>NC_133455.1:105992882-106314421 GCF_048565385.1 Saimiri boliviensis
CATTCAACTTTTAGCTGTGGGACATGTAAATAATACCACCTAGTACCACATTTTTATTTATTCTGAAAGTCGTTGTCTTGTAAAATGAATAAGTTGATTTACAAAGCAGACGTTTATAATCAGTATGCATGTCCTATAAAAATTTGAGAATTTTTACATGGGTATTAAGGGATAATGTTTTAATGAGAAAATCTAATAGAAGTAAGACCAGGGATGCTGGGAAGATGGCCGCCTAAGAACAGCTCAGGACTTCAGCTCCCAGTGAAAGTGCAGAGGGTGAGTGGACGCCGCATTTCCAGACGAATTTTTATTGCCCACAGACCAGGAGATACCCAGGCGGAGGGGTCACCAGCACCGCAGTCCTGGCTGGCGCGGCTGCTTTGGCCCCCGCGGGGCTGATTTGGCCCGCGCGGGGCTGCTGTGACCACGCCCTGTCGCAGCAGTTCTCCGTACAAAAGCCACTGGTCTGGGAGCCCTCTTAGCTGGCGAGCAGAGCCCTGAGAGGGCAGAGTTGCCCATTCATCTGAAATAGCGAGCCAGGCCAGGAGATTCCTAGGCAAAAAATCCGCCAGGAGCCTCGGCAGGCGCAGCTGTTTGAGCCAACTCAGTGAGTCGCGGCATGGGAGATCCCGGCGCCTTTTCAACAAGCGACTGGAACACTGGGTCGTTCAACTTAAAAAATAAAAAAAAGACTCTGAGTCAGGGAGCCAGGTGATCAGGCTCGGTTGGTCCCACCCCTACCCCCAACGACGACAACAAAAACAGTAATTGAAAACTCTCTGGGTTGAGTGTTTCACAGCAAGCACAGCTGAACCCAGGATGGTCCGGCTCTGTGGGGGAGGGGCATCCACCATTACTGAGACTCTCCACCACTACCGCAACCCGCCGTTGCCGAGGCAACCTGCCACAACAGAGAGAGTCCGCCATAACAGAGGCGGGGCCACCATTGCCGAGACAGTTCCAACTACGCACATATAAACAGGACTGCAGGGAAGAGCTCAGGGCAGCTGGGTGGAGCCCACAGCAGCTAAGCGAAGCCTCTGTGGGCAGACAGTGGCTAGGCGTGCTGCTAGCTGGGCAGGGCAGACCTGAAAGAAAAATCAAAAAAGGCAGTAGCACAACAGAAAGTCATAAAGCCCCAACTCCCCGGGACAGAGCACCTGGGAACAAAAAGCTGTTTATGAGTTCAGCTGCAGCAGACCTAAACGTACCTGCCCAGCAGCTCTGAATGAACAACGGAGCTCACAGCTCAGGACTTAAGCCCCAATAAAAGATAGACTGTCTCCTCAAGTAGCTCCCTGACCCCCATAGATCCAAAGACTTGCCTCATAAAGGAGAGAACGGACTGACAGTTGGCGAGCATCCTTCTGGGACAAAGATAGCGGAAGAGAAAACTGGTAGCAACCCTTACTGTTCCGCAGCTGCTGCAGGTGATCCCCAGGCAAGCAGGGCCTGGAGAGGACCTCAGCAGTCCTACAGCAGAGGGGCCAGACTGTTAGAAGGAAAGCTTAAAAAAAAAAAAAAAAAAAAAGTAACTTCAGCATCCACGAACTAGAAGCTCACTCAGAGACCCAATCTGAAAGACAGTAACTACAAAAACAACAGGAGGATAAACCCAAAAAATGGGAAGAAACCAAGCTGGAAAATACTCTTCAGGATATTATCCAGGAAAACTTCCCCAACCTAGCAAGGCAGGCCAATATTCAAATACAGGAAATACAGAGAACACCACAAAGATATTCCTCAAGAAGAGCAACCCCAAGGCACATAATCATCAGATTCACAGGGTTGAAATGAAAGAGAAAATGCTAAGGGCAGCCAGAGAGAAAGGTCGGGATACCCACAAAGGGAAGCCCGTCAGACTCACAGCAGATCTCTCAGCAGAAACCCTACAAGCCAGAAGAGATTGGGGGCCAATATTCAACATCCTTAAAGAAAAGAACTTGAAACCCAGAATCTCCTATCCGGCCAAACTAAGCTTCATAAGTGAAGGAAAAATAAAATCCTTTGCGAACAAGCAAGATCAAAAGAGACAAAGAAGGATATTACATAATGGTAAAAGGATC
This sequence comes from Saimiri boliviensis, assembly GCF_048565385.1. NCBI lineage: Eukaryota > Metazoa > Chordata > Mammalia > Primates > Cebidae > Saimiri > Saimiri boliviensis. The sequence goes on from NC_133455.1 coordinate 105,994,949, forward strand.
ACTGCAACAAGAAGAGCTAATGATCCTAAATATATATGCACCCAATACAGGAGCACCCAGATACATAAGGCAAGTTCTTAATGACTTACAAAGAGACTTAGACTCCCACACAATAATAGTGGGAGACTTTAATACCCCATTGTCAATATTAGACAGATCAACCAGACAGAAAATCAACAAGGATATCCAGGACCTGAACTCAGACCTGGAACAAGCAAACCTAATAGACATTTACAAAACTCTCCACCCCAAATCCACAGAATATACATTCTTCTCAGCACCACATCACACCTACTCTAAAATTGACCACATAATTGGCAATAAATCACCCCTCAGCAAATGCAAAAGAACGGAAATCATAACAAACAGTCTCTCAGACCACAGTGCAATCGAGTTAAAACTCAGAATGCAGAAACTAACTCAGAACCGCACAGCTTCATGGAAACTGAACAACTTGCTCTCGAATGTTGACTGGATAAACAATGAAATGAAGGCAGAAATAAAGATGTTCTTCGAAACCAATGAGAATGAAGACACAACATACTATAATCTCTGGGACACATTTAAAGCAGTCTCTAGAGGAAAATATATAGCAATGAGTGCCCACATGAGAAGAAAGGAGAGATCTAAAATTGACACCCTATCATCAAAATTGAAAGCCCTAGAGGAGTGAGATCAAAAAAACTCAAAACCTAGCAGAAGACAGGAAATAACTAAGATCAGAGCAGAACTGAAGGAAATAGACACACAAAAAACTCTTCAAAAAATCAATAAATCCAGGAGCTGGTTTTTCGAAAAGATCAACAAAATAGACCACTAGCCAGATTAATAAAAAAAGAGAGAATAACCAAATTGATGCAATAAAAAATGATAAAGGGGATATCACCACAGATTCCACAGAAATCCAAACCATCATCGGAGATTATTACAAACAACTCTATGAGCATAAACTATTAAACCTGGAAGAAATGGATAAATTCCTGGACACTTGCCTCCTCCCAAGCCTAAACCAGGAAGAAGCCAAAACCCTGAACAGACCCATACAAGGTCTGAAGTTGAGGCAGCAATTAGGAGCCTACCACCCAAAAAAAGCCCAGGTCCAGATGGGTTCACAGCCGAATTCTACCAGACATACAAAGAGGAGCTGGTACCATTCCTTCTGAAACTATTCCAGATAATCCAAAAAGAGGGAATCCTTCCCAAATCATTTTATGAGACCAACATCATCCTGATACCAAAACCTGGCAGAGACTCAACAAGAAAAGAAAACTTCAGGCCAATATCCTTGATAAACATAGATGCAAAAATCTTCAATAAAATACTGGCAAGCTGATTGCAACAGCATATCAAAAAGCTTATCCACCATGATCAAGTAGGATTCATCCCAGGGATGCAAGGCTGGTTCAACATACACAAGTCCATAAACGTAATTCACCACATAAACAGAACCAAAGACAAAAACCACATGATTATCTCAATTGATGCAGAGAAGGCCTTTGATAAAATTCAACAGCCCTTTATGCTAAAAACCCTCAATAAACTAGGTATTGATGGAACGTATCTCAAAATAATAAAAGCTATTTATGACAAACCAACAGCCAATATCATACTGAATGGGCAAAAACTGGAAGCATTCCCTTTGAAATCTGGCACTAGACAAGGATGCCCTCTCTCACCACTCCTATTCAATATAGTACTGGAAGTTCTAGCCAGAGCAATCAGGCAAGAAAAAGAAATAAAGGGTATTCAAATAGGAAAGGAGGAAATCAAATTGTCTCTATTTGCAGATGACATGATTGTATACCTAGAAGACCCCATCGTCTCAGCCCAAAATCTCCTGAAACTGATAAACAACTTCAGCAAAGTCTCAGGATACAAAATCAACGTGCAAAAATCACAAGCATTCCTATACACCAGTAATAGACTTCAAGAGAGCCAAATCAAGAACGAACTGCCATTCACAATTGCTACAAAGAGAATAAAATACCTAGGAATACAACTAACAAGGAACGTAAAGGACCTCTTCAAGGAGAACTATAAGCCACTGCTCAACGAAGTAAGAGAGGACACAAACAGATGGAGAAACATTCCATGTTCATGGTTAGGAAGAATCAACATCGTGAAAATGGCCATACTGCCTAAAGTAATTTACAGATTCAACGCTATTCCCATCAAGCTACCATTGACCTTCTTCACAGAACTGGAAAAAGCCACCTTAAACTTCATATGGGACCAAAAGAGAGCCCGCATAGCCAAGTCAATTCTAAGCAAAAGGAACAAAGCAGGAGGCATCACACTACCAGACTTCAAAGTATACTACAAGGCTACAGTAATCAAAACAGCATGGTACTGGTACCAAAACAGAGATATTGACCAATGGAACAGAACAGAGGCCTCAGAAGAAATACAACATATCTACAACCATCCGATTTTCTACAAACCTGACGAAAACAAGCAATGGGGAAAGGACTCCCTGTTTAATAAATGGTGTTGGGAACACTGGCTAGCCATGTGCAGAAAGCAGAAACAGGACCCCTTCCTGACACCTTACATTAAAATTAACTCCAGATGGATTAAAGACTTAAACATCAGACCTAATACCATAAAAACCTTAGAAGAAAATCTAGGCAAAACCATTCAGGACATAGGTGTAGGCAAGGACTTCATGACCAAAACGCCAAAAGCAATGCAACAAAAGCCAAAATAGACAAATGGGACCTAATCAAACTCCACAGCTTCTGCACGGCAAAAGAAACAGTCAGTAGAGTGAATCGGCAACCAACAGAATGGGAAAAAATTTTTGCAGCCTACCCATCTGACAAGGGGCTGATATCCAGAATTTACAAAGAACTAAAACAGATCTACAAGAAAAAAACAAGCCCATTCAAAAATGGGCAAAGGATATGAACAGGCACTTTACAAAAGAAGACATACAGGAGGCCAACAAACATATGAAAAAATGCTCATCATCACTGGTCATCAGAGAAATGCAAATCAAAACCACATTGAGATACCATCTCACACCAGTTAGAATGGCAATCATTAAAAAACCTGGAGGCAACAGATGCTGAAGAGGATGTGGAGAAACAGGAATGCTTTTACACTGTTGGTGGGAGTGTAAATTAGTTCAACCATTGTGGAAGACAGTGTGGCGATTCCTCAATGACCTAAAAATAGAAATCCCATTTGACCCAGCCATCCCATTACTGCGTATATATCCAAAGGATTATAAATCATTCTACTATAAGGACACGTGCACATGAATGTTCATTGCAGCATTGTTCACAATAGCAAAGACCTGGAACCAACCCAAATGCCCATCGATGATAGACTGGGTAGGGAAAATGTGGTACATATACACCATGGAATATTATGCAGCCATCAAAAACGATGAGTTTGTGTCCTTTGTAGGGACATGGATGAACCTGGAAACCATCATTCTCAGCAAACTGACACAAGAGCAGAAAATCAAACACTGCATGTTCTCACTCATAGGCGGGTGTTGAACAATGAGAACACATGGACACGGAGAGGGGAGCATCACACACTGGGGTCCGTTGGGGGGAAATGAGGGAGGGATGGGGGCGTGGGGAGGCAGGAAGAGATAGCATGGGGAGAAATGACAGATACAGGCGAGGGGAAGGAAGGCAGCAAACCACACTGCCATGTGTGTACCTATGCAACAATCTTGCATGTCCTTCACATGTACCCCCAAACCTAAAATGCAATTTAAAAAAAAGAAAAAAGAAGACAGACCAAAAAATAGCAAACCCAGAACAACATTTTTATGTTTGGGGATTAGCTAGAAACACTACCAAATAAAATGAAAATATACACTTAATGTCCTAGGACATTTTAATAGTCAAAGAAGACTTCAGCCTTCTAAGGCTTCCACTATTGAATTGTATATATCAATAGTGACCTTTTCTTACCTACTCATGGATCTACTTTCTTCTTTTGCTGCCTCTTTTGGGTATTGCATTTATATCAAGTAAAGGTACTAAAATGTAATAAAATCAAAGTAAAAATCAAATCCATTCACATTCAGTCTTGAATCCTGAGTCACATACCAACAGACTGAGTCTACAGAGCTTTTTGAATACCAAAACTTTTAAATCATTAAGGACATCTTTTAAAAAGATGCGTAGCAAACTCAGAAATTGAAGTTAAAAAGGATTTAAAAATTACTAATCGTAGATTTTAAAGAAAACTTTAAAAATGTGATATCTTAATTGCAGTGATGCTTAAGTACTAAAAACAATTATATTTCTACTGTTAGGTAATTACAGTATTTTCTTTCACACAGTGCAGAATTTGAATTAATTTGACACAATTTTAGTGTCCTACATTTATAGAGCACTTCATTAGTAGTTTAAATGGAAAATTAAATAAACACTATGAATTTGTGCCTGATAATATACACTTAGACATAAATCTCATCATCACATGTCTATGTGTATTGTGTAATCATAATTAGATAGCCCATATTCTCCCCATGGTAGCTACTTATCATGCTACCTTACCTTTTAGCATATCTGAGATCACCAGCAAATTGTATTTAAAATGTTAAGAATTATTTCTTCTCCATCTGCCCTAAGAGTCAAGCAGGAAAAAAAAATCTTTTTATTTTTGTAGCATCACACTTCACACAAGTCATGTCCAAAAACACTGCACCACTGGCTGACAGTACAGTGGAAAGAAATCCAACGCAGGAACTCAGATTTGAAAGAGGGAATCAATACATGGTAGCTCACCACTGGGCTCCATAAGCCATTTTGTTACATTATTTGGCTATCCCATGGGTCACCAACACAGCCCAATACGAAATATGAGAATGACAATGTTAGTAAATCACTCTTAACTGTTCCTTTAACTGGTAATTCAGGAGACCAACTGGATTATCTGACATTCAGCTAAGACCTCAGTACCCTAACGTTACTTCTCATCTATCTGTCTTCGCTGACCGACCCTTACTTCAAATTTAAACTCATGGTTAGGCAGCTACAAGCAGGATATTAGGCTTATGTTGGTTTTTCCCTCTGAGACTGTGACTTGGCTCAGTACTCTATGTGGCCTGATTTCCTCTAGCATTGTCCCTCAGAACCCAACTCTGACCTATTAGCCAGCTCTTACCTTTAAGAGAGCAAGAGCAACTCAATTAGTTCTGCTGCAGATAAACTGGCACTTTCCTCATTTATCCCCATTTAGACTTTTAAACATGTTTGTGTGCATAGAGTTGTAATTAGTGAGAATAAATATAGATAACAGAGTCAAGCTCAGAAATGTTTGACTTGCTACCATTTAGACTGGTCTAGAACTGTCTTATTTGAACAACTAGGGAAGTTTAGATCTAGTATTTATAACTCACAGTCACTCTTGTTGAATAAACTAGAAAAAGAGGTAGATATTTATAATGAAAAGAGAAGGTTAGGCAGATGGTGGAGAACAAGTGGAGGTTGCTGCAATGAAATCTTAGAAATAAAAACAGCAGTTTTACTTTGAACGGGCTTTAAAACTGCAAGGAGAAGATATAGAAGCTTCTATGAAAGGAACTTTAACATAAAATTCTCATTAGGCCAGTAATCTTAACGTGTTGTGTGGAGGACTCAAAAGTTATGTTCAACATAGCTGAGTAAGGGCATTACATAAAAGCCTGGTTGGTTAGTTGGTTGGCTGGTTAGCTGGTTTCATAGGCATTCTAGCATTGAAGTTACTCTATGTCTGCTTCAGGAAGCATGATGAGACCTGGGGCGGGGAGAAATGTTACTGTCAAACAAACTACAATAGACAGCATGAGAAGAGAAAGAAAAATCACCACATCAATTTAGAGAGACTGCAACAACCTTGATGGAAGAACAAGCATGGGGCAAATTTGGCTTATGTATATTATCAGCATATAAAAGCTGATATCCTGTAAATGAAAATGTCTCGCAGGTACTTTGTGCTAGAGAGAGATTCTGAAAAAATTTAATGAGAAATTTGGAAAGTATTACTAATTTAATATGTATAAAATACTACTGATGATATTTTAATTTAGTGTGAGGTATCAATTATTTTACTTCGGTGAATATAAAACATATATTTCACAGGTTTATAGCTTACATCTACCACCAACATGAGCTTTCACAAGGTCTTACATTCCTTGCTAACAGTACTATTGGGCTTTTTAAGGACTTACATAATTGAGAAGGACCACTATAATTTATAATTGAGAATGACAGTAACAAAACCGATTTGTAGATACTCCTTGCTCCAATAAACTTTTTCACCCTATCCAGATCTTTGCTCAATTCTCATATTAACAATACTATTATTTTGAATATTTTCTATGTGAAAGCAAATATCGCATTTAATATTCACATTAACCTTAACCATTGAAAGTAAGTATGGTTAATTTCACATACAAATGATGAACCTGAAGCTTAGAGAGGTTTTTTTGACTTGCCCAAGGACTTAAAACTAGCCAAATACAAAGTTAAGATTGGAATTCAGGCTTGTCTGACTCCCCAAATTCTAATTTTTCATCACAAACATCTATAAACACCCATCAAAACTAGAATATCTGTATCAAACGGGATCTTTGGTAAGGATAACCTGAGAAATGGTTGTAAAGCCATAAATATGCTTGACTTCTAGCAATTCTTACCTCTCAAGAATCTAAGTTAAATATCAATTTCTAACAGTTGCCTGGATGCAATTTACAATTTAAAGCGTATGATTGAAACAGATAAAGTTAAATGGCAAAAGCAGTCAGTTCATTGCCAGCTGTTTTGATTTTAGCTACGTTTTTAAAACCACAACACAGATTAGTCCCAGTACAATTCCTAGCATTGAAATGGGTTTCTTTTATCATTTCACTTTCTTTGGGTAAGAGACACTGGAGCTTTGCATGTTTTGAACACACGCAGGAGAATGTCAGAGGAAGAATCGGTAGTTACGAATATTAAAACAAGAAAAAAAAAAGGTTAATGGCCAGTTCTAGGAAGCATAATTTAAATATAAGCTCTAGAGACAACAATATTTTGAAGTGATGACCCCAAATTCATTATTTTTAAGAATCCCTGTCAAGGTAGACTGGCCATGAAGATGTGTCCCTTGACATCATGAGCCATATTCTCATCCCTGGAATGGAAATTACTCACAGGATTTTGACGAGGACCAAAGAAGACTGTGTATGTGAAAGCGTGCAGGTAGCAGCAGCAAGTCATGCAGACATGAGGTGAATATGACAGGCGAGGGCTCCAGTCCCCTTTAGTGCCCAGCTTTCAACAGAACTCCCTTGGCTTCTTCCAAGATAACATGGTTAGGCCGTTTGCTCCCAATTTTCCGTACCTGCAGTTGTTTTGAACTCTACAAGCTGCAATGTAATCCCTTTTCACTTTTAACAGATGTTCAGATCCCTTAGTTTAAAGCAAGTGGTTATATTGTCTGAAATCAATGGTCATAATCCCTTGGAGCTGCTGGGCCAAACTTATTTCTCAAGGTTTCCTAGGCTCTGGAGCTCTAAATTATTTCCTTCCTTTTGTGATTGCTTTACTAGCTTCTCTTAGCAGGACACTCTCATCTTGCCAGTAATCCACCACCTTTCATAAATCCTGAAGTGAAAGTGCTTGTGTCTTCAGCATTTCAAGAAAGCTGACACATACACCTGAGCCCCTGCAATTTAGGATCTTCTGGCTGTATTTGGATGCAGTTGAGGTAGCCACTTCTGAATTGGGGTGTCGCTCTAGCCTTGCCTTATTCTAAAAGGCTCACCTTGGTATCCTGTGGAATCAAGGCAACACTTCAGCCAAGCCACGGTGCTTCATAGAATAAAATTTTTAAAAGAAGTGTCAGGGTTTTCCATTCACCATATAAACTTATTTGCTTTGAATACATCATCTTATCCAGAAAGTCCAGCTGACTTCAAGCAAACTACACTAGAAAAGATCTGCACTTAAAAATGGTTACTCTTGACTGAAACAAAATGTGTAAGATGAGAGGGAGGGCAATGGCCATATCAGGAAAGATAACTCTTAACAATTACTACTCAGGCTTGATAACCATGAAATTACTATAAAATTATCTTTGACCAAATCGCGTTTTTGAATTTGAGGAGCAATATTTTGAACCTCAAATACACTAGAAAACTCAGAGGCTCTGTCATTTACCTATCCAAATGTTCCCCAAAATGAATAGATTTTACGTAGTTATGTCTCCCATAACTGGCCCACTGTCCTATTCTCCATCATTATCACTACTGCCATACAGCAATCTCATTATCTATTCCTAAAATGACTGCAACTGATCGTAACTGGTCTTCCCAGCTGTCACCTTTTCCAGTGCTATCTATTCTCCACACTTGTATCAGAATAATATTTCTAAAGTGTAAATCTGAATGTGACACTTCACACTTCCAGTGGCCAGTTATTGCCCAGCAGTGGTTTTCAAAAGTATTGTGTACAACTCCAAAATCCCACTGGTTTAACACAATAAGAATTAATTTACTGCTCATGTGGCCGTTGAACTGGATGATCACTGGGTGGCCTTCCATACAGTGACTCAGGGACTCAGACATGTTTCAGCAAGACGTTCTTTGACTTTCTAGAGTTAGAGCCTTCAGCATGTTCAGCAGGCTGGTGATGAAGGAGAGCAGGTGAGGAAGATGCTGTAAAAATTTTTAGGAATAGACCTGGAAGTGGCATGTATCACTTCTTGCATTCCATTGACCAAAACTCAGTTACAGCTTCTGCCTAAATGCAAGGAATGCTAGGAAATGCTGTTCAGCTCTGTGCCCACAAAGGACAGGGAACAAGCTTGGGGAGTTTCTGGTCAGAGGAGCATTTACAAAATATGCCAAGTCATGTCTCACCCTTGGAAGTGCAATTCAGTGGGTTTGGGATGGAGCTGGAGCTGAGCTGAGCTTTTAAAGTTCCGTAGGTGATTCTCTTACAAACGTCAATTTGAGAACCACTGATAAATTACAGATTACTGTCTGGCATTCAAGACTGTATGACAGCTCCTCAGGTTTTCTCTCCCCTGTCCAGTGACTTCTAACCCTGCAGCCACGCTGAACTACTGACAGCTCTCCGTTGTAACACTTGTACCACTCAACTCTGTAATCCCAGCACTTTGGGAGGCCAAGGTTGGTGGATCACAAGGTCAAGAGATCGAGACTATCATGGCCAACAGGGTAAAATCCTGCCTCTACTGAAAAAAAAAAAAGTACAAACATTAGTTGGGCATGGTGACAGACGCTTGTAGTCCCAGCTACTCGGAAGGCTGAGGCAGGAGAATCACTTGAACCTGGAAATCAGAAGTTGCAGTGAGCCAAGATCGTGCCACTGCACTCCAGCCTGGCAACAAAGCAAGTCTTTGTAGAAAAAAAAAAAAATCCCAGATACTTGGGAGGCTGAGGGAGAACTGCTTGAACTCAGGAGGTGGAGGTTTGCAGCGAGCCAAGACTGCATCATTGCACTCCAGCCTAGGCAACAGAGTGAGACTCCATGTAAAAAAAAAAAAAAAAAAAAAAAAAAAAATCAACTTATTTATGTAGCATAATATTCTCAAGTTACCTGAATGACAGATGTTGTAAGGGAGTGGAGCCTCAATCAAATCCTTTCAGTTAAGAGGCAGGCAGGATTATTTCTTACGTTCAGTATGGGAAATGAGGGGTAAGAATAGCAAATCTTAAAAATCCAATTGAAGGAGAGTATCCCAGTTGAGCCAGAAAAAGTTGTACAAAACTATCAGGTAAGGGAGGCCCAAGGTAGTGAGTGACAGCAAACCAGGATCAAGCATGAGAGAGCTGAAACAAAGAGCAGCCAGTCAGAGGAGGCAGCTGGAAGCTCCCTGCACTAATTTCTGAGACAAAGGTGCTATATCCTCGCCTGACTCTTCAGTTTCTTCTTCTACAATAGCTCTTCATGGGTGAATTGACTGTGATTGATGGGAAGGCAGTAATGACTGACTCTGTATCTTGAGATGCCAGTCTTTAGAAGAAAGGAAATATAATGTCCCCATTCTGTATGTTTTTCCATAGTTCATATGTCTGAGTGCAGACCCAGAGTACTTAGTAAGTTCACAGGCAGAATGGGACAGAGTGAAATTGAGATGATGAAACAGGTTGCAATCTGTTACGTGCTGCACTCTGAAAGCCACAACTGGAAAATAAACATGAGTCAGAAGCTCTAAAACTCAGATGAACTGTGATTATAGCCTTATTCTTACAACTGTTATCTCCGAACTCCCTAGAAGCTTATTTACATGCTAAAAACATCAATTATTTCTCCTGTTTGAAATATGTGGCTCTTGTAATCAATTGCTTTGAGTCGATGTTGAGAATTATTCATGAAAGAGTTGTATTTTAATGGCATTTGACGAGAACCATCAGCAGCATCCATTAATTTGATTAGTTGTGTATGGGCTGGAAGAGAAGCCTGGCATCTAGCCCTAAGCAAATCAATAGTGTGAGGTCTGAGGTCCAAGCCAGCCTTGCCAGCCAGGATTCTACACAGAGTGACAACAGTGGGGGAGGGCAAAACATTAGACAAGAAGTGTCTTAACAGCTCCTCTTTCTGCAGGCTCGGCATCTTATCATCAGTCAGCTCGTATCTAAAGGCAGTGAGTGTAAGCTATTCTCCTCCACACTACATTCCCACACCCCGTTGTCCTTTCTGAAGGACAGAACAAAGGTTTTTTTTGTTTTTGTTTTTGTTTTTTTTAAAACCTAAGGACTTAAATATATGTCATCATCCAAGCCTGAAAAACAAAAAAATCTGAATGGTGAAGGAAACAGGAGCAAGAGCCAAGGGCCCAATTCCCCTGCAGGGTTCCTCTATTTGAAAGGATTGAGGAGTAGCTGTCAAGGGGGCAGAAAAAGAGCCCTTTACACAAGGGAGCCGATGTGGAGGAGGTGTGGCAGCAGACACCACTGAAGCTGGCAAGGTGTTGGCTTTGTTCCAGAGAAATCTGTCCAGTTTGAAGCAGGAAGCATTCCTGGGAGAAACCAAAGGAGAGGCATACAGAGAGCCCACGCTGGGACATCGAGCACTTTGCATTTTGTGAGTGACCAGTCACTTGGCCTCCAATCAAATGGTCTCGGGTTCTGGGCAGGGTACCAGTAGAACTGGACTGTGGACAAGAGACCAGGTTGTATTCTAGTCCCACCCACCAGACACACCATATGGGGGAAAGTAACACCTCGGTGCCTGCCCCACCCACACACAGGAGGAGCTGGCTCCTGAGAACAGACCTCACTGCTGGGGGCAGGCTGCTGGGACACCACTGGATTTTGGTAGGAGTCACTTAGTGAATGAACAAAGCAGAAACCACAGACCTAAGGACAATGCTCCTGCACAACTGAAATAATGCCAAAGAATAATGCTTTGCTAAGGCAGGAAAGATTGAATTTGTTTTTATACCCCTTTTATGAAAAAAAGGGTAATGGGTAGTCCTTTTTATAGCTATGATTAAATCATTATTTGTGTCATTATTTGTTTTAAGTGTATCTTTCCCTCTAGTTTTTTGTTTGGTTCAATCCTATATATCTAGTGCCTCTCTCCGAATATATGATAAATATTTGTGGTGATGGATATGTTGATTAGCTTGATTTAATTATTCCACAATTGTATTAAAAAATCATACTCCATAAATATATACAACTATAACTTGTCTATTTACAATAAACTTTTTAAAAAAACAAGGCCATGTGGAGGTGGGAGAGGTGAGCAGGGTTCAGATTATGCTTGGGCCTCACTGACCGTGTTGAGGGACTTTGTACTTTCTTCTGAAGATAGTGGGAAACCACTAAAGAATTTTAAGCAGAAAATGCATCATTAGGTATAGCATACTTAAGAAAAATATTCTGACCAAGAAAATATTTCAAGGTCCCATAAATACAATAAAATAATTAAATCAATTTTTGCTTGACTTTGGTGTCTCAAGATTCCCTCTCCACAACTAGATGAAATTATTCACACCAAACTGGCTCCAGGATTCTTTTTCTATGTACTCGCTCTAGGTAGCAGGGTCATGGTGACAGATAATGGGTGGACCACCCAGCTGCAGGGCCTCAGGAAAGGCTCTTGTAAGTCAAGTCTTTTATAAGGACACAAAGGATTACCTGCAAAGATTTCATTTCACATAACAAAGTGAAATATATACTGTTCTTCAAAAAGTTAACCTATGCCTAGACAGGGAAGAAACAGGCAGATATGTCTGGGTTTATATATACAAATAATATACAAAAATAGAAAGGTACTCATAGTGTCTCAGTTCTAGATCCTTTAAATCAAAACAAAACAAAAGCAAACACTTCAGTTTTGCAGAGTCCTCACAAAACAGCAAGAATACCAATACAAACTCTCTTAACCACAAGTCTTTAAGAGAGTTTGTATTGGTATTCTTGCATTGTGGAAGACAGTGTGGCAATTCCTCAAGGACCTAGAAATAGAAATTCCATTTGACCCAGCAACCCCATTATAAATCATTCTATTATAAGGACACATGCACACGAATGTTCAATGAGGCACGGTTTACATAGCAAAGACTTGGAACCAACCTAAATGCCCATTGATGATAGACTGGACAGGGAAAATGTGGCACATATACACCATGGAATACTATGCAGCCATAAAAAACGATGAGTTTGTGTCCTTTGTAGGGACATGGATGAACCTGGAAACCATCATTCTCAGCAAACTGATACAAGAACAGAAAACCAAACACCACATGTTCTCACTCATAGGCAGGTGTTGAACAATGAGAACACATGGACACAGGGAAGGGCGCATCACACACGGGTCTGTTGGGGGGAAATAGGGGAGGGACAGCGGGGGGTAGGAAGTTGGGGAAAGACAGCATGGGGAGAAATGCCAGATATAGGTGATGGGGAGGAAGGCAGCAGATCACACTGCCGTGTGTGTACCTATGCAACAATCTTGCATGTTCTTCACGTGTACCCCGAAACCTAAAATGAAAAAAAAAAAAAAAAAAAAAGACTTGTGGTAAACATGAAGAAGTGTTGCCCAGATCCCCTACAAAGCACTTGCTGTTCAGCAGCAGGGAATATACTCAGTGAACAGCTTCCAGCTGACAGCTCCTTTAGGGTCTGTCTCAGCTGTAGAGAGCCACCTTGCCTAGGGACATAGGCTTCCTGGAGCAACACACATCCTGTCATGGACCTATGACCTAAGGCCAGAAGTGCCACTGGATGATTAAGCATCACAGGAAGGCCCGGGAGATGAACATTGGCCAAGAACAAAGAAATGCATTGGTAAGAGGGGCAATGGCATCATCTAAGCATCGACAACCACATACTCAACCTAATAGTAGCTCCAATCACAGCTGCTGTGCCAGTTGCAGTATTTTTGCTAGAACAATGGTAGCTCTAGCAACCACTGGAGCTACAGAGGGCCATAGCTATTGGTAAGAAAGGTTTTTATTTACTTGGACTTATAGCAATGGAGTTAATAACACTCCAAAACAATTAAGGCCACATGGTGGTGCTTAAATAATAGAATCCAGGGAGTAACCATTAATTGCAATTCCTCGCAAGGTTAGAGTGGCTTCCAATGGGTCAGATCTACAAAAAATAAAGGAGATGTGTCTTTATAGACAAATGAAATTGGCAGTGGGCTAAGGTAATACTCAGCCTGCTCGAGGAGAAGCAATTAAGTACAGAGGATCAGAAGACTACACATAATCACCCTGATAAGTCATTACCCTTGTTCAGTTTCTAGATCTGAGCCAATTTAAGACCTGAAGCCCATTGATCAAAGAGAGAACTGGATCCTCAGGAAGAAAGATCGTAAAACACCATAGCATGTACTATGATAATGATTCTACCAAACTTTCCTCCAAATGGATCTATAGCCAGTTAGTCAGGTGTGTAATGGGGAAGAAGAATACTAAAATATTTTGAGGACTGTTGGACACAGGCTTTGAATTGACAGTGCTATTTGGAGACCCAAAGTGTATGTCTTAATATACCAGAATACCTGAGATTAGACACTTTGTTAAAAAAAAAAAGAAAAATTTATTACTTACAATTCTGAAGGCTGGGAAGTGTAAGGGCATGGGGCATGCATCTGATGAGAGCCTTCCTTGTGTATCATAACATGGCAGAGGGCATTACATGGTGAGAGGGCAAGAGTGTGTCAGCTCAGGTCTCTCTTCCTCTTCCTATAATGCCATCAGAGTTCCATTATGGAGCTCCACCTTGATGACCTTGTCTAATCCTCATTACCTCCAAAAGGCCACATCTCCCATCAACATATGAATTTTAGGATTAAGTTTCAACACATTAAATTTGGGGATGTGTTCAAACCACAACAGTGTCATAATAGTCTGTTGTTACATTGAGGAGCACTCAGAAACCAAGTTATAAATGGAGTCCTGGCCAAAGTCTGGCTTGCCGTAAGTCCACCGGGTCCATGGACCTGCCTTGTAGTCATGTCTCCCATCCCTGACTGCATAGTGGAGATTGATATACTTAACACTTGAAGTGATGTCCACATTTTGCCTTGGCCCATAGACTGAAAGCTATCACAGTGAAGAAGGCCAAGCAGAAGTCTCTACAACCAACCATCTATGCCCAGCCAAGACAGTGACTTAAAAAATACTGCACCAGCCAGGAGCAGTGGCTCACGCCTGTAATCCCAGCACTTTGGGAGGCCGAGGCGGGCGGATCATGAGGTCAAGAGATCAAGACCATCCTGGCCAACTTGGTGAAACCCCATCTCTACTAAAAATACAAAAATTAGCTGGGTGTGATGGCGCGTGCCTATAGTCCCAGCTACTCAGGAGGCTGAGGCAGGAGAATCGCTTGAACCCGGGAGGCGGAGGTTGTAGTGAGCCGAGATTATGCCACTGCACTCCAGCCTGGCACCTGGTAATGGAGTGAGACTGTCTCAAAAAAAAAAATATATATATATATATTGCACCAGAGCAAGGAAGAGTAGAAATTAATGCCACTATTGAAGATCTCTAGATACCAGGATAGTCATCCTTATCATATCTCTACTTATTTTACTAGTCTGATCTCTGGAGAAAGTAGGTAAATCCTGAAGGTAAAATATTACTACAAATTCAACCAAATTGTAGTTCCAACCACAGCAACTGTGCCAAATTCAATATTTTTGCTAGAGAAGATTAATATGTCTTCAAGTACAGTATAGGCAGAGATTAATTTATCAGATAGATTCTTTTCTCTCTTAATCAGAAAAGATTATTGGAAACCATTGGCATTTACATGAATCAGGTGAAAATATGCATGCATAGTTTTACCGAAGGATAACTTTCCTACTGCAGTCACAACGTAGACATCCTAGGGAACCTCACATTGATCAAGTTCAACAATGATACTACAGTTAGAGGGGCAAATAAGCAAGAGACAGCTGGCATACAGGAGGTCTTGGTAGTAGATATATGCTCAACAGGGTAGGATATGGGCTCTGAGAAAATTGTGGGGCCTGAAACATTTATAAAATTTCAGGGGGCCCTGTGTTCAGTAACATGCTGACACCCCTTGCAAATTTCCAAATTTCCAAATTAGTGTACCTTGTACTTTCCACCACCAAAATAAGGAGGAGGAGGAGGAGGAGGAGAAGCGGCAGCATAATATCTAACGAGCTACTGTATTAGTCCATTTTCATGCTGCTGCTAAGGAAGTACCAGAGACTGGGCAATTTACCAAAAAAAAGGGTGCCACGTGGCTGGGGAGGCCTCACAATCATGGCAGAAGGTGAAAGACACATCTTACATGGCAGCAGATAAGAGAAGAGAACTTACCAAAACAGAGATATAGACCAATGGAGCATAACAGAGGCCTCAGAGGCAATGCTACACATCTACAACCATCTAATCTTTGACAAACCTGACAAAAACAAGCAATAGGGAAAAGATTCCCTATTTAATAAATGGTGTTGAGAAAACTGGCTAGCCATATGCAGAAAGCAGAAACTGGACCCCTTCCTGACACCTTACACTAAAACTACCTCCAGATGGATTAAAGACTTAAACACACGACCTAACACCATAAAAACCCTAGAAGAAACCCTAGGCAAAAACATTCAGGACATAGGCATAGGCAAGGACTTCATGACTGAAACACCAAAAGCAATGGCAACAAAAGCCAAAACAGACAAAAGGGACCTAATCAAACTCCACAGCTTCTGCACAGCAAAAGAAACAGTCAGTAGAGTGAATAGGCAACCACCAGAATGGGAAAAAATGTTTTGCAATCTATCCATCTGACAAAGGACTAATATCCAGAATCTACAAAGACCTAAAACGGATTTACAAGAAAAAAACAAACAAACCCATG
The DNA here is from genome assembly GCF_048565385.1 of Saimiri boliviensis. Classification (NCBI taxonomy): domain Eukaryota; kingdom Metazoa; phylum Chordata; class Mammalia; order Primates; family Cebidae; genus Saimiri; species Saimiri boliviensis. Next base: position 106,011,255 of record NC_133455.1, read on the forward strand.
CAAAAGTGGGTTTGTTTGTTTATATCCATTCAAAGGATATAAACAGACACTTTACAAAAGAAGACATATGATGCCAACAAACATATGTAAAAATGTTCATCATCACTGGTCATTAAAGAAATGCAAATCAAAACCACATTGGGATACCATCTTACACCAGTTAGAATGGTGATCATTATAAAATCTGGAGACAACAGATGCTGGAGAGGATGTGGAGAAATAGGAACACTTGGATGGCTTGGCCTGGTATGCAGACATCAACTGAAAATGGACAGCAACCATAGCTTATTCATGGATGGCAATGAAAAACATTGAAAAAGGATATTCTTCCCAAGGATCAATGCTTTGGTTTATTCACCTGGTCATATGCTTTGCGTGGAGAGAAAAGTAACACAAAGTTGTAATATATATGAATTTGTGGATTGTGACAAGTGGCCTAATTGACTGGTCAGGGGTTATGGAAGAATATGGATGGACGTGAGTGATCACAGAATATGAAGATCTTTAACACATGTTAATGCCTGCAAGAAGGCATTCACTACCAAAAAGAATGAAGCAACCAACAGACAAATGACTCAGCAGTGGATAGCAGTATCTGTCATCAGACAACCTAGGTGAAAATACATGTAAGATACATTTTTTTTTCTAAGCCTTTTTGTTTGTGTTATCAGGAAAATGCTAAGGCTGAATCATAATAGCAAAAAATTAACTAGAAACAAACTACAATAGGCAAGCTAGACTGTCAGCCCCTACATGAAGAAACCAGAGCAGCCCACTAAAGACATATCATATTGTGAAAGATGTTTTGTTTGTCATAATCTAGAGAATTTTTTTTAGCAAAATCAGTTAATTTGTGCTCATTAAGACAGCAAAAACAATCTGTCAACCTGACCCTCTCCACCATCTTTCTGGGAGCCTTGGAGCTGTCCAGAAGCTATGGGGAGACCTGGCTGCCTGACAGCTGTTTAGAATATTCCATGAGATGCTGCCATGAATAGGAATCTTAAAATAAGTGCAGTGAGGTTTTTCCTCATTCTGCCTGAGTGTTCAAAGACCATCTAAGGATATTGGAATGATTTTCAAAAGCTTACATTAATTAAGGAATATTGGATCAGATGCCTTCTTGCATCCAAAGAGCACGTTTATTCTGTCATCTTGGGACCAAAAAGCAAAATTTAGAAGATTAGCAAAGGAAAAAAGATAACAAATTCACAGAAGCAGCCCTACTTTTATTGCACTGTTAATAATTACCTTTGTAGAACAGATGCAGAAATATCTGATAATCCATGACAAATGGGAATTCATTTATTCTAGACTCCTACAGGCTGAAGTGGCAGTGAGTCATCATTACATGGTGATAAGAAAAGCTGTCTTCATCAGTATCTCTTCTGCTGTGGTCAGTTTATGTTTGTCATCAGAAGAAAAGATAATCGAATCTTCATGGGAGCCAGGTCTGATACTGAATTGCAAAAATGCGTGTCTCTATTGGCAGATGAAGGAGAGCCCACCAGAGCATGCTTTCTGAAGTTTTCTTCTCCATGTACTGGTAGGTTTTGGAACTTTTATATTGTTTTGCAAAACAAACTTCCACATCAAATAGCAGTCACCACACTAAAACTGAGCAAAACTGACACACTTTGTCATTCTGAGAATCTGTAAGCACAAATGCTTGTATACACACACACAGAGCACACACATACACAGAGTGAAACATTTTAGCACATGTTGTAAGGTGATGGCTAGGCTTTTCTAAGTATACTTGTTTTATCAGCAAAATGGTAACACATTAAATGTAATGATATTCCTTCAGCTGTTATCCTATGAAACATTGTCCTTGATATGATTATTGGCCACTTTGCAACCAAAACCATGCCCTATAAAGCTCTCTGTTGTAAACAGCACCTGTAAAAATGCATGTTGATGGGTGAATAAATGAAGGAGTAAGGGAATGAATGAATGGATGGATGGATGCCTGAATACAATCTAAGTAGTATGAGAGCTTAGCATAATACTTGGCCTCATCACTTGTATTTTCTTAACTAATCTCTTGAAATTTGCTCCTGTAAACTACCCAGAATCCAGTAATACCTCCCTGAAGTGTTCTCATTTCAATTATTAACCTGTGGACCACTAAGCCCCATGGGCATTTAAGAGCAATTGTAAGTCTGCTCAGTCCATTATTGTTATTGATTCCTTCATTGCCATATATGGTTACTGTTGGAAATTGGTCCCTTGTAGTCACATGGCTTGTTTCACACTGCTGACTAATCTCAAATCATGGGAGTTCACCATAGAGTTTCTGATAATATTGAACCTTAAAAGAGGTGACAGAGGTCTCTCTTACTCTAAGGAGGCTTTTTGGCCCCCATATGCCAACTTCCTCACCTTTACATAGCAGGGGATGTTGAGAGGGGCCTCCCTTGTCGGGAGGCCAAATGTTCTGCTTTCTTCCTTAAAGGAAATCAGCCTTACCTTTACCTAACAAGTACTGCACTGCTCAACTGACTCCTGCCTGGATGCAGAAGACCTGAGTCAAGGTAAAATGTGAGTCTATCCAACAAAGGAAATACAAAAGCTAGTTCTTTTGCAAAAACAATTTAGAGTTCTCACTCACCCCATACTGCACTGCAATGATCCCATTAACATATGTTAAGTACGGTGTCCCAGCCCTTTGATAAGCACCTCACACTCATTAGCTCCTGTAATCCCCACACAATTTCTGTGACAGGCACAATTCTTACCTCTTTTTTACAGATTTGAAAACTGAGGTCAAGTGAATTTCAGGACCTTGGACTTGCAGAACCAGTAAGGGTGAAACCATATTTAAATGAAGAACATCTAGCTTGTGTCACAGCTCTGTCCTGTGCTATACATCAATGCTTTGTGCAAGCCGCAGAGTGGGCAGGCAGCAGGAGGCATGGAAAGGAGAGATGGAAGATGGTGCAGGTCGGCTCGTACTTTGCCATGGCTCTACAGACAGAATTATTTTTCGTGTACTCTCGGAAGCTCTTCCTTGAATTTAAGGTGAAGAAATCTCAGTCTCACGGAATCAAATTGGATTACAGACATATTGTATAATTGCATACTCCCATTTTCTGCAGAATTCTATGAGAATCAACACACTTAGAATCCATACATGTTGGAATATGCTGTTTCTTTGGCCAGTCTTTGTTCTGATATGCTTATGCCTTATCACTCTTTTAGAAAACCAATTTTCTCAAATGCAGAGCCTAAGAAAAAAATTGCTGGTGTAAAGGCCACTTACGGCTTTTGCTGTATTCTTCTATTGGCAGAGGATTTTACATGGTGCCAAAGATAAGCAAAGAACAAGTAGATTTGAAAATAGATTTTTTTAATGGTCAAACAATCTCCTATTATGGGTAGTTGTATATTTTTGTAGAATGTCAGGATTTACATAAGCAAATTATTCTTCTTTCCTTAAAATTATTTCTCTTCTTGAATCCCAGATCTTGGTGTTACCATATATGCAACTTACTTTAAAATACTTCACCCTAGACAGAGTGATGTAAATGTGTGCATGTTTGTTTAACGTACACTCTAGGGAAGTAGCTGTCCTAATAGAAACTCTTATTTCTTGGATGGTCAGCTAGCAAGGTACCATCACATCTGAAAGTCCACACTCTAAAGTACCTTTAAACTGTTCCAGCTATGTCGGCTTCGTATATGATATTGTTATGTAGTATAGTGAATTTCAGAAACAAAACCTCCTTGGTGAAATCAATGATAGTTAAGATTTGAGGATACTTTAATGATACTGCTAATTCTTGATAAGCCTTGAATAAGTGTTCTAACGAGCTCTTTTGGTCTCACTTTAGAAAAGACACTCAAGACTTGATCCCTAGAGGGCCCTCTGGGTCCAGCCACTGAAACAGAGGATGCAAGTTTCCTGATTGTTATTAAAATAGTGGCTGAATCCTGCCTCTATTATTCAGTCAGCCTCAAATGAACTTTTAAAGTAAGCTTGAGTCAGTTACTTAAAAGGACAGACAGATGGCCTGTCAACAAGGTTACAAGACAGGTTGTGTGTACTGTTTCATGCCCACTTAGAAAATATTTAATACATGTCTAAATGTGTGACAGAATTTGATCTGAGAGCTGCTTTCATTATACATTCTACCCTATGCAATAACTTCATCACCTCGAATTTTTAGAGGCTACAGTTATCTACAAAAGCACCTAAGATTGGTACGCCTTCCAACAGACGTGAGTCTGTTTACACTTCACTCTTGTCACCACTCATCCACTTCTACAAGCTAGAAACCTAAATCAACTTCAACATTACCCTATTTCTTTTTAAGAGGCAGGATCTCTCTCTTTCTCTCTGTCATCCAGGTTAGAGTGCAGTGGCACAGTCATAGCACATTGCGGCCTCAAACTCCTGGGCTCAAGTGATCGCCTGCTTCAGCCTCCTGAGCGGCTAGGACCACAGGCAAATGACACTACACTGAGCTGATTTTTTTCTTTTTCTTTTTCTTTTTTTTTTTTTTTTAGAGACTGGGTTTCACTATGTTGTCTAGGCTGGTCTCAAACTCCTGGCTTCCAGTGATCCTCCTACTGTGGCCTCCCAAAGTGCTGGGATTATAGGCATGAACCATCATGCTTGTAGTACGTCTCCTTTTTTGTAATAAATTGGACCATGCAGTAAATCTACAACTTTCTAGTATACTTCAGATTCCCTCTTCTCTACCTCCACTGCTGCTCCACAGATAAGCTTTTTGTATCTATGACATGATCTGTTGCCGCAGGCCCCAGCTGTCTTTCACATTAATCTTCCCTTTCATATTGCTTCCATGATATTTCTCAAGGGTAACTATGTCATCCACTGTCCAGAAACCTTCAATAATCATTCCCCCTTTTAAGAACAAAATAAAGCAGAATTCCTTCAGTTGGCATTCACGGACTATCACAGTCAGCTGCAGTTTACCTTCTGGCTTCATCTCCTCCTTCCAGTTCTCCTACATTTGCCACACACATGCCAGTCACTGCCAACGTCTTTACTATTGCTCCGGGGGCTCCCTCTGCCTAGAATGCACACCTTTCCTTCTGCATGCCTCAGATCTTAATGTAAATGTGACCTTCTCCACTAATCTTTCCTGATCCCCTTAAGCAGAAGTAATCCTTGCTGCTTCTATTACTACATGTCTCTAAATTTGATGAGTATCATAATTAGATGTTTTATCCTATCTCCCCTAATAAATGTGTTTTGAAGGCACTGGCAATATACATATACTTCATTTTATGTTCTTTACAGCACAATACTATGTATTCAGTTAATACTTTTGAATTGTACAGTATGCATCCATTATCAGTCTAACTTAGTGGTTTTTAAAATGTCTAAACTAGGATTCAAATTTAAGTAAATATGAGAACTATGGTGGTTGTGGTGGTGAAGCAGGAGCAAAAGGGATTTATATTAATAGATTCTGACGCCCCTCATCCTAAGATCTTGACTCAGGACTAGGACATGACCTTTTAAACACACATCCCAGGTAATCCTGAAACAGATGGTCTCAAGACCACATGCTGGTTTGTGAGTCAGTGGCAGAGCATGAACAAGGAAATACTAATGTGAGTTGGGAGAACTTGCTGGCACTGGGAAAGGAAGCTAATAGGCAGAGCAAATAGCTCTCTGGGTTCTGTGTCCTCGAGTCATGCCAATCAACCCAAATTAATGTCCTAGAGTTTCACTGTTTTGCAAACTGATCTACAAAAAATTCATACTTTTGAACTACACTTAAAGAGCCCCTGCAGGAATTCCTCAATGTTGATTGTTTCCTTACTTTGAACATAACCTACTTGAAGTTGTCAAACAGAATGTAACATTTGGGCTGGGAAGTAGGCAATGGGGTGGAAGTGTAGAAAGCAAGCCTAATTAGAATCCTGTCTCTGAAGGCTAAAACAATTTGCAACAATCAGTGATAGTCCTTCTGTTATCACTAACTGAACTGACTAAATGCAATTGCAGGCTGGGCATGGTGGCTCCCAAGTATAATCCCAGCACTTCAGGCTTTGGGAGGCCAAGGTGGGTAGATCGTCTGAGGTCAGGAGTTCAGGACCGGCGTGGCCAACATGTCAAAATCCTGCCTCTACTAAAAATACAAAAAAAAAAATGTAGTCGAGCGTTGTGGCACACACCTGTATTCCCAGCTACTCAGGAGGCCAAGGCAGGAGAATTGCTTGAAACTGGGAGGTGAAGGTTGCAGTAAGCCAAGATCATGCCACTGCACTCAAAACTGGGTGACAGAGCAAGACTCCATCTCAAATAATAATGATAATATACACCATGGAATACTATGCAGCCATAAAAAAACGATGAGTTTGTGTCCTTTGTAGGGACTTGGATGAATCTGGAAACCATCATTCTCAGCAAACTGACACAAGAACAGAAAACCAAACACTGCATGTTCTCACTCATAGGCGGGTATTGAACAATGAGAACACATGGAGGGAAGCATCACAGACTGGGGTCTATTGGTGGGGGTGGGCAGGGGAGGGACAGCAGTGGGTAGGGAGGTTGGAGAGAGATAACATGGGGAGAAATGCCAGAAATAGGTGACGGGAAGATGGAGGCCGCAAACCACCTTGCCATATATGTACCTATGTAACAATCCTGCATCATCTGCACATGTACCCCAGAACCTAAAGTACATACTACAAAAGCAATTGCATTATAATAAACAAACAGAAATTGATCATCTAAATGTATACAATACCTTCAGTTTCAGCTATAACATGTCAAAAGCTTGGAAGTCATTACTTCCATGCTTATAAGAAAAAACCCAACATACTGAAAATCAGTAACTTTCCTTCAATTCATCAGATAACTGAGATCAGGGGAAAATCTGTATCCCTAAAATTTGGAAAAATAGATGAATACATAGAATCATGGCCAAACACAGAGAATCATAGCCAAATATAGAGAATCACAGCTGAGATTAGCTTATCTGCTGCAGAAGCCATAAGAGCTATAAACTCGTAGAAACCCTTTCATGGTATTTTGATGAATTGCTAAAGGCCAAGAGCAAACTAGCTTCAAGTAAGAATTCTTAGGCACGCAGTCCTAGGAGGGCTGTCACACTTTTCTGAGTTTTATCTCCCGGAATCCCCGGGTTCTTGTGGTGAATAAACCGTGAAAAAAACAAACAAACAAACAGAAGCAAAAACAACACAAAACAAACAAAAACACCGTCACCACCAACAAAAAAACCGACCAAACAAAACCTTCGTATTTTTGGTAGGAGAAGGGGTAAATAAATCATTTTCAGAGAAACCCAAAACATGCTCTATGACAAAAGCCTAATCTCTAGGAGAAACAACTTTAGCTAATCCTTATACCACCAGTGAGAAAGGTGTTTATCCAATCCCAGTTTCCTCCAGCCTTTCTCTCTCACCTAAGGAGAGAGTAAACAAGTTAAGAAACACTGTAAAAGTCACAGTGCAGGCACACAGACCCACTAAAACACAGATACCATCAAAATATTATAGAATATTTCTCCTCTTGTACCTTATCACCAACAGGGCTTCAGCATAATAAGAGTTGAGAGCTGCAAGACACAGACTCTACTTAAGAAGTAGCTTTTTGGGAAGCTAAACACAAGAGAGGAGACATGAATGAGGAAAGTGAAGCTTCTGGCAACTACATCTGCCATAAACATAAACACACAACCCAACCCCCAGCCAGATAAACATAAAACATTTTACTAAAGGCCTGTTTCCCTCAGTTCCTGTTATTCAGTATCTGTCCAGATTTCAACAAAATACAAGTCAAGCCAAAAGACCAAAAAAAAAAAAAAAAAAAAAAAAAAGAAAAAGAAAAAGAAAGTAGAACCTAATGCGATAAAACAAGTATAACAACAAAATTCAAATGTGATATAGATTTGGGGATTATTAGATAGGGAATTTAGATACTATGATTATGATGTTAAAGTCTCTAGAATAAAAAATAGACACGTAAGAACAGATGGGTTCTGTAAGCAGAGAGATGGAAACTTAAAGAGTGAACAGGAAATGCTAGTCAAAAACACTGTAACAGCCATGAAGAATACCTTGGATGGGTTCATCAGGAGAGTGCACATGGACAACAAAAGAATAAGTGGACTTGAAAATATGGTAACAGAAACTTCCAGAGATACAAAGAGAAAATACAAAAGATAATAAAATTTTAAAACTATAGAGCATCCAGGAATTGTGGGGCAGTTTCAAAAGGTATAACATTCATGTCCTTGGAATGACAAAAGAAAAAGGACAGGAGTACAGAATAAATATTAAACGTCATAATGTGTGAGATTTTCAAAAGTTAGTAACAAACACCAAATCACAGATAAAGGAAGCTTAGAAAACACCCAGTAGGATAAATATGAAATAATCAACACTGGCATATCACATTAAAACTGCAGAAAACACACACACACACACACACACACACACACACACAGAGAGAGAGAATTTTTTTAAGCCAGAAAGAAAAAAAAATACTTCACCTATAAAAAAATAAAGATGAAAATTCTATTGGACTTCTCAGAAATCATGCAAATCAGAAGAGAATGAAGTGAAATATTTAAAATATTGAAAGAAAAACAATACCACCAACCTAGAATGTTATTCCCAGCAAAGTTACTTTCAAAAAAGGAAAAATACAGGCTTTCTAAGACAAATAAAAACTGAAGTGGTTTTCTATAAGTAGACCTGCCCTGTAAGAAATATTAGAATAAGTTCTTCAGAGAAAAAAATTATATAGGTCAGAATTTTGATCTGCATAAGAAAGAGCTTCAGAGAAGGAATAAAGGAAATCAAATAAAAAATCAAGAAAGGAGAGAAAAATGTAATTATATTAAAGGCTTAATTGAAGCCAGCCAGAGAAGGTAGAAAAAGAAAGCAATGTATTTGTTAATGCAACCAATAGAAAACAGTTACACATGTAGTAGATGTTAAACCAGTTATATCACTGTATCAGTCTTGTTTTGGCTACTGTAACAAAACAGCATGTACTGGACAGGTTAAAGAGCAGAAATTTATTTTCCACAGTTTTGGAGGCTGTAACTATATGCTGTCAACAAGGAACCCCTTTGACACACACACACACACACACACACACACACACACACACACACGGAATGGAATGCTGATGCTAATCAAATGGAAGCTAGAATACCTATATTAACTTCAGACAAACCTGACTTCAGAATACGGAAAATTATCATGGATAAAGAAGGACATTACATAGTAATAAAGGCATTAATTCTTCAAGAAGATATAGCAGTCCTTAATGTGTATGCACTGAACAACATAGCATCCAAATACATGAGGCATAGGTTGATAGGACTGAAAGGAGAAACAGATAAATTCATTCCCATGGTTGGAGAATCTCATACCTCTTTTTCAGTAATTGAAAATAATTCAGCAGGCAGAGAATCAATAAGGATATAATCAAAATAAACAATACCATCAATCAACTTAAACTAATTGACATTTATAGAATATTTTTATTCTTCCCAAGCTCAAATGGAACATTTAGCAAGATAGACTACATGTGAGCAATAAGTAAAACACAACCTAACACATTTAAAAGAATATAAATTATACAAAATACGTTCTCAAATCACAATGAAATTAAACTATCAATAGCAGAAAGATAAAGGAAAAATCCAAATACACAAATACATCTCTAAAAACAGGGTCAAAAATAGTCTCAGACATTTGAAAATATTTAGAACTATGTAAAAGTTAAAATACAATTTATTAAAATTTGTGGAATGCAGCAAAAGCAGAGCTTAAAGAAAATTAATAGCAGTAGATTCATATATTTAAAAAGAAGAAATATTTATAATCAACAATGTAAGCTTACACCTTAGGAAATCTATAAAAAGAAGATAAATTTAAGCCTAAATTAAGCACAAAATAATAATACAAACTACAAAAGGAATTGATGTCATTGAAAACAGGAAATCAACAGAAAAAAAATCAACAAAAGCAAATTCTGGTTTTGGAAAAGAACAATAAAATTGATAAACTGCTAGCCAAGTGTCTTAGTCCACTTTGCTTCTACAACAGAATACTTGAGACCAGTAAATTATAATGAATAGAAATTTATTTCTCACATTTCAGGAGACCGGGGGGAAGTCTAAAACTGAGTGACCAGATGACGAAAGGTAGAAGGGCAAGAGTGGGCATGATGCAGTAATGGGAGACAAACTCTCCCCTTTTTTAACAAACTAATTCTGACATTAATTTAATAACGAGGGCAGAACCTTCATGGCCTAATCACCTCTTAAAGGTTCTACCTCTTATACTGTTATAATAGCAATTAAATTTCCACATAAAATTTGGGTGGGACAAAGATTCAAATCATAGGACCAGGCTAACAAAGAGAAAAAAACAGATGCCAGTATTGGAAATAAAAGAGGAGTCATCATTACTGATCTCGTGGTTATCAAAAGGAGAATAAAAAGATATTATGAATAACTCTCTCTCCACAAATTTGATAACGTAGATGAAGTGGACCAGTTTTTTAAAGGCACAAGTTATCCAACTCATATAAAGAGAAAAAGATAATCTAAAAGGGCCCACATTTCTTAAAGAAATTGAATTAATAATAACCTTCCAACACAGAAAGTACCACCAGCCCAGACAGTTTTACTAGCAAATTCTACCAGACATTCAAAGAGAGAATACCCATTTTCTACAATATGATCCAGAAAATAGGGATGGAAGAAATACTTTCTAACTTTTTCTATGAATCTAGTATTACCCTAATACCAAAACTACATAAAGCCATCACAAGAAAGAAAAACTATAGATCAATATCCCTCACAGATAGAAAAATATTAACAATCAATTCCAACAATGTATCAAAACAATTATACACCATGAGCAGTGGCATTTATTACAGGTATGAAATGCTGGCTTAACATTAGAAAATCAATTAATGTAATCCACCACATAAATAGGCTGAAATAAATTATATGGGCAATTGGTACAGAGAAGGCATTTGACAAAATCTAGCATCTACTTACAATAAAAACTCAGTAACCTAAAATAAAAGGAGGACTTCCTCAACCTGATAAAGAACATTTACAAAAAACCCTGCAACTACATAATGCTTAATGTTAAAAAACTGGCTGCTGTCCCCCTAAGATCAGGAACAAGGCAATTATACCCTCTCTTAATACCTCTATTCAACATTGTACTAGAAGCCAGCTATGCAGTAAGACAAAAACCATTAAAAAAGGAACTTAAAAGTATACATTTGGTATACTGCAGCAGGCCAAGAGCTGTTTCTCAAAGGAGCGTAGTTATCTTTGGATAATAGTAGGGCCTTGTTCCAAAATCCCAAGGACCTCCAATGTGATTCACCTATACGGGCCTGCCAAAGAAGAAATAAAGCCGATACATAAGACCAACATACAAAAGTCAATTGCTTTCTTATATAACAGTATGAACAACTGAAATTTGAAATTAAGACCACCACCATTTATAGTACCACCAAAATAAACACTCAGGTATAAATCTACAAAATTCACACAAAATCTGTATTTAGAAAACTACAAAATGCTGATGAAAGATGTCAAAGAAGATGTAAGCAAACGGAGAGATATTCCATGTTCAAGGATTGGAAGACTCAATATTGTTAAGATGACTATTCGTCCCAACTTGATATACAAACTCAACTCAATCCCAATCAGAAGTCCAGCAAATTATATCTTGTGGATATCAACAAACTTAATTTGGACTCTAGTTTGTACAGAAAGGCAAAAGACCTAGAATTGCCAACACATACTGAACAGGAAGAACAAAAGTTGGAGGGCTGACGTTACTGAACTTTCAGACCATGTAGTTACATACGCATAGTTACTGTATGGTTAATCAAGCTTCTTAGTAGAAAACAAAGACAGACAGATCAATGTAACAGAATAGAGAGCCAAGAAAAACCCACAAAAACAGCCAGTTAGGCAACCAAATGGAGAAAGGATAGCATTTTCAAAAAATGGTGCTGAAAAAATTGGACATACTAATGCAAGAAAAAAATCTAGACACAGACCATATACCTTTCACAAAAGTAAATGAAAAATGGCTCATAATCTTACATGTAAAGTGAACAACTATAAATAAATATTTAATATTTATTAGAGGAAACAGAAGAATGTAGGCCTTGGTTTTAGAGGTGTGCAGATTTGTTACATGGGTAAATTGCATGCCACTTTGGGTTTGGAGTACAAATGATTTCATCATTCAGGTAGCAAGCATAGTACATAATTAGTAATTTTTTGATCCTCACCCTCCTTCCACTCTCCATCCTCAAGTAGGCCCCATTGTCTATTGTTTCTCTCTTTGTGTGCATGTGTACTCAATGTTTAGCTCCCACCTACAAGTGAGAACATGTAGTATTTGGCTGTTTCTTCATTAGTTCACTTGGCATAATGGCCTTCAGCTCCATCCACGTTGCTGCAAAGGACAAAAGACATGATCTCACCTTTTTAATGACTGCATAGTATTCCATGGTGTATATGTATCACATTTTATTTATGTAATTCACCATTGATTGGCATCTATGTTGATTCCACATTTTTGCTATTGTGAATAGTGCTGCTACAATGAACATATACATGCATATGTCTTTATAATACAACAATTTATATTTCTTTGGGTATATATCAGGTAATGGAATGGCTGGGTCGAATGGTAGTTCTGTTTTCTTTTGAGAAATCTCCAAACTTCTTTTTCTGGTGGCTGGACTCATTTACATTCCCACCAGCAGTGTGTAAGTGTTCTCTTTTCTGCACAGCCTCATTGTAATCTGCTGTATTTGAGATTTTAATAATAGCCCTTCTGGCCATTATGAGTTGGAGTCTCACCAACATTATGAGTGGTTTTTATTTCAATTTCTGATTAGTGATGTTGAGCATTTTAAAATAGACTTGTTGGCTGTGTGTATTTCTTCTTTGAGAAGTGACTGTTCATATTACATGCCCGTTTTTTGATCAGGTTGTTTATTTTTTGCTTATTTATGTTCCTTCTGGATTCTGGATATTAGATTTTTGTTGGATGAATAGTTTGCAAATATTTTTCCCATTCTGTAGGTTATCTGTTTACTCTGTCGATAGTTTCTCTTGCTGTCCAGAGCTCTCTAGTTTAATTAGGTCCAATTTATTAATTTTTTTGTTGCAATTACTTTAGGCATCTTCATCATGGAATCTTTGCCAATACCTATGGCCATAATGGCATTTCCTAGGTTTTCTTCCAGGTTTTTATAGTTTGAGATCTTACATTTAAATCTTCAAATCCATCTTGAGTTGATTTTTGTATATGGTGAAAGGAAGTAGTCCAGTTTCAATCTTCTGAATGTGGCTAGCCAGTTATCCCAGAACCAGTTATTTAATAGAGAGTTTTTTCCTCATTTCTTGTTATTGTCAACTTTGTTGAAGAACACATGGTTTTAGGTATGCAGCTTTATTTCTGGGTTACCTAACCTGTTTCATTGGTCTCTGTGTCTGTTTCTGCATCATTGTCATGCTGTTTTGGTTACTGTAATCTTGTAGTATAGTCTGAACTCGGTAGCATATCTCTGGTTTTGTTCTTTTGCTTAGGATTGCTTTGGCTATTTGGGCTCTTTTTTGGTTCTGTATAAATTTTAGATTTTTCTAATTCTGTGGAAAATAGCACTAGTAGTTTGACAAAAATAGTATTGAATCTGTAAATTGCTACAGGTAGTATGGCCATTTTAACAATTATTGATTCCTTTTATTCCATGAGAATGTAATGTTTTTCCATTTGTTTGGGCAATGTCTGATTTATTGCAGCAGTGTTTTGTAATTCTCCTTGTAAATATCTTACACCTCCCTGGCAAGCTGTATTCTTAAGTATTTTGTTCTTTTTGTGACTGTTGTAAATGGGATTTTGTTATTGATTTGGCTTTCAGCTTGGATATTACTGACTTATATAAATGCTACTCATTTTTGTTCATGTCCTTTGCAGTGACATGGATGAGTCTGGAAGCCATCATCCTCAACAAACTAACACAGGAACAGAAAACCAAACACTGCATGTTTTAATCATAAGTGAAAGTTGAACAATGAGAACACATGGACACAGGGAGGGGAACATCACACACCAGGCCTCTCGATGGTGGGGAAGGAGGAGAGGGAGAGCATTAGGACAAATACCTAATGATATCTAATACATGTGGGGCTTAAAATCTAGATGATGGCTGACAGGTGCAGCAAACCACTATAGAACATGTATACTTATGTAATAAACCTGCATGTTTGGCACATATATACCAGAACTTAAAGTAAAATAAAACAAAAAAGAAAAAAAAGAAATGCTACTTATTTTTTATATTGATTTTTATATCCTGAAACTTTACCAACTTGTTTGTCATTTCCAGTAGGCTTTGGGTACAGATTATGGGAGTTTTAAGGTATAGAGTTATATTGTCTACAACAGGAGATGGTTTGACTTCTCTATTTGGAATACTTTTCTTTCTTTCTCTTGTCTGATTGCTCTTGTTAGGACTTCTAGGACTACGGTGAATAGGAGAGATGAGAGTGAATATCCTTGTCTTGTTCCAGTTCTTAAGGGAAATTCTTCCAGCTTTTGCCTGTTCAGCATTGTGTGGGCTGTGTGTTTGTCATACATTGCTCTTATCTGAGGTATGTTCCTTCAATGCCCAGTTTGCTAAGGGTTTTTAACACTAAGTAATGTTGAATTTTATCGAAAGGTTTTCTACATCTATTGAGATGATCATGTGGTTTTAATTGTTAGTTGTTTATGTGATCAGTCACATTTATGGATTGGCATATGTTGAACCAACCTTGCATCACAGGAATAAAATCTACGTGATCACAGTGAATTATCTTTTTGATGCGCTACTGGATTAGGTTTGCTAGTGTTTTGTTGATGATTTTTTGTGTCTATGTTTATCTTGGATATTGACCTGAAGTTTTTGTTTTGTTTTGTTTTGTTTTTTTCATGTGTTTTTTGCCAGGTTTTGGTATCAGAGCAATATTGGCTACACAGAATGAGTTAGGGAGAACTTCTTCCCTAACTCATTCTATGGAATAACTGAATCCTTGATTCTTTGTAATAATTTCAGTAGTATTGTTACCAGCTCTTCTTTATGTATATGGTACAATTCAGCTGTGACTCAATCTGGTTCAGGGTTTTTTCTGGTCGGTAGGTTTCTAATTACTGATTCAATTTCAGAACTTGTTATTGGTTTGGATTTATTTCTTCCCAGTTCAATCTTGGGAGGTTATATGTTTTCAGGAATTTATCTATTTCTTCTAGGTTTTCTTGTTTGTGTGCACAGAGGTGTTCATATAGTCCTGAAGGTCTTTTGTATTTATGTGGGTTGGTGGTAATATCCCTTTGTCATTTCTGCTTGTGTGTGTGTGTTTTTAACTTTTATATTAGGTTTAGGGGTATATGTGGAGGTTTGTTATATACGTTGACTGTGTCTTGCAGGGGTTTGGTGTACAGATTATTTTGTCATCCAGGTATAAGTATAAGCACTTGATAGGTAGCTTTTTAATCCTTTCCCTCCTCCTAGCCTCCACCGTCAAATAGGCCTAGTGTCTGTTTTTCCTTTGTGTCCATATGTACTCATAGTTTAGCTCCCACTTATAAAAGAACACATGGTATTTGGTTTTCTGTTTCTGTGCTAGTTTGCTTAGAATAGTGACCTCCAATTCCATTCATGTTGCTGCAAAGAACATGATCTTGTTCTTTTTATGGCTATGTAGTATTTCATGGTGTATATATATATATATATCACATTTTCTTTATATAGTCCACCATTGATGAGCACCAAGGTTGATTCCACTTCTCTGCTGTTGTGAATAGTGCTGTGATGAACCTATGCATGCATGTGACCTTATGGTACAATAATTTATATTCTTTTGGGCATATACCCAATCATGTGATAGTTGAGTCAAATGTTAATTCTGATTTAATTTCTTTCAGAAATCACCAAACTGCTTTCCCCAGTAGCTGCACTAATTTACATTTCCACCAGCAGTGTAAAAGCATTCCCTTTTCTCAACAACCTCACCAACGTCTGTTATTTTTTGAGTTTTTAATAATAGACATTCTGATGTGTGAGATGGTATCTCATTGTGGTTTTAATTTGCATTTCTCTAATGATTAGAGATGTTGAGTATTTTTCCAAAGGTTAATTGGCCATCTGCATGCCTTCTTCTGAAAAGACATTGCCCACTAGGTGAATGTCTATCAATCTGATTTATTCTTTCAAAGAAACAACTTTTGGACCCATTGATCTTTTGTGTAGATTTGCACATCTCAATTTTGTTTAGTTCAGCTCTGATTTTTGTTATTTATTTTCTTCTGCTAGCTTTGGGGTTGGTTTGCTCTTGTTTTTCTAGTTCTATGTGTGATGGTAGGGTGTTAATTTGAGATCTTTGTCTTTTTATGTACGCATTTAGCTATTAACTTTACTCTAAATATGCTGTAACTATTTCCTAGAGATCCTGGTATATTTTTTCTTTATTTTCATAAGTTTTGTGATTTCTGCTCATTTTCATTCTTTACCCAAAAGTTATTTAAAAGCAAAATTTTCAAAGTTTCATGTCATTGTATGGTTTTGAGAGATCTTCCTGGTTTTGGTTCCTATTTTTATTGTGCTATTGTCAGAGAGTGTGGTTATTATGATTCCAGTTTTTTTAATTTGTTGAGAATTTCTTTATAGCTAAGTATGTGGTTGATATTGGAATATGTGCCATGTGAAGATGAGAAGAATATGTATTCTGTTGTTGGGTGAACTATTCTGTAGATATCTTTTAGGTCCATTTGGTCAAGTGTCAAGTTTAGGCCTCAAACATCTATTTGTTTTCTGCCTCAATGATCTAATAGCATCAATGGGGTGTTGAAGTCTCCCACTATTATTTTGTGGTTATCTAAATATTTTCATAGGTCTAAGAACTTGTTTTATGAATCTGGGTTGTCCAACACTGGGTGCATTCATATGTAGGATAATTAAATCTTCTTGGTGATTTGAACATTTCTTCATTATGTAATGCCCTTCTTTGTCCTTTTTGACCATTGTCGGTTTTTCGATAGATTTTTCTCCATCCCTTTACTTTGAACCTATGGGTGTCATTGCATGTGAGTATCCTGAAGATAACAGACAGGTGGGTCTTGCTTCTCTATCCAACCTACCACTCTGGCTTTTAAGTGATGTATTTAGTCTGTTTACATTCAAGGTTAATATTGACATGAGAGGAGTTGATTCTTTTACCATATTTTTTAGCTTGGGCATTATATAGAGTATATATAAAAAATAAATATCCTCTGTATACTCCATGTGCAATAGAAAGTAGAGCCCACTATGATGACAACCATCACAATAAAAGCAGAGCCTTCAGAAATGGTAAATAGCCCTGACTGTTTCCATTTCCTGAAGCTTCTAAGCTTCTAGATGTTTAAAACATAAAGATGGATCAAAACCGTACCACTAAAATTTGTGTGATCCAAAAAACTACTTTAAGGAGAAAATGCACCACACTGCCCCGAAACCTATGTCTGACTCTAGGGAAAACACCATTTGAGTTTGCTCTCTGGTCTGTGCCAATAATCCACAACTGTGGCCCACTGCTGCTGCCGGTGTAGGCTATTCTCTAGCTGGTGGCCCCAGGAGATCTCTAAATTCATTTCAGGACCTCATGTGGCAGAGAGAAGCCACACAGCTCTCCAGAGAGGTGTAATCTGTAAGGACGTTTGACCTGCAGCCCATGGGAGAGAGTTATGTAAATAATTGTTCCTCACAGGTGCGTGACCCTACTGAGGAGTCAAATATCCAATTCCTCTCACTGAGGAAAGAAAAGGGAGCACCCCATTTCTAGAATTTCTTGCCTCTGGTTAGTGGCACAAGTCATGCCTCCTTTCAACATACAGCTTAAAAGGGCTACTTCCCAAGGGCGACCTTGTTTAATTAAGAAGCTTCTTTTAATTCTAACACTGAGGTGGGCCTTACAGGAAGCAACAGAATATTTCTATAGTTTTCATTTAGTGACAGTAACCTGATTTTCTATTTTAAAAATAAGCAAAAGAAAACGCTGCATTTCGTCTAGTCAAACCACCAAATAATAAGATATCATTTTCCTTTTAGTGATGAAAGTCGTAGGTGTCATATTGTGTATGATCTTGCGTGTGTGTATGATCTTGGAAAAGTTACTTAACCTATTTTTGCCTTGGTTTCTTCTTCTATGTAAATGGAATAACAACAATACCTAACTCACAGGGCTATTGTGAGGATTAAACAAGTTAATACAGGCAATTAGAGTAGCTACTATGATACTCTCAATGAGAAAAAGCAATCAAGCAATATACGCAGGGTAATTAAGCAAACAAATTTCTAACCACATGTATACTGCCCGAACAGTGTATACTTTGCCACTCTTATTGATCTATGCCTTTTGTATTAATAACGACTAATTCTACATTTTTGAGCCCTCTCTCTTGAACTTTAAATTTAAATATTCAAATACCCACTAAACATATATACCTGGACTCCATTGGCAATTTATATTTAGTGTATGTACAACTTTCTGACAGAATTTCCTAATATATTGGTATTTTTAAAATACTTATTTCTGTATAAGAGGTGTGAAATAAGTTTAAATTTTAAACAGTTGTACAGATTAATTCTAAAAATGCCTGGGGGATGGTGGGTGGGGGGAATTAGGAAGTATTTGAAGTACTCTGACAGAAATCAGTCCTCCAAAGATGGTTACTAAACATTTGAATCGTCATTATCAAAATCTGAGACCCTAGAGTTTGTAATTATCTAAAAAAAATTAGCACTTTAACAAAGTATTTTAAAAAATGAAGGTGTTTAAGAAAGGTGACTGGCTAGGAATGTTATGCAGTCTCCATTATCCTTGCAGGAACACAACAGTTCCATGGGGTTCGGCATTCCCCAGCCAACTCCCCACTGCCACTCCCCAACACAGGCTATCCCTGACTCCATAAAGGACCTTGTAACCTAGCTCAACTAAAAAGTTGTCTGGCCCTTCATTCGCAAAGCCCTGGAATCCGTTCTCACTAGCCTTTTCTGCAAGGTGCTGTTCAGGTACCTAGTGCAGAGTATGGCAATGGTTTTGTGCCTTTTTACTAATCATTTTTGGGACTTGCTTTGAGGGTAACACCACATCTTGTTAGAAGTTTATGGGGAAAAGGAAGCATAGACCACATGTACTTCTGCTCCAGTAGAGGCTACTGTATTTACCAAATAATCTAGCATCTTCTAATCTGCTAAATTAGCTTTAGAACAGTTCCCATGAATTTCCTATCTGATGGCTGGCCCTTTGGTTCACCCAGATCCATCTCATGCCTAAATAAGACCTATAGAAGTTATCCGAGGTTATTTTACTTTCTTCACCTCACCCGTTCCAATAGTTGACATACTTACAGTCTCTGCAAAGCATCTCTTTGACTAAATCCTTATTAACTGTGCCCTAGTTTAGACCCTCTGTCTTCTTCCTGGAACACTAAAAATGCTTTCTAACTGTCCCTCCCCCCATCTCACTATACCTTCTAATACCTTCGCCATTGCAGTCACAGTAATATATCCACAAGTATGACCTTATTCCTATTCCACTGCCTAAAAGCTTTCAAAAATTTGCATTATCAACATAGTGAAGTCTAAACACCTTGCTTACATTCATCATTTTATCTTCCACCCAGGAAGTCTTTGTCCCTGGTCAGATCCTGCTCCTATGTTCTAGGAACCTACAGAACCTCATGGTAATTTGCTGTCATTCATCTCTTTATCATCAACAGCCAGAGGGTAGCTCAATTCACATTTGTTAGAATAAACACAGTAGTTGTCTGAGTAACTACTTAGAATGGAATTCAATACAATAGCTAACAATTTTTGAGTACAGTAATTACTATGTGCCAGACACTATTCATAAGCACTCCACATGAATTAATTCATTCACTTCTCAGAACAATGTAAGATAGTATTGTAAGCATTCCATTTTTACAAATGGGAAAACTGAAGCACAGAGAGGTTAAATTAACCCAATGCCACACTGCTTGTTGTTAACAGAACTAGGATTCAAACTGTGGCAGTCAGGCCCCAGAGGTAATATTTCTAACCATTACACTCTGCAGTCTTTTGCAGCCTTTGGACAGATGGAATTCATGGTTAACAGAATTTTGAATCAGACACTTTACAACTCTGAACCTGATTCTCATCTGGTAAGTGAAGGTAATTGTGCCTGCCTCACAGAGTTCTATGAGAACTACCTGATATGATTCTTTAAAGAGTCATAGCATTTTGCTCTGTGCTTTGCTCATTACACTGTTGCCTTCTACCTCCTCTGCCCTGGCTTTCTCTGCTTTAGTCCCTGGCCTCCTTACGTTTTCTCAAACACAGCTCACAGGATGTGCAAGCTTAGGACATTTGCATAGGATGTTCCCTCCTGTTCTTCCAGATGCCCACATGGCCAGCTCTGTAGTCATCTGCAAATCTTTGCTTGGATAATGCCTCCTCAGTGAAGGCAAACCTGAAAATCATGTTTGAAATGGCAACACTACCTCCACCTTCCTGTACTGATGAGGCTTCTTACCTTGCTGTTTTGCTCATCTTTTCAGGTTACCTGTCATCTTCTAGCAACTATATAATTTATTTATTATGTGTTGACTCTCTCCCCTGGCTGGACTATAAGTTCCATATCTGGTTTATTTAGAGATTTAGCCCAACCACCTACAACAGTGCCTCACATGGAGAGGAACTCAACAAGTACCTGTTTAATGAATGAAAGCTCTTTTCCATCACCTATCTTCATAAATTTTAGTCCTCCAACTTCAGTTTAGCTTCACTTTTTCAAGGAAACCTCTGACAACCCCACTCTACCCCTAGCCCAAGACTATATAGTCCCCTGGTTATTTTTTTCTCCTTAGCACTAAATACAATTTATCAGTGTTTATGTTTGTGAGTACTTGATTAATGTGTTTCTCCAGCAAGTGATAATGTCTGTGAGGATGGGAATTGCTTTGCTCACCATTTTATCCCCAGGCCAAGCACACTGTTGGGTATGTGAAAGGCCTGGAATGCAAATGGATAATGAATGATTGGAAATAAAGGAATGAGTACCACCTTATATTCAGCAGGCAGTAAATAGGTAAGGCTCATATGAACTCCACATATGAATAACTTAGAGTCATATGATACATGAGTTTACTTAGCAAGTTTATCTACTATGATGGATAATTTTGTGTGCCAGCTCACTGGGCCATAATGTACCCAGATAATTGGTCAGATATCAACATTATCTGGTGTCCTTGGATAAGGTTAACATTGACACTAGTAGACTTGGTAAAGCAGATAGCCCTCTCTAAGGTGCATAGGTCTCATCTAATCAGTTGAAGCCCTTAAAAAGTTTGACTTTCATAAGTAAGAGGGAAGGAACTCCTCCTGATTGGCTGTCTTTGAGCTGGGACCTTGGTCTTTCCTTGCCTCAGACTCAAACTGAAATATTGGCTCTTCCAGAATCTCAAGCCTAGATAGAGTGCATCAGACTAGTCCTATACTATGAGCTCTTCTGGGTCTCCAACTTGCTGACCAGAAAGCTTTGGGATTGACAGCTTCCATTATGATGTGAACCAATTTATCTTTCTCCTATTGATTCTGTTCTGTAGAACCCTGACTAATACATCTCCCTTATTTGGCTTAATTCTTACCACAACCTTGAAGTACAGGAGGTATAGATTATTTGATGTGAAGTCACACATCTTAAATCTGGTCAAACCAGAAGAAGAACTCAAGTCTTATGACTCTACAAAGTCCTGGTGTAGTGCCCTTTTGCTAACCTCTTTGGACATTTAGTTGAATTTTGCCTAATATTTGCTTTCAGAGTAACACACCGACTGGTAGCAAGATTGTTGGATGGGCTTTATAAAGGCTGTGTCATCTTCAAATGTGCCTTTGCCTGAAGATTTCCTTGGCATCAGGCTGAAGAGCTCCCAAATCAACCCCTCCAGCCCTGTCTCAGTCCTGCCTTCATTTATCTCTTCCCCCAAAATCTGCAAGGAGATGGACAACTACTCAATTAATTGCTTCCTACTCATTGCTGCCTATGGCTAGAAGCTGTCAATTTAAAATATAAGTATACATAATTTGAATTTAATTATACAGAAAAATACAAAATATATGTCAAGAGTCACTGAAGGCACAAGTGGAAAAAAGAAGTAATGTATGTGTGACTGCATAGTTCACATTTAACACTGGAAATGTAAAACGTATAATGGATTTTAAAACCAAATCTGTGGAACTCTGTTACCTGTGAGACCAACAAAAATCTCACCTCCTTTATGAAGCCTTAGCAATCTAGTCCCCCAAAGAAGCAATTTCTTTGACCCTGTATCCTTTTCTCTGTGGAAAAATGTTATTCTCATATCAATTATCATACACAATTGCAAAGATTTCTTTACATGTCCTTCTTTCCCCTAGACTGAGGGTTTTGCATTTCTTTTGTTTTGTTGAAGGAAGGACAATGTTATCCTAGTAGCTCAAGTTTTGAGCACAGTGCCTACCATATTCTAGTTGCTCTGTAACGTTTTATGTGCATCTCCCAGTTCCCCCAGCCTCACCAAACCAAATACTCTTTTTTTCAAGGAATGTTCAGAGAGAGAAAACAAAAGAATATCCATTAGCCAGAGTATTTTCTGACATCAAACTGGCACCACTTTAACCAAAAATAACTAGACATTTGTCACTTTTTCTGGTTGCCTTGATGATGTTGGAGTGAAGGGGGCACAGCTCTTTAGACCTTTCCTTGGATAAATGAGAGGACAAAAGTGCTTACTGAGGTACAACTAGCAAAGCTTATGCTAACAACTTCAGTTAATGTTGTTCAGGAAGAAAAAATTTCTGATGAATTTCTGCTGCGTAATTCACGCACAGAGAAATAAGGAACAGCAGCCACTGTAATTAGCAAGCAGCTCTTCCAGCAACAGGATTTACACCTGGACATAAACGTGTTCACTGAGGTTGGGATGAACATTTGCTAAGGCAAACACTTTCTGAAAAATTGTAAAGCTAATGATCTTGCACCGACAGCATAACCTTGAGCTTGTTGCCAGATAGACTGCGAAGAGTAAACACTTAATGAAAGGGAAAAATATGCTACAGTAATGATCCTTCTTGTGACCCCAAGCTCAGAGACTGAGTGTTTTTGAAAAGTTCAGTGAAAACATTTTTCTATTTGCTGATAATTTTTCATGCAGTTTTATGTATTTTATGATCTGACTTGATATGGATGAGGTGCATTTCACCAGTCAGAGCAAGATGCAACAATCTCTTCCTCTAATTTCTTATCCCCGGAAGTGGAAATAATCAGCCCTGAACTTTAGTAGAGGTCAGTTCTTATTTTAAAATATTTGTAAGGGCCATAGGCAAAAATCCTTAAGTCTTATTCTGTGGATTGGAGACGTTTGTGTAATTCATTGCATATGGGGGTGGGGAAATGGAGCCACATGATGGTTGATGAGAACACAATAAACTTCTCATTATTTAAAATCCCAGTAAGTAAACCTCTCTATTAATTGGAAAATGGCTGTATGAAAGAAATCTAGGACATAGAATGAATGTGTTTGGGTATGAATTCTGTTATCCAAACTCAAGTTAAATAATCACTCTGAACTTCTAATTACCTTATCTCAAAAAAAGGATGGATGGTAATTTAGGGGTAATATGATTGTTTTAAGGATAAAATGGGATAATATATGTGTAACTGACTTGTACAGTGCCTGGAACAAAGGGTTCAATAAATATTAGTAAATAGAAACTAATAGAAAGTGTTTGTCTATGCTTTAAATTAAATATATCTATATTGTACTATTTTTTCTATATTTTTGCCTCCTCAAAATCCAATTTCTCCTTCACATCACATTATTAAAATGCAATTTCCCCAAAATTCGGTTTCCCATAACCCAATTTCTCCCTCACACTCAAAAAATGGGCACTTTATATGCAACTCCCCATTGCATACATATATAATAAAGTGCTCATTTTGACAAGTATAGAAGCCAAATGAAGAGATACACCCTCTACTTACTTCAGGGAAACCAGGACCAGGTATCTTATTATACAATGTATTTTATTTATTTATCATATTAATTTTTATTGTATTTCTTTTCTCCAATACTATAAGCTTCGTAAAGGCAGATATTTTATTCTATTTTGTTATTTAATATGTTTTCAGCATCTAGAACACTGCCTGACACTGAAAGAGGTAATCAAGAAATACATGTTGAATAAATTTGATACTTCTCTCCAAAATATTGAGTTGTGGACCAAAAAAAAAATGCAAAAATTAAGGGAGAGTTATAAATTCACTCTAGCTGGCAGACAATAGTAGTTGAGATGTATGCTGGCAGAACCATCGAGTACTATGAGGAAAGCATCATGCCAGGATCTTCCTGTATTTTAGCCTCCAGAACCCTATTGGTTCCTGCTTGTTTCCCACAACTGCTTTTGCAGATTGCCCCAAATATTGCAAGCTACCTGACACCCTTTTCGTAAGTTCATTTATTACTTAAAACAGATATGGTTTCTATTGTTTGCAATTATGTGGCTGATGCTGAATTGATGCTTGCTCAGTGCCTGCAGAAGAGAGTAACTAATAAACTCAGATTTAGCGGGAACATTATGACAGACGCAATCTCATTCTGATGGTGTCACATATGGCTTGAGCTAATCATATATGCTTAATCATCAACTAAACAACTGAAATGGCAATTAGATGCATTCAAATCATACTTCTTCAGCTCTAATAACTGTAAGTTCAACAATCACATAAACATCACTGCAGACACCTATGAGCAATTTCTTGACCAGAGGTAATGCTTGCCTTTAAAATGGTGAGATTGGAAAAGGCAAAAGAAACTATGTCATAAAAAATATGAGCAAATGAGAAAATAATTTAAATTTCTGTTAAAATATAATTTAAGGAAATGAAAAGGCAAGCAACAATGGGAGAAAATACTTGCAATTTCTGACAAAAGACTTATATCCAGAATACGTAAAGAATAGATACATTCCTACAACTATAAATTTACATCAGTATAAAGAATAAATTTAAAAAAAAAACTCTTACAACTCAATAAAAAGATGACAAATAAGCCAATTGTAAATATAGGTAAAAGTCTTGCATAGTACTTTTAGAAAAGGAGACATAGGAATGCCACCAAGTACATGAAAAGGTCATAAAGTCATCAGGGAAATGAAAAATAAATTCTCATACCTTGCTAGCGGGCTTGCAAATTACACAGTCACTTTCAAAAACAAGTTATCAAGTTTTATAAAGATATTATTATAAAACTCACTGCTTCTACTCTTAGATATGTACCCCAAATAAGTGAAAGCATATGTTTACAAAAGGCATACACAAAAATGTTCATTTCAGCTGTATTCAAAGTAGCCCAAGCTGTAAACAACCAAATGGTTTACTAACAGGTAAATGGATAAACTAACTGTAGTATATCTATGTGGCAGAATACTACTCAGCAATAAAAATAAAACTACTGCTACTAAAACTATATGGATAAATTTCAAAACATTATGCTGAGTGAAATAAACCAAACCCAAAAGAGTTTGTGCTATACAATTCATTGTAGCCCTAGAATCAGCAAAACTAATCTGTAATGATGGAAATGGGATTTTAGTTGCTGGTTCAGGAATCCGTGGGGCAATAAGGGGCTGACTGCAAAAAACATGGCAGAAATCTCTGTGGTGGTGGAGATAATGAATAATTTGACTGGGTTAGTGATTGTACGAAGTAAATATTTTTCAAACTCCTAAAATATAAACTTAGAATGTGTGTGCGTTATTATATGTAAATAATACCCATCTCAATAAAGTTGATGAAAAAGCAGATGGCTTGTTTGAATACAAAAAGCATGAGGCAGAAGGTAGTAGATGCTACTCAATGAGAGACAGAAAGTTACATGGAAACGGAGGAAAGAGGGATTATTTTCATCTGGGGAAGTCAGCAAAGGCCTCATGGAAGACATGGTGTTTGAGCAGAGGCTCAGGTCTGGATGGCATTTCAATAGAAGAAGACGGAAAAGAGCACAGATAGAGTGTGTACAGGGGATAACAAAGAATCAAATACGGCTGGGGTGCATCCTAAATTCCTTCATTGATTCAGCAAATATTTTACTGTTAGCCTGCCAGAAACAGGCACTCCCTTAAGAGACAAAATGAACTACCCATTTTTGTGGCTCCTGTATTCTAATGTGGAGAGACATGAGAAATAAACTTATAAAATGTCAGCTAGTGCACCGTAAAGCTGGACAAAGGGGACAGAACTTACAGGGATCGGGGTGGGATAGCTCTGTTAGATAAGGTAGTCAGCAAAGTTCTCTGTGAGATGGTGACATTTGAGCAGAATCAGGAATAAAGTCAGACCAAGCACTGCAGATATCTGGAGAAAGCCCATTTCAAATGAAGGAATGGTTAGTGCACAAGCCTTGAAGAGCGAGCAGAACTAGTGCATTCAGGGAACCACAATGAGCAAGGGAGGATGTAGCGGCTCCAGAGCAGGCACAAGGAGGAGGCAACACGTCCAGAAAGTAGTTGGGATTGTTGGGCAAGGCAGAACTCGTAGGGTGGTTTTTTTTTGTTTTTGTTTTTTGCCAACTTCTGTTTATTGTAGAAAACAAATGTTTGGTTCTTTGCATTATTACAGCAATCTATAATATCTTTATGTTATTATACTTTAAGTTCTGGGGTACATGTGCAGAATGTGCAGGTTTGTTACATAGGTATACACGTGCTATGGTGGTTTGCTGAACCCATCAACCCATTAACTACATTAGGTATTTCTCCCAATGCTATCCCTCTCCTAGCCCCCGACCCCTCGACATGCCCTGGTGTGTGATGTTCCCTTCTCTGTGTCCATGTGTTCTCATTTTTCAACTCCCCCTTATGAGTGAGAACATATAGTGTCTGGTTTTCTGTTCCTGTGTGAGTTTGCTGAGAATGATGGTTTCCAGCTTCACCATGTCCTTGCAAAGGACAACTCATCCCTTTTTATGGCAGCATAGTATTCCATGGTGTTTATGTTTATCCAGTCTATCATTGATGGGCATTTGGGTTGGTTTAAAGTCTTTGCTATTGTGAACAGTGCTGCAATAAACATAAGTGTGCATGTGTCTTTATAACAGAATGATTTATAATCATTTGGGTATATACCCAGTAATGGGATTGCTGGATCAAATTGTATTTCTGGTTCTAAATCCTCGAGGAATTTTTATACTGCCTTCCACAATGGTTGAACTAATTTACACTCCCACCAACAGTGTAAAAGTGTTCCCGTTTCTCCACATCCTCTCCAGCATCTGCTGTTTTCTGACTTTTCAATGATAGCCATTCTAACTGACATGAGATGGTATGTCATTGTGATTTTGATTCGCATTTCTCTAGTGACCAGTGATAATGAACTTTTTTCCAAATGTTTGTTGGCTGCATAAATGTCTTCTTTTGAGAAACATCTATTCATATCCTTCATTCACTTTTTGATGGGGTTTTTTTTTTTTTTTTCTTGTAAATTTGTTTAAGTTCTTTGCAGATTCTGGATATTAGCCCATTTTCAGATCAATAGATTGCAAAAATTTTCTCCCATTCTGTAGCCTGTCTGTTTACTCTGATGATAGTTTCTTTTGCTGTGCAGAAACTCTTTAGTTCAGTTAGATCCCATTTGTCAATTTTGGCTTTTGTGGCCATTACGTCTGGTGTTTTAATCATGAAGTCTTTGTCTATGCCTATCTCCTGAATGGTATTTACTAGTTTTAACATGAAGTGTCATGTTCCAGAAAATTTCTCAGCCGTAGACAAATAGGGATAGTTTTCCCAGGACTGTCCGTTAGGCTCAGCAAACAAGGACGGTTGCTCATTATATTTAAAGCAAAGATACCAGTGGAGATAATACAATCGCCAGAAACTAAAATGTAAAGAAATGAAGAAGAATGGGATATAGAGGACTTCAAAACAGAAATACATGTCATCTAGGGTTTTTACAGAGGCAAAGAAGAGGAAAGGGAAATAGTCTGTAAATAGCAGCAAGGAGCAAGAAGGACACAGCCTTTCCTAGAAAGAGAGGGCTTAATGGAAATTGGTAACCTAATGAAGAAACCTAAGTTCAATTACAGCGCAAAGGCTAAGAGAACATTCAAAAAGGAGGATGGATGTGGAAGGGGTTGGTAACGTTCTGATGTTTGAGCATGTACGTGAAGCAGAGTAATCCAAGATGGGGCTGGAAATGTAAATAAAGTCCCATCATGGATAACCAAAAATAAAAGCTTCAAAAAGCTATAAAGGAATACTAAAAAAAATTTAGAGACAACAATCATAGAAAATTGTCCTAGTAAAATACAAATTACCAAAGTTAATCCCTCGAAAGTTTTTTAAAAAGTAACTAATCAATTATTATAAAAGAGTTTAAAAAAAAAGGAATCATTAAAAAATGACCAAACAAGAGATTATTTCAAAGTTAAGTTCTTACTTAACTTTAAAGAAAAAAACTATTTTCTAAATTATTGTAATCTTTACAAGGAAAAAACCTTTCTAGTTTCCTTATTAAATCTCTTTAAAAAGTAGTCCAAAAAGTTTAAACTGTATTATGATTATAGATGGAAATTATATAAATATTAGCAAACAGAATCCATTAGTGTGCCCACTAAAACAAGTCAATGTAAGTAAGTATAATTTATTCCAGAAATGCAAGGATGGTTCAACATTTGGCAATCTATTAAAATGGCATCTGTTTGATTATTGTCCAAAGTTTTCCCTAGTAATTGTCCAATTTTTTTAAAAAAAGTGTTTTCACTTATTTAAATGTGTTAAATTTGGTACTTTGTATTTTACTAGGGAAATTTTCTGAGTGATCTCTGAATTTTATTTAGTATCTCTTTATAATTCTTTTAGCCATTTTTTATTTTTGATTTTATCTTTTTCTCAATTTCTTATTACTTTGTTCATATCTTCTTCCTAATTCCTAAACTTGTACATTTTTTTCTCTTTCTCCTTTTTTTCTTAATCATGTTCACAAGGGGCTGAACTCTATTATTGGTCTTTTCAAAGAATCACATTTAGATTTAAGTGTTTTTAATTTTCCTTTCTGTTTATTTCAATAATGTATCTTCTTCTTCACTGTTTTTGTTATCTTTTTCATCTATTTCTTAAGATCAATTTAAAGTTATTTTATGTTTAGAGTTTTCAGTGCATTCAAGACCATGCAATCTCTCTATATAAATTAATACCCACAAGCTTTAGTATGATGCATTCTCTTAATTCTTGCTTTATAGAAAGTACATATGTAAACGACCTTTGTTTTTTCCAAAGGCAATTTAAGACGGTGCTTTTTAATATACAAAGAGACCATTTTTTTTCAGATATCTTTTTTTATTCTGAATAAAACATGTTACCTAAAAATGTACTCCTGGGGGTGGGGCTAGTATATAACTGATTTTGTAAATATTTTGTGTACATAATAAAATACAAGTATGGTCCCTCTTTCAAAGGCATAATCTCTTTCGTTAATTGAATTAGCCCAACCACCATTCTTACTTATTCTTAGTTTATGATATTTGTCTAGTTCTGGAAGAAATATATTAAAATCTTTCATTATGGAATATATTTTTAAATCACATTTCCCTTGCATTTATAATAAGAATTTTAAAAACATCCAATTTCAACACTGCTTGTTGTATGTGATGTACCGCTTTGCTATAATTATAAATTGTGCTTTATTAGTTACAATATCCTTCCTGTTTCTGGATTTTAGCCTTAAATTCTCCCTTATCTAATATTGATATTGCCAATATAACTTTCTTTGTGTTCTTTTTTAAAATATATTTTATCACTTTGTTTTAAGGGTTATTTTCTGTAATGTGTGTGTGTGTGTGTGTGTGTGTGTGTGTGTGTGTGTGTATTTTTTAACCCAGGTAGCCATTCCTGTCTTTAAATAGAATATTTTAGGCTAGTTACATATAGTGTTATCAATAACAGCGTGGTCTCCTTTCAAGTGTTTTCTTGAGTGGTGATGCTCAGTATTAATTTCCTACTACTGTTGCAACAAATAAACACAAACTTAATGAATTAAAGCAAAACATACTTGTAATTTTAGAGCTCTGTTGGCTAGGGTTCAACACAGATTTCACTGGGTTAAAATCAAGGTGTCAGTAGACATATGTTTCTGCAGCTCTAGGGAAGTATTTGTTTCCATGCTTTTTCCAGTTTCTAGAGGCCTCCTACATTCATTGGCTCATGCTTCTTACTCCTTTTACAAAACCAGCAGCATTTCACCTGTCTTACCACTCTTCTATAGTCAAATTTCCAGTGACCATACTTGGGAAAATTTCGATGCATTTAAGAAATTATATGATAAGGTTGACCCCCACCCAGATAATCGAACATAATCTCCTCATCTCCAGGTTCATGATTTAGTCACATTTGCAAAGTGCTTTTGTCACATAACATTGCATATTTATAGGTTCTTGGAAATAGGCTTCGGACTTCTTTGGGGGAGGGGAAGCAGTATATTCTCCTCACCACACCTGGCTGAGGTGCCCTGAGCGACCCTGTGTCTTAGAGATTGTCTGGATTGCTATGCATCTCTTCTTTCTAATTATTATTTAGCATTCCTTTTGCATAGTTCCAATCACTCCATCATTATATTATCCATTTAAATTTAACTATAAAAGGAGCAGAATTACTGGCATGTAACCAATGTTTCTCATTTCCTGCTACTGCTGATATTGAAGTTTCTGTTCCAATTCATTTAGTATCTCTATTCTCATAATATGAGTGTTTTTTTCAGACATAACTTCTCATAAGTGATTCCTCACAAATAAGTATTTGGCTCAGACAAGATACTAGCATAGACATTATGTGAATTCTTGCATGTTCTCAAATATCTTTCATCCTAACTGATAAAGAATATTATTCTAAGATACGAGATTCTTGGACTACAGCTCTTTTTTTTCCATCAGTCTATAGGGTTTTCTTGAGTATCTAGCTTTTATTGTCACTACTGAAAACTCTGATACAAGACTGCTTTTCCTTTGTAAGTCATCTTTTATTCCTCCTGACAATTTTTAAATGTCCTTCCTCTTATTCTTAGAGTTCAGAAATGTTATCTAGCTATATCTAGCTATGTGACTTTCTTTTTAAATTATTTATCTCTGGATTTCAGCAAACCCTCTAATATGCAGATTCAGATTACAGTTATTCTTTAATTTAGATAAATGTCTTTCCCTTTACAAAAATTATAGCCTCTCTTACATTTATTACTTTTTCTTCTTTTGGAATTCTCCTTATTTGTAAGTTACATCTATTAGATCTGCATCCTACACTTTTCATATATTCTATGATGGTTTTTGTTTGCATTTTTTTCTCTGTATTTTGAAATATTTCTTCCATTTAATCATTTAGACTTCAAATTTGAACCTTAATAGTAATAATTATTTTTAAAAATTAATTCATTAAATGTTTTAGATTTAAGATCAGTCCATTGAGGAGCTATAATTGAATGTTATCAAAGACCTGGAACCAACCCAAATGCCCATCAATGATAAGACTAAAAAAGGAAAATGTGGCACATATACATCATGGAATACTATGCAGCCATAAAAAATGATGAGTTTGTATCCTTTGTAGGGACATGGATGAATCTGGAAACCATCATTCTCAGCAAACTGACACAAGAACAGAAAATCAAACACCGCATGTTCTCACTCATAGGTGGGTGAGAACACATGGACACAGGGAGGGGAGCATCACACACTGAGGTCTGTTGGTCGGGGGGCCAAGGGAGGGACAACTGGGGGATGGGGAAGTCGGGGAGGGATAACATGGGGAGAAATGCCAGATCTAAGTGACAGGGGGATGGAGGCAGCCAACCACATTGCCGTGTGTGTACCTGTGCTACAATCCTGCATGATCTGCACATGTACCCCAGAACCTAAAGTACAATAAAAGAAAAAAATACTTGGATTTCCTTAGAGGAATTATTCTACTTTGTTGCCCACACATGGATTTAGCATTGGGGCTCAAAATGTGCTTCTGGTAAACCTGGAACATTAGCATTCCCTTGGGTGCTGGTGAGGCTATAGCAGTTTCTGTTCTTGCGGGCTAATATGGAAAATTGTCATTTCCCTATTGGGGATCCAGGAAAAAAAACTCTGCTTTTCTGCCTATCAAGGTATAAAGCCAACTGGTCTCACCACTTCAGAGAAAGACTGTGCTCAGCACACTATGGAACTCTTCTGAAATGCCTTAGAAAACAAGGATACCAGCAGGTCCTCAAAAAAACCGTCAAGCAGAATGGTACCACTGTTGCTTTGTTCTGTATTATTTTGGTTTGCTTTTTTGAAGAGTCTATGTGTATCTATGGGCCAAACTCAATCCAAGATCCAAAAGCCTCACTTTCTCTCTCTAAAATGGGAATAAAGATTTCTGAGAAAAGAAAATCATGTATGTCAAACACAAAAACAAAAGTAAATGCTGTGTGAAAAGTATTGGTAGTTGTAATTTTCTCTTCTTATTCTCAGATTAAAAATTTAAAAACATTTAATATTCTAATACAATTTTATGGATATTAATTTATTTAATTTCCACAAAACAGACTTAAAGCAGGTGTTATTCTTTATAGACAAGAAAATTGTTGCTCAGAGAACTCAGTAAACTGTTACAAAGCCCCCAAAAGTTGTAGGACCAGGATTCAAATCCAGACCTTTGAACTCTAGTTCCAGTGTGTTTTCCGCTATGCCACAGAATCACCCTTACAATGTGATACTATGTCCTCAGGCTTTACAGAGTACCAATTCAAGAGCCATCCACGCTAACAGCATTATTTATCTGTTTAAACTACGTATAGATTTAGTGGCATATGTGCAGGTTTATTACATGGGTATATTGTGTAATGCTGGGGTTTGGCCTTTAGGGAACCCTTCATCCAAACAGTGAAGGTAGTATCCAATAGGTAGTTTTTCAACCCATCCCCCAATCCTTTCCTCCCTCTCAACTTTTGGAGTCCCAGTGTCTAGTGTTTCCATCTACATATCCACGTGTGTACTCAGTGTTTAGCACTCACTTATAAGTGAGAACATGTGGCATTTCATTTTCTGTTTGTGTTATTTCACTTAGGATAATGGCCTCCAGCTGCAGTAATGTTGCTGCAAACTAGCAGCACTTAAGCATCTTTTGAAAGTCATAGCATCTTATTTAATGACTCATACAATAAATTCATGTTTGGATTTAGTTAATGAAAGAAGTTTCTCTACTAACAAATTTGAATGTTTTCTTCTGCCAGAAAGTCAATGCTTCATAACTCTCACATCTTCTTTCTTTTCTTAACTGCCAGGAAATTTAATTCAGCTAAATTTAAGACCTAATTATGGTAATCAAATCATCTTGGGTAACTGATAACACTGAATTCCTTTACTTCTAAAATGTAAGGGATTGTCTTCTTTTTATAACATTTTTTCTTGGAAGTATCATCAAATCATTTTGAATAAATAGTATAAATTAACCATAAATAAAAATGAGTTGCTATGTTCTGCACTTTTTAACAGATATTAAGGGGTTCAGAATCTAGAAACAACTTACTAGGCATGGGTAAGAAGAAAGTCAGATAGTAACCAGCTCTCCTAAAGCAAGTAAGAAGAATTTGGAAGGTTAGGAAGGATATCATTTGGGGAAGAGACACAAAGGATGGGAGAGTGAAAGGAAGAGAAAGTAGTACACTAATGCTGGGCATAGAGAGCTCAGATAGGAAAGATGACTGGCAAAGATCCCTTAGGAGATCCGGATGCAGAGCCCAGGGACTGATGTGCATGGTGCACTGTTAACTGACTCCTGTGACTCTCCTCAGCTCCTGTCTCTAGCCTTTTACTACTGGTCATATCAAAACCACTCCAGTACAGCTACCTCCCCTAGCATTCATCTGGAATGTGGAAACTCATGCCTTCTTGCTTTTCAGTCTCTATTAATGCAGGCTGGTTGAGCCTCCTTTCCAGCTTTAGGCTTCTCTAAAAATAAAGAATTCAGCAAGGGCTGGGTGTGGTGGCTCAGGCCTATAATCCCAGCACTTTAGGAGGCTGAGATGGGCAGATTACGAGGTAAGGAGTTCGAGACCAGCCTGACCAACATAGTGAAACCTGGTCTCCACTAAAAATGCAAAAGTTAGCCAAACACGGTGGCACGCACCTGTAATCGCAGCTACTCTGGAGGCTGAGGCAGGGAAATTGCTTGAACCCAGGAGGCGGAGGTTGTAGTGAGCTAAGATCACTCCAGCCTGGGTGACAGAGCCTGGGATCCCATCTCAAAAAAAGAGAATTCAGCAAAAGAATGTATGCCCCCAATATCAGACAATGGTTGATATAATTTGGATGTTCCCTCCAAATCTCATATTGAAATGTGATCCCTAATATTAGAGGTGAGGCAGAGTAGTAGGTGTTTGGGTCATGAAACAGATTCCTCATGAATGACTTGATGCCCTCCCCATGCTAATGAGTTGCCATGAGACTGATTGTTAAAGAGTCTGAGACTGCTCTCATCTCCCTCTTGCTTCCTCTCTCACCACGTGACATGTCTGTCCCCTCTTCAGCTTCTGCCATGAGTGAAAGCCCCCTGAGGCCTCATCAGAAGCCAAGATGCTGGAGCCATACCTATGCAGCCTGGGGAGTACATAAACCTGTGCCTGGGAGAACTGCATAGGCCTACAGAAGTAAAGTCAAATGACCTTACCCAACATTCTCTACAGTCACACCTACTACAGATGCTGTGTAGAAAATGGAGTGTTTATACACTGCTGGTGGGAATGTAAAGTAGTCCAGCCACCATGGAAAGCAATCTGGAGATTTCTGAAAGAACTAAAACTGAACTACTATTTGACCCAGCAATCCCATTACTGGGTATATATCCAAAAGAAAACAAATCATTCTACCAAAAAGACACGTGCATTCACATGCTCACTGCAGCACTATTCACAATAGCAAAGACATGGAATCAACCTAGGGGACCATCAGTGGTGGACTGGGTGAAGAAAATGTGGTACATATACACCATAGAATACTATGCAGCCACAAAAAAGAACAAATTCATGTCCTTTGCAGTAACACGGTTGTAGCTAGAGGCCATTATCCTAAGCCAGTTAGCACAGGATCAGAAAACCAAATACCACATGTTCTCACTTACAAGAAGTGGAAGCTAAGCAATGGATACTCATGGATATAAGGATGGCAGCAACAGACACTGAGAACTACTAGAGTGAGGAGGCAGGAAGGCATGAGGGTTGAAAAACTAACTGTTGGGTACTATGCTAGTATCTGGGTGACAGGTTCATTCATACCCTAAACTTCAGCATCATGCAATATATTCAGGTAACAAATCTGTACATACACCTCCTAAATCTAAAATATAAGTTGAAAAAAATACCAAATGCCATAGCTTAATAAAAATAAAAATAACTAAAAGAGTATACTTGGAACATTTGTAACACAAAGAAATGATAGATTCTTGAGGTGATGACTACTCCATTTTCCCAATGTGATTATTGCACATTATATTCTTATATCAAAATATCTCATGTACCTTTATATGCCTACCATGTAGCCATAAAAGTTAAAAATGAAAATAAATGAAAAACATAAAAAGAAATTATTGAATTCCTCAGATATTCTTTAGAAGATGCAAAACATTCTGTAAATGATTATTAAAACAGTTTAATGTCTGTACCTTTAAAGAAGAAGAGTTTAGTGGGAAGGGGTATGTACATGATTAAAATGAAAAAAACTCTAGAAACTTTAGAAGAAAAAGGCAATATGGAAACGTAGATTACATTCTTCTTGGGAAGGTGTGAGTGGGCAATGAAACCAAGAAGTAAAGTCTAATTCTTCTGGGATTTGCTTATTCCCAGCAGTGTTCATTTGAATGACATTCCAGATCATGACTATTCTATTTCTCTGTAGGAGTCATGAGGCATCCTACTATAATAAGTAATATAAAGCACAGAGTTTTTGTTCAGGCAATTTTCCACTACTATGTTCTAAAAAGTAGCAATAGTCGGCCGGGCGCGGTGGCTCAAGCCTGTAATCCCAGCACTTTGGGAGGCCGAGGCGGGTGGATCACGAGGTCAAGAGATCGAGACCATCCTGGTCAACATGGTGAAACCCCGTCTCTACTAAAAATACAAAAAATTAGCTGGGCATGGTGGCACGTGCCTGTAATCCCAGCTACTCAGGAGGCTGAGACGGGAGAATTGCCTGAACCCAGGAGGCGGAGGTTGCAGTGAGCCGAGATCATGCCATTGCACTCCAGCCTGGGTAACAAGAGCGAAACTCCGTCTCAAAAAAAAAAAAAAAAGTAGCAATAGTCATAAACCCATAAGAATATATGTATGAATTAATATGTTCAAGGGCACAAAAGTGGTTTCCAGCTCTGAATAAATCAACTTGCCACCATTTCTTTCTCTAAAGATCAGCGAAATAAAGTAGGTTACAGTTTGCTATGAACTGAATGTAGTTTGTCCCCACCAAAAATCATATTGAAAGTTTATTCCCAATGAGGCAGTGTTGGGAGGTGTCAGTATTTGGGTTTTGAGGGTAGGTCCTTCATGAATAGATTGACTTCATCTCTTAGAAGTGAGTGGGTTATTGCTCTTTTAGGAATTAATTCTGGTGAGAACTGGTTGTTATGAAGTGAAGTTCCCCCTTCCATTTGGTACCTTTTCATACACGCCACTTCTCCTTTGACAATTGTTATGTTATGACACAACAGGAAAGGATTTGCCAGAGATCCACCAGATGCTGGCACCATGCTCTTCGACTTTCCAGCCACCAGAATTGTGGGCAAATAGACTTGTTTCTTTATAAATTATGCAGTCTCAGGTATTATTATAGCAACGCAAATGGACTAAACACAGGCTATCTTTGGCAGGTATTTAAAATGAGAAAAACAATCCCACTAAACTTGCACCTTTCAGCATATAGAAATTGTCCAGACTTCAAACACCACCATTTGGTTTTAGAGGTGACTAATAGCTTTCTTCCAGTTACTTAACCAGCCTTAACATTTATTGGGTACATTAAGGATAGAAAGCTTTTATGGAATTAAACCTGGTAGAAAAGTAGTTATAGATAGACTCACACCACATTCAGTAAGACTGTAAGGAGCCACCATGACAGATCTGACTGCAGGAAGTTCTGCAAAACTGTCAATTGCTGCTTATAAACTATGCAGCTTCGAACAAGAAAAACATGTATTTCCTTGTCAGAAGGATTCAAAACTTGACTGAAACTCTTCTGGGCTTATCCATCTCACTTGATACTAAAAATGAGCTATTGATTTCCCTCACACCACACAATCTGTTGAGGAAAGTAGCAAAGGTACACTCACAAGAAGTAGGCCAATGTTACTATGCTACAAAAATGAAATATTGGAAAAGTTTTGACAACACATAGAACTAATTACAAAGCACCACTCAGGAAAAAATCAAGTTACTATTATATAAAACATTTAAAGGTTTGTGTCCCAACTCTCATCTCAGGTTATTCTGTCATTAAGTGCAATGCTGAATGTTAACTATTAATAGTGCCTCCTTCTCTGCAAACAGATGATGTCCTTGAAATATATTCTTCCAGAAAATCACTGAAGACAGACCATTTCAGAGACACTGATGTATTACTCATTAGAAAAGAAGCAGTGTCATGATGCAAAAAAAATTAATAGGAAGCAACTTTTGGGCCTAAAATGTCACAGTAAAAATCTGATCATTATCTTTCTTTGTTTATAAATCAGAAAACTAAGCCTTATGTTCACTAAGGAGCAAGTAAAACTGTGAGAGGCTCCAGTGCCTAGGAGAGTCGCTGGTACATGGTGGAAAGTCAATATCTTATTCTGCAGTGAAGAGATAAATTTTTTTTTGGCCCTTTGATTTGTCAGATCACAATATTTATTGCAATACATCTGTTTACAGCTCACAAACAGGAAACTGTTTTTAACTGGCACGAATTTAAAAGCTCATAGTTCAATCGAACAAATCTCTTCTAAAAGACAATGGTGACCGATTTTCAAATTCCAGAAGAGAAACCACAGTATAGACTACATTTTTCTCATGGCTAGCTCATTGGATTGATCTGAAAAAAAATCCTTATTGTGTTAGAAAGACCTTAAAACACTTGAAAGTTATGTTTTCTTTGGATCTTTCTGGTACATAATGGTATCTTTAAAAATGCTTTTTTACAAAATCTGGTTCTATAGGCAAGTGTATTTAACCCACTAATTTAGCATTTGCCCAATCTCGTTGGCCTTATTAATCATGAATGAAGAGTATTATACTGAGGTGGATAAAAGCATGAACTATGGTTTCAGACTGCTGGGCTTGAATCTTGGCTTTGCTCACTTAGTAGCTATGATATTTCATGAAGATCATTTTAGTTAATTGTATCTCAGTTTTACTACCTATATGACAGGTGTAGTGATAGCACTGTTGTAGGAATAAATTAGTAAATTTAATTTGTTAGTTAACTTGGTTAATGCATGTGAAGCATCTAGAAGGTATAATATAATAAAGACTACATAAATATTAGTTATGTTATCATTCATGGTTATTTTAACACAGAAAATAATTTGTTTCTCACAGAGACAGATGATCATAAAAGTGAAATAAACAATGGGAAGGCAATTCCAAATGTAATATGTTAATTCATGATCTGTTACTTGATTTCGATGAGTTCCATCTTTCCGTTTCCATATTACCAGTTTTGAAGTCTCTAAAAATGATTTTGGATAAGAACTTATTTTGAAGATAATTTCATTATATTTCAGAATGATCAATCCATAGCTATACTGGTATCTTTATGAGGTCATTTGTGTCAATGATTTACCAATGTTCTGAATTTATAAAGAATTGTTTTTACTTTCTCTGATTACAGGAAATGGTAGATGGTACATCCAATTGCCCAGAAATCACCTTGATTCCTCCTTCTACTCATCTTCCACATTGAATCTGTAAGTTCTTACAGTTCTGTGTTTCTGATTCATCCACTTCCCTGTATCTCCAGAGCCACCATCCTAGTCCAAGCTGACATTATCTCTTTCTCCCTCATCTTACACCACATCTGCCTTCTATACTCTTTAGATACTCGGGGCTTTTGCATTTGCTGTTCCTGTGTCTGAAATGATTTCTACCTAAGCATCACACAAGATTGCTACTTTCTCAGCTCTCATCTCAGCTCAGCTAGCTCCTCCTCAGAAAGTTCTCATTTATCCTAAAATTTCTCATCTACCCCAGTACTCTCCATCACATCTCCCTATTTATTTTTGCTGTGGACTGAATTGTGTCCTCTCAAAATGCTTATGTTAAAGCTTTAACCTCTAACGTGATAGTATTTGGTATGTAATTAGGTTGAGATGAGATAAGGAGGGTAGGGACCTCATGATGGAATTAGTATCCTTAACCTAAGAGACTATAGAGCAGGTTCTCTCTCTACTATGTGAGGACACAGAGGGAGGTACTCATCTGCAAGCCAGGAAGACAAACCTCACCAGAACTGAACCATGCCAGAAACTCGATCTTGGATTTTCCAATCTCTAGAACTATGAGAAATAAATTGATCTTGT
The DNA here is from genome assembly GCF_048565385.1 of Saimiri boliviensis. Lineage (NCBI taxonomy): Eukaryota > Metazoa > Chordata > Mammalia > Primates > Cebidae > Saimiri > Saimiri boliviensis. The sequence goes on from NC_133455.1 coordinate 106,050,922, forward strand.
TTAAAGCCACCCAGTCTTAAACAAAATATCACCCAGTGATACTTTGTTATGGCAACCTAAGCCAACACAATTTCCTATATAGCAATATGGAGTTCTCTTTTTTCTTTCTTTAACTTTGTAAGAGCTAGGACTTTGCCATCTTGTTTTAATTCCTTAAGGGCCAGGACTTTGTCATCTTGTTCACTACCATAACCCAGAAACTGGAACACTGACTGACACACGTGTAGTAGATACTCACTAGCAATTTCTGAATAAATGAGCAATGATGCACAGATGAGATACTTTTTCCAGATGTGATATGTTTTCTTTCAGGAACATTACCTGAGGGGTGAAATGCTAAATTTTAGTAGAAATTCAGTTTATAGTCCACTGGTTGAATCACAGATTCCACTCCATCCCATTTCTAGGCAAAAATAAATATACCTTCTCAGACAAGTAGTTTCATACTTTAAAAAAATACCATAAAGGGTAGAATCTATGTGTCACTGCCAATACTTTATGGCTAGGATATTCTTATAGCAGAAAAACTCCATTTGGCAACATACATCTTTTTTTTTTTTTTTTTTAATTTCACTTAAATTCGGACTTGACTAAATACTTCTAGAAGACTAATGGAAATGGATATGCTATCAGTTTATTTGCTTTAGGGACTGAGGATATGGACCTGTGGTGGGTGAAGTTAACCTAAAGAATAAAGGACTAAAGTTCATAAGTTTGAACCAACGGAAATGGACCATTTTAGGGAGCAAACTAGTAACAGGGAAGGAAGAGCAATTTTGGAACACAAAGTTTCTCACCCCTGTCCCTGAAAGGAGAAGGAAATATATGAAAAAAAAAATCCAGAGGCACCCTAAAGAGTTATTTTACTGTGATCTGTGGAGACAGCTGAGTGGAAGGCAATATTTCTCTGTAGCGTGGGAGGAGCACAGACCACAGGACAGCAAATTAGAGTTTCCAATTTGCCATTCCTGTTGGAGCTCAGTGTGGACCCAGAGTCCCAGTAGCAAGCCCGAACAATGACATCTGGAATGGAGACACCACAGGGGAGGACATCTTATCTTTGTGACTTTGTTCACCTCTGGCTTCTATGATAGCAAGTCAATGGAAAATAGGACATGTCAGCCAAGAAATATTCCCCCAAAGACTCCTGAAATTATATAGACTTATCTAAGGTGATCTGCTAAGAAAGGAATTGATTCTTTTGCTGAAATTTTAATTTTTAGCTCCAGGCTGGTGTACTAGGTCATAGGAATTTCATCCCTAATATAAAACTTCAGTGTTCATTGGGACTTTGGGCCTTAGTATTAGCAGTAAATGCTGCTTAATGAATCAGCTCTGAATTCTTCCTCACATGATGACTAACAACATTCATATGGTGTTTTACAGTGTACACAACCAGATCATCTCAGTAACTAAATAATGAGAGTAAAATTTGGGTCCTAGGGAAAGAGCTCAGTGAACTCTGAGGGAAGTCATGCACTTCCATTTTAATTAACTCTTCTTAGTCAGACTCAGAAATTCAAAGCTTAAGGGCAAAGCTTCTCACAGTGCTTAGTATGTACAAATAATTTTGCTCTTAGCTTTCCCCCACTGTTCTAGGGTACCCTTTAGGACCCAAGAGAAAGGAAAGAAAAATTCAGTATGATACAGCCAGCATTGTTGGGACCCTTTCTTCCCACCAAGCCTGGCCCCTGAACAAATTTGAGAAAACTGCAGCTAGGTTAGGAGGACTCACATCAAAAGGAGCCTCTATCCACGCTGTCTTATCCTAATTTATAGAAGTGATGTAACTGTGAAATAGTAAAATAACCTGCTTGTGATAGCCATGCATTACAAAGAGCATTCTACAAAAGACTCTAAAATCTCACATTACAAAAATAACATGTATTTTTTCACTAATTAGAAATAAGGTGAAAAATAATTACATGATTCTTTATCCAAAGAGGAAGAGTATAGTACCTAAGTCAACAATTTTCTCCTGTTTCTGTTAGGACTTATCATTTCACAGATGGGAAAATTAAGGACCTAAGAGATTTAATGACAAATAAGTGGTAAAACCAAACTTCCATCTCCAGAATTATCTTCCTCAACTTTTTTTGGCCAATTTGGAAACTTCAAGAGGACTCTCAATTTTATAGCATTGACTCAACCTCCTTTAATCAAATGAATTTTATGTATGAAGTTTCTATCTTCTGAATTTATCATTTGTTTTTTCATTTTTGAATGAAACTTCAGAGTATCAACTGACCTTTAAGTTCTACCAGTCTATCAATGTGTGCTTATTTCCGCAGCAAGGATTTCATCTCTGGTATGATCTATGTCTTCTGTTGATATTCTGATTCCTCCAGAAAATTTTGGTATGGCCCTAACTTAAGTCTCTTTCTACAGGGAATGAAAAACCTTCTGGAAAAAGAGTTCACCTAAAGAGAAGAAGGAACCAGGCATGACACATTTATAACAAAGTCTCTGTCATTGAAAGGGAATAAGAAATTTCAGCACAACATAGTGGCTGTTGATCGAATACATGTCCAGCCCAGATGGTCTAGAATGAGAAAAATTTAACAAAAATAGAAAGAGCAGTTTTACACAAAAGCTCTGAAAACGTTGGTGTAGAGGCAGGGCTGCTTGGGGATCTCTTTGACAAATTATAACACAAAGGGAGGAAAGGCATGCTACCTTTGCCCATTTATCCACTTCGGGACTTGAGCACATTCTCAATGATGCCTGGGGGAGCAGTGGCAGAGCCTACTAGAAGATTATGGTGCCCAGGGGAATATTTGAAAGCTAATGGAGCAATAGCAGAGTCCCAAGGAGGCATAATTGTTTATGAGAGCACATTAGCCACCTTTTTGGGTTTTGTGGAAATACTTGGTGGTAAACACTGCAAAGCCTACGGAGCTTAAATGTGCAAGTAGGTGTAAGATCCAATGAAATGTATTTATAATAATATTATTTAGTTTTATTATAAATAATTATAAAATTATAAATAATAAATAAACAACAACCTCATCTGTAGCCTCAAGTAAGAAACTCAGAATGGATTTTACCCTGCTTTAGCTTCTGTCCACTGAACGTGTAGAACTATGGAGGGTGGGATGGGGATGAGGCATTACATTGTAATGTAATTGTAATTGATGTAATTATAATATATATAGCTGCCTACATCCAGTAATTGTCAATGCAATTTCAAAGAACTTCCTGTGCCCACTTCCTGTGCCCATTTCTACTAGGGCTTTAGCCAATTGCAGAAGAGAGGATAAAATGTAAATGTAACAGTAAAGCAGGTAGAAGCCTCAAGCCTCATGCCTGACTCAAAATGTTTCATCTTCAGCTAATCTATGACAAAGTGAATCAGTATATATATCTATATATAGATTTTTTTTCTGCTTACCTAAGGAAAACTGAGGTAGAGTATTTCTTATTTGTATGTGTATACATATTTATTATTTGTGTAAAAACTACATGTAGACATATATTCAACATTTATATTTTAGCATATAGGCACATGTTTACATACATTTTTACTTATATGTACATACATACATATACATATATTTTAGTAGGTATTTTTGCTTCATATGCCCTATATTCTTTATCAGCTCTTCAGTAGTGACTGTATTTAATTTTCCATAAATATTTCTATGGAATGTTGGTGGTTTTTCTTTTTAAATGGGTGAGCCACTTTTGTCCAAAGTTAATGGAGGATGTGTTGTCCCACTAATCATTTTTTAAAATTCATAAACCTATCCAGTTAGAAAATTTTAATGTTTTCAGAAAGGTTACAGAAAAGATGTAGAGATCATGTACTTATTAAAGAAAATTGCATCAGACATTTTAAAAATAAAAAAATGCTATTTCTCGGCATTTACACAAATACAAATGTAAAATTATAATAGGCAAGGTGACTCTGGTTCAACATAGGTACATTAACTAAAATCACAAGTCACAGTTACATACAGATTGTGTGACCCTTTCGTCTAGCTTCATGGAAAAAACATTAGATAAGGACACCAGTCTTATAGAAAACATAAAAAGTAGTCTTGACCTAAGGCCAAAAATGAACATTTGCAAGTGAGAAGAACATTTAAATATTCCAAGTATTGCAGATTGTATCTCAGAGGACTCCATGTTTGGAGAGCAGAAATGGTTGGGGATCTAAGTTTATCTAACATGCAGAGAGGTTGGTTAGATGGCCTTAGCTTTAGTAGACAGAATATTCACACATAGATCATGTTCCACCATATGCCTTTGTAGCATAACCATAAAACATTTCATAGATAGTAATATTTTAATCTAATTTTATGGCACATAAAATTGGTCAATATCAATGAGTGTGTTATAATAATAGCAACTCCATTAGTTAGTAACTGTCAATCTTGAGTCTAATACTTTGCTTTTCTTAGACTTAATTTTGCATTTGTAAAAGAAAAAAAATAGGATTTTTTTGGTAAACAGAAGAATTGTGAGAATGAAAAGAAAACATTCATGCAAGTTCTATACAAATGTAAAGTATATTTGATCAAACGTTACATTTAACAAACACTTGATCAGTGCGTCCCCATGTACAAATAAACATAAAGACCCAGAAACTCCTGGCAAAGTAGCAGTAAAAAAGGAAGCTATAGAGGAAGGGAGGAAAAGAGGAAAAGCAATGGAAAGAATAAATCAGCCAATCTATTTATGACACATTTTCTCTAAAAAAAATAAAATCCTAAATTTAGTCTTATTTATTCTTGTCAATAGATACCACGTTCTCCACTGATGAGCTCCTGTTACATGTACTAAACCAAACAAAACACAAGAAAACTCTACTAATTCACTTGCCATAGGCTTAGAACTTGTAAAAGCAAACAGAGAAATGCTGTTTTATAGTTGTATTTTACTCTCTGTGAATATCTATCAACTTAAGAAAATTAACATATATAAATAAGGTAATAGGTAGGGAGGAAGTTGAAAGCTCTTGAAGAAAATAAACTTTTCAATATGCCCTTGGGGCTTTTAACAACATAATCTGCATATAAATAATTGACACCTAATTATAAATCATTTTGACCTATTCATCAAAGCAGGTTCCAAAGGACTGCTGGTAAGCAGGGCTTTGTTTGCCTAGTTCCCATTACTGTATTAATTAAAATTTAATTGAACAACTAAGCTTAATTAACTAAATAACATAATAGAAAATGAACACTAAAAACAATGCAATTTTACAATTATGACTGCTAGTATCAGATTAGCTTCCCCAGGAAATATGAATTACTGCAGTCTTCATGCAGTTGTATTTGCTTTCATTTTTTGACCCTTTAATTCTCAATGTTTCACATTTGTAACCTTTGAACTTCCTATCTCCTAACTCTGTAAAATGCAATCTTGGCATATTTGTCTTTAGCTTTCACATTCAAGCTCCAAGGTGTGTTTGTTCAGTCAGCTTATTCATAAATATTTTAACTTCACCAAAGTGTGTAGTTTCGGTTGAATGATTTACAATAGAGAGAGAGAAGATGGTGCGACATTATGACTCATAGTCACAGCTCTGGTTTTGAGACTTAGGAAAAACTAAGATGAGGAGCTTGATTAATTTCCACAGCATTTTGTTAGTCTGTTTAACTCTCGAATTCTCTTTCATACTTAGAAAATGTGGCATCTACAGAAATCTCCACCCCAAATATACATATTCTCCACAGATTATACATTCTTCTCAGCACGGCATTGCACCTACTCTAAAATTGACCACATAATTGGCAATAAATCACTCCTCAGCAAATGCAAAAGAATGGAAATCATAACAAACAGTCTCTCAGACCACAGGGCAATCAAATTAGAACTTGGAATTAAGAAACTAACTCAGAATCGCACAACTTCATGGAAACTGAACAACTGGCTACTGAATATTGACTGGATAAACAATGAAATGAAGGTAGAAATAAAGCAACGAGAACAAAGACACAACATACCAGAATCTCTGGGACACATTTAAAGCAGTGTCTAGAGGAAAATTTATAGCAATAAATGCCCACCAGAGAAGTGAGGAAAGATCTAAAATCAACACCATATCACCCAAATTGAAAGAGCTAGTGGAGCAAGATCAAAAAAACTCAAAAGCTAGCAGAAGACAAGAAATAACTAAGATCAGAGCAGAACTGAAGGAGACAGAGACACAAAAAACCCTTCAAAAAAATCAATAAATCTGGGATCTGGTTTTTTGAAAAGATCAAAACAGACCTTTAGCCAGAATAAAAAAAGAAAAGGGAGAAAAATCAAATAGATGCAATAAGAAATGATAAAGGGGATATCAACACTGATTCCACAGAAATACAAACCACCATTAGAGATTACTACAAACAACTCTATGCACATAAACCAGTAAACATGGAAGAAATGGATAAATTCCTGGACACTTGCACCCTCCCAAGCCTAAACCAGGAAGAAGTTGAAACCTTGAATAGACCAAAAACAAAGGCTGATGTTGAGGCAGCAATAAATAGCCTACAGATCAAAGAAAAGTCGAGGTGCAGACGGGTTCACAGATGCATTCTATCAGACGTACAAAGAGGAGTTGGTACCATTCCTTCTGAAACTATTCCAAACAATACAAAAAGAGGAAATCTTTCCCAAATCATTTTATGAGACCAGCATCATCCTGATACCAAAACCCTGCAGAGACTCAACAAGAAAAGAAAACTTCAGGCCAATATCCATGATGAACATAGACGCAAAAATCTTCAATAAAATACTGGCAAACCAACTGCAACAGCACTATCAAGTAGGCTTCATCCCAGGGATGCAAGGCTGGTTCAACATACGCAACTCTATCAACACAATCCACCACATAAACAGAACCAAAGACAAAAGCCACATGATTATCTCCATAGATGCAGAGAACGCCTGTGACAAAATTCAACAGCCCTTTATGTTAAAAACTCTCAATAAACTAGATATCAAAGGAATATATCTCAAAACAATAAAAGCTATTTACAACAAACATATAGCCAATATGATACTGAATGGGCAAAAACTGGAAGCATTCCCTTTGAAATCTGGCACTAGATAAGGATGCCCTCTCTCACCACTCCTATTCAATATAGTATTGGAAGTTCCTGCAAGGGCAATTAGGAAAGAAAAAATAAAGGGCATTCAATCAGGAAAAGTGGAAGTCAAATTGCCTCTATTTGCAGACAACATGATTTTATATTTAGAAGACCCTATCATCTCAGCCCAAAATCTCCTTAAACTGATAAGCAACTTCAGCAAAGTCTCAGGATACAAAATCAATGGGCAAAACCCACAAGCATTTCTATACAACAGTAACAGACTAACAGAGAGCCAAATCATAAGCAAATTCCCATTCACAATTGGTACAAAGATAATAAAATGCCTAGGAATACAACTAACAAAGAATGTAAAGGATCTCTTCAAGGAGAACTACAAACCACTGCTCAAGGAAATAAGAGAGGACACAAACAGATGGAGAAACATTGATGTTCATGGTTAGGAAGAATCAATATCGTGAAAATGGCCATACTGCCCAAAGTAATTTATAGATTCAACACTATCCCCATCAAGCTACCAATGACCTTCTTCACAGAACTGGAAAAAAAACACCTTAAACTTCATATGGAACCAAAAGAGAGCCCACATAGCCAAGACAATCTGAGCAAAAAGAACAAAGCCAGAGGCATCACGCTATCTGATTTCATGCTATACTACAAGGCTACAGTAATCAAAACAGCATGGTGCTGGTACCAAAACAGAACACTGGTACCAAACCACTGGAGCAGAACAGAGGCCATCGAGGCAATGCCACACATCTACAACCATCTGATCTTTGACAAACCTCACAAAAACAAGCAATGGGGAAAGGATTCCCTGTTTAATAAATGGTGTTGGAAAAACGGGCTGGCAGTGTGCAGAAAGCAGAAACTGGACCCCTTCCTGTCACCTTACACTAAAATTAACTCCAGATGGCTTAAAGATTTAAACATAAGACCTAACACCATAACAACCCTAGAAGAAAACCTAGACAAAACCATTCAGGACATAGGCATAGGCCAGGACTTCATGACTAAAACACCAAAAGCAATGGCAACACAAGCCAAAATATTCAAATGGGACCTAATTAAACTCCAGAGCTTCTGCACAGCAAAAGAAACAATCATTAGAGTGAACAAGCAAACCAACAGAATGGGAAAAAATTTTTGCAATCTACCCATCTGACAAAGGGCTAATATCCAAAATCTATAAAGAACTAATACAGATTTACAAGAGAAAAACCTAACAAACCCATCCAAAAGTGGGTTCAGACACTATTCACAAGAAGACATATATGAGGCCAAAAAAAAAAATGAAAAAATGCTCATCATCACTGATTATTAGAGAAATGCAAATCAAAACCACATTGAGATACCATCTCACACCAGTCAGATTGGCAATCATTAAAAAATCTGGAGACAACAGATACTGGAGAGGATGTGGAGAAATAGGAATATTTTTACACTGTTGGTGGGAGTGTAAACTAGGTCAACCATTGTGGAAGACAGTGTGGTGCTTCCCCAAGGACCTAGAAACAGAAATTCCATTTGACCCAGCAATCACATTACTGGGTATATATCCAAACAATTATAAATCATTCTATTATAAAAACACGTACACACGTATGTTCATTGCAGCACTGTTTACAATAGCAAAGACCTGGAACCAACCCAAATGCCCATCGATGATAGACTGGACAGGGAAAATGTGGCACATATACACCATGGAATACTATGCAGCCATTAAAAATGATGAGTTTGTGTCCTTTGTAGGGACATGGATGAATCTGAAAACGATAATCCTCAGCAAACTGACACAAGGACAGAAAATCAAACACCACATGTTCTCACTCATAGGCGGGTGATGAACAATGAGAACACAAGGACGCAGGGAGGGGAGCATCACACACTGGGGTCTGTTGGGGGGTAAGGGAGGGACAGTGGGAGGTGGAGATGGGGTGGGAGGGATAACATGGGGAGAAATGCCAGATGTAGGTGACAGGGGTGTGCAGGGGTCGGGGGGTGGATGGAGGCAGCAAACCACATTGCCATGAATGTACCTATGCAACAATCCTGCATGATCTGCACATGTATCCCAGAACCTAAAGTACAATTTTAAAAAAAGGTATACGCTAGCTATTGTGCCAATTAGTTTTTAGTCATATTTACCTTTCTCTTTTATAAATTGAAAGGTTTGATTATAATGTCCAAGGAAATAAAATTTCAAATTACGCTAAATTCAAATATAATTATTTTTCAAGACAGAAATACCAGGGTTTCTATGTGCTCGCACATTTAATTATAGGAGTACTACGCCTTTATCAAACAAGTAGCTTTCACAGTGAAATAACTTATAATGTTAGCAAAAATTGCCCTTATTATAAATTTTTTAAATAGCATATTAGTTTCTACAATTTACCACATTAGTTAGGGTTCTGTCAAAGAAACAGAAGATGGGATTCGTTACAGGAATCGGACCTCCCACAATTGTGGGAGCTGGTTAACAGTTTGTGTGAGGCTCTGTTCTTCCAGCCTGATGCTGGAGAGGCAATCAAGAGGGAAAGGCAGGAGGAAAGTGAGGGACAGCAGAAAGAAGCTGGAACCCACAAGCCCAATCCGGAGCTTACAAAGCCAGCTGAATCCTGTGTCAATTGCTGCTGCCTCTGACCTTAATGGTATAGCTGTCCCGCAGAAGCCACTTTCTTCTGTAAGGCAGCTAAACACCCATACATGCCCAGGAGTCAGAAAAACTAAAGGATCCAGGGAAAGGTGCCGCAATTGCACACCCAGCCGCTGCCTCTCGCCACAAGGTGAGCTGGTAGGTAAAACACAACGCTACCTAATGGCTGCTGCTTCTCTTCCAGCCTTCAAATCCCCCAAGAGTCTACCCTGTGGTGCACCTGAACAGCACCACAGGAGAGGGAAGTCTAGGCACTGTCTTTCAGCCTGGCCAACTTCACACATTTCGAAGCCACAGCAGTCTACCTCTTGCCAACTTGGCGCCCATACCTATGGTAGTCTGTTTTCACACTGCTAAAAATAATTACCTGCGACTGGGTGACTTATAAAGAAAAGAGATTTAACTGACTCACAGTTCCACATGGCTGGGGAGGCCTCAGGAAACGTCCAGGCGCAGTAGAAGGCAAAGGGGAAGCAAGCCCTCTCCTCCCGAGGTGGCAGGAGGCGGTGGGCAGGCAGGAAGCGCCAGCTTTTAAACCATCAGATCTCTCGAGACTCTATCCTGAGAACAGCAAGGGGGAAGGCCGCCCCTGGAATCCAATCACTTCCCACAAGGCCCCTCCTTCAACATGTGAAGGTAATTCAGCACGAAATTTGGGTGGGAACACAGAGCCAAACCCTATCCGTGTATCTGACGGCAATCCTAGGCGCAGACCCTGAGAATGACGCTGTATGGCAGGTGCATCTGAATATCGGTTTGGAATTCTGAGCTAAGGAATTCGGGAATGGCCAATCAGGAGAGTCATTTCTTATCCATAAGGAACACCTGAGCCCCTGGATGGGCCTGTGGAACACCTGCTGCACGGGAGAATCAAGGCCTTTTGTTCTGGGTTAACAGGAAAGTTGCCAGGTGGACATTGTTAGGGGGAGTGCTAAGTGAAAACGCTGTGTAAGCTACACGCTTTCCGCAAAAGGACTGCAGTTTTCTTGTCCATACTGCCGCTGCTGGACTACTCTGTATGTACATTTCCCCACTAATAAAGCCCTATGTCTCGTGAAAAAAAAAAAAAAAAAAAAAAAAAAAAAAAAAAAAAAAGAAAAGAAAGAAAAAAAGAGAAAAGAAAAGAAAAAGAAAGAAAGAAAATGTGCTTGGCTTAGTAGTTTCTTTATTTAGCATTGTTGGCAATTCCTGGAAAGGGTCTAGGGAGTAAGTAAGGTTACTCAGTTGGAAATTTTTCAATTCTCCTTCAGCCTTTTTAAATAAAGCCTCTGATCTAGAAAATTAGTGAGAGCAGAGCTTTGTCTTGATTTTGGCTCCATTACAGACAGCTGCTGATTCATCTGAGAGGAACTCTCACTGTTCTTTGCTTGGTCATACTCAAAAGAGAGGTGAGGTAGGAGAAAGGGAGTCTCATCCTGGAAGTGGACATGCAGCACGAAGGGAAAATATTAAAAAAGAGGGTGAGACTCAGGGTCACTGCACCTGTCAGTCCCCTTGCCTGCCCTTATCCCAACCAGCACAGCCAAAAACTTCCTCCCAACATGCCAAATCTTTCTCATTCTCTTTCCCTCTTCATTACACTCTGAGCAAATGATCACCTGTTGTTACCATGAAGCTCCCATTTTTTGACCCACTGCAAATATGTTTGGGCCGTAGAACAAATAAAACACTCTCTCCGATTGTATTTGCAATGTTTTTATACTAATAGTATATTAAGCAGTTGCCAGGCACAGACACTGTAATGGGAGGACAGGAACCATGGCTTCCTTTTTAAATTTTGCTTCCCGCCTGTAGCATCCATTATCATACCTGGCATATCATAAGGTTCTAATAAATGTTTGGATAAGTAGTAATGGATAAATAATCTTAAAGTCATTGCAGAAAGAAGTCTTGTCCTTAGGGTCTGATTTGCCAGGCTTCATTGTTCTATTTCTCTCTTTTGCTTTTTCACAGGTCCTGTTGTTTTGGTAAGTGGGTGCTATAAAAACTTGAAATTACCACAAGGTTGATTCTTACATTGTATTGCAGTCAAAATGATACAGATTCATAGGGAATTAGCACTAACTTGCATGAAAGTTTGAATATATTCTGTATCACTCTAAAATTGAGGAGACACTTGGCTGAACTCTGGAGGTATAGAATGTGGTATTTCATTAACATTTCCTGGTAGCTTTCAAAATGTTACCCAGTGCTCAGGCAACAATCCAGGATTCCTGCTATGGCTAATTTAAAATCCACCAAAGTCAATGGTAATTCTTTTAAAGTTAGAAAAAAAGCAACAAGTCAGTTCAACATTGTGGTTTTCAAGACTTCAACATCTAGTAATGATGGACTGCATAATTTGGAGCAAGCCTGACACCAAGGACAACTAGAAAATAGGGACAGGAGATAAAAATCATCCACTTGAGGGCATCAGAGATAACAGAACAATGAGCAGTATTAGGTCAAGATTGGAAAAAGAAAGGGACTCTTACCTTAATGACTTTAACTCAGCAATTGGAGCTGGTTTTGCCCTGAGAACATTTGCTGATCCAGATGAGGCTGCTAAGACCAACCAGAGTTTTCATAATCTTAAAAGGGTACAGGGCTGAACACTGAGTTTGGTAAACCACCTTTATCTTGGATTGGGACTCAAAAGGCTATGCTTCAGGAGTAAAGGTAACCCAGCAGTAAACTAGCCTTCTCCCTAGCTGTAACCTGTCTCAGATTATGCAGAACAAGCTCACTCTAAAATTGGATTAAAATAATCCTTGTTGGCCAAGTGCAATGGCTCATGCCTCTAGTCCCAGCACTCTGGGAGGCTGAGGCACACTGATCACCTTAGCTCAGGAGTTCAAGACCAGCTTGGGTAACATGGCAAAACCCAGTCTCTATAAAAAAAAAAAAAATTTTTTTTTTTAATTGCCGGGCAGGGTGGTGTGCACCTGTGGTCTCAGCTACTCAAGAGGTTGTGGTGGGAGGATTGGTTGAGACTGGGAGGTTGAGGTTGCAGTGAGCCAAAATCATGCCACTGTATTCTGGTGTGGGTAACATAGTGGGAAATCCTCTTTTAAAAAAAAATCTTTTTTTTATTAATCTCCCCAGGTACCTACGGAAGCAAACAAAAATTCTCCTCAAGTAATATAATATTCTATGCCTCAAATTATTTCTAGGAATGCTTTTCAAACCAAAGTCCCGCGCACAGTCAATGATATAACCAAGCTCATGGGGAGATAAGACAACATGAATGAGAACTGGCAGAAAAATAGACAACAGGAAACATTCAGAAGCTGCAGATGTCATGTGGGAATTATTAGATTTCAAAGTCACTAAAAAGAATTTAAAATTAATTTCGTTTCAACAAATGGCTATTGAGTGCTAGTCGAGATAAATTCAAGAATATAAATACAAATAGGTTATAATCTCCACTTTCAGGAAATTTGGTGTAAAGCCACAGAAAATATATATGCAATTTTCCCCTTTTATTTATTAAGTTTTTATGGATGAACTGGTAGAATAAAAGAACAAAACAAAACAAAAAAGGTAAGGGAAATTTCTATCCCCATTAGCTTCCAAACAAGTATGAGAAAGAGGCATTTAGAGGCAAGTATCACCATAGGGGTAAATATTAAAAATAGGGAAAAATAATCAAGGTGATGGGAGGGTTGACTCACGTGAGAAAGTAATGATTGGGCTAGGAACAAAGCATAGGATTTTACTGGTGTTGTCTGTTAAATAATAGCTTGAATACATGGCTCCTTGACCTGAAACCTGTAGGGACTCTGTATCCACTATATAACATCTGTGTAACAGACTTATTACATTTACTGAATCAGAAGGTACACTCATTTTACAGCTAGATGTAGAATTAAATTAATTAAGTAAGTCTAAATTAATACTTCAGTTTACCATCCAATTTAAAGCTAGATGTTCCTGCAGCAAGGAAGTGATATAGGAGCATGGTCTCTTTTTCTTTTCTCTGATTTCCTCTCTCAATTTCTTGCCCCTAGCTTTTAGGATCTGGCCTAGTTAAAAAAAAAAAAAAAGAAAAGAAAAGAAAAGAAAAAGTAAGAAAAAAAGAGGTAGTTATTTAATCAGATGAGGCTGCATCAAATTCTCTCTTGGCCACCTGTGGTCTTCCAGCAGCTGCATTCAAATCCTGGCTTCCTTGTGGAGCACATTTGTGGGCTCTTTAGGGGCATTTCCACATTGTACAATCCGTGCAGTGGGTGAAGTATTCTCTGGCGAGTCTGTTTTGGACTCTTCCACAGCTCCCATCCCCATGCAACCTCTTCTGCCCCAGGAGCACAATCCACTGTGCCTTGACCCTGAGGCAACCTTACCTTGAAGGCAGTTCTTCTTGGTGACTATCTAGGAGGCACACTCAGCCACTACAATGCTGGGAGAGGAAACTGCCCCATTGCTACCCTTGCTTCCAGCCTTGCACTCCTACTCCTAGTGTAGCTCTTGACTCAGCTTCCCACCTTCAGAATTCTCTGGTCAAGAAATACATATAACCTGGATTCCCTCACTGCCTTCCATTTTTGCAGTGCTACCGGTAAGAAGCTAAGAGTTTCTACAGCAAACATCAACTCGGGGGTGAAATGCTGACCTTATCTCTTTGCAGGCACCCTCAGTCTCTCTGAATGTCTTGCACTCTCTCTCTCTCTCTCTCTGTCTCTCTCTCTCTCCCTCTCCCTCCCTCCTCTCATTCTAAGTCTTCCCCTCTCCTCTTAGAAAGAAGGAAAGGAATGTGAAATGCAAAGTACTTTCCCCCAAGCATAATATTCACTGCCTCTATTAATCTCCTCTTTTTTTTTTTTTTTTTTTTTTTTTGAGACGGAGTTTCACTCTTGTTACCCAGGCTGGAGTGCAACGGCTCGATCTCAGCTCACCGCAACCTCCGCCTCCTGGGTTCAGGCAATTCTCCTGCCTCAGCCTCCTGAGTAGCTGGGATTACAGGCACGCACCACCATGCCCAGCTAATTTTTTTTTTTTTTTTTTTTTTTTTTTGAGACGGAGTTTCGCTCTTGTTACCCAGGCTGGAGTGCAATGGCGCGATCTCGGCTCACCGCAACCTCCCCCTCCTGGGTTCAGGCAATTCTCTTGCCTCAGCCTCCTGAGTAGCTGGGATTATAGGCACACGCCACCATGCCCAGCTAATTTTTTGTATTTTTAGTAGAGACGGGGTTTCACCATGTTGACCAGGATGGTCTCGATCTCTTGACCTCGTGATCCACCCGCCTCGGCCTCCCAAAGTGCTGGGATTACAGGCTTGAGCCACTGCGCCCGGCCTCATCTCCTCTTTAACAAATTGAATTTTTATATAAGCCAGAAGGAGGGGTAAAGAGAAGAGGAAAAAGACTGTTTTGAACTATTCTTGGTAAGACTTAATGAGGTGTGTGTTGTACCTTTTAAGAGTAATTGTCCTCAACTTTGGGACTTTAGAAAAATTTATAAAGAACAAGAAACATGGTGTTCAATATCTAAGCACATTTAATTTCCTAATTATGCCAAAAGACATTCATGGTATGACTCCTGGTTGATTACCTCTCATGCCTTTCGCCATACTTGGGACACATTCCAGGTGTTCTCAGCTGCTTGCAACATCTCAAACATGTCTTGTTCTTTCATGCCTCTCCTAAACTTCTTAAAACCTTGGTTGTTTCCCACTTAGTGTTACAAATATCCATTTCTCCAAACAAAAGCAAACATTTCTTCTGTGGAAACATTTTTCCTTCATTATCCCATTGCTTCTTCATATGTGTTTATCACAAAATATACTAAATTGAGGGGTAATTATTGAATTCAATCAAAATTTATTGAATATCTTCCAAAATGCTTTTCTTGATACTTTTAGTTGGAGTCCCTTTTTCTTCTTTGTTCTCATGGTCCATATTTTTCCTTTTACAGTACTAATTTCACTAACTTTTTCATTTACTCTTCAACTCCTATGGGTGTGTAGGGGAGAATAACATTTTTTTTTCTTCAACGATAAGGTCTTAGTTGGAAAGGGCTGTTGTAATAAAAGACAGATCAGCAAGAGGAAAACAGAAGTTTAATTTCACATATACAAGTAGACGACCAGGGAATAAGCAGTGCTCAAAGAGGTGGCTTAGAATTCCAGCTTATATAGCAGCTTCAACAAGGAACAGCAAATTTTAGAGAAGTCATGAGACAAAGGAAAAGGGCCTTTGAGTTCCAGGGGTGGGAACTTGTGAGTAGAAAAACAAATGGCAGATAAAGGCTCATTAGTACAGCTTGTTCATGTAGATTCCTCTGGTATTATCTCTAGATCATAAAGATATAAAGTTTTCTTCAGTGATTGACCTATGTTCTCTGTGGTAGAAGGAGGCGGTAGAATACTTTTTGCCTTTGCAAATGTACGTCCTGCTTTTAGACGAATAGAGGGAGGGCAGAGAACTTTCCTGCATCTGTTTCTTCTTAATTGCCCTCAACTCAACAATCCTTCATATTTTGGGGTGGCATCGTCTTGTCTCCTACAGATGCTTACTTTGGTCTGGGAACATAATGTAAATAAGGCAGCTCTAGCAAGCTAATATGGAAGGGTAAGATTTCATCAGGAAAACGTTAGGAAGCACAATACAGCTTGAACAAAGACTTAGAGTGGCAAGAATGGCGAGCGAGCCCTGGGAGCAGTTCATGCTCCTCTGCAGTGGGAAAGATGTCGCATGGGCTAGGGGCAAATATATGGCAGAAGTTAAGATTATTTGAAAAGCTTCGAGCCTGACTATAAAGAGATCCCAACTGTCTTGCTGAAAAGCTAGGATTTTTGTTTTAAGGGATAGGGACGTTTCACACCTTGTTAAGCTATGGAGAATATTATCAGTCGTGATTCAATCATGCATTCAATCAACAAATGCTGTGCAACTGTTTCATTGTTATAGGCATTGAGGATAAAGTAGGGGCAAGAGACAATAAACACATAAAATAAACGAATTTCATGTTGATACGATTGTTGTGGAGGAAAAAATTGAGGATAATAAGTGGGAAAGATAGATAAATAAATGTATGCCAAACAATGATATCAACTGAAGAAAAAAACCAGGCAGGGTGAGGAGATAGAGAGTTCAATAGAAGAAAAGGGAGCAGAGCAGGGTGTGTGATTTGAGGAGGGTGATCAGGGAAGGTGTCTCTTTTACGTATGATCGGCAGGAAGCCAGGAACAAGCCTAGCAGTATTTCGAGGATTCGCAGTTCGGCCCCAATGGGTGGGAATGGTGTTTGGCTTATGGTGTTTGAGGGAACAAGAAGAAAATCAGTGTAGCTGTCTTGCAGTGAGCAGAAGGGAGAGTTTGAAGAGATAAATGAGTTTGCCCGGAGGTGGGAGATAACAGGTTAACATAATGAGAAATCATCAGAATTGCTAACTCTGGGTTCTTTTTCTCTTAGGATTGCACATGCAAAGATGAGGCCACCTCGAACTGATCACTATGAAGTCAGTCAAGACCCGGGCGTACACTTCCCATTGTGGAGCGGCCAAGGAGTTGGACAGCTACCTTGAATGCTGGCACACAGCTTTTAGCACACCCCAATAAATGAAAGGGCTGATGACACAGCCAGCTATTTCAGTGAACAAAAGCAATTTCAACATTGTTGGGTGTGTGGATAGTGCTTCTAAACGCAAGTGCTGGATTTTTCACCTTGGAAGAATGATGAATTATTGAAAAGCACTCAGCTTCATTCTTCTTTCCCAGTAACACATATTTTCTCACAGCATTTAATGCATAGGAGCCGGGAAACTTCACCAAATATTATGTATAGAAAGTGTTCTATCATCTTAAGAGTCAAGTCAGCAAGAGAGGTGATTGAAATATTTACATAATTAGAAAGCATGGTCAGAATTTAAATAAATCATATAGACGCTGTCTCTATGAAAAGCCCTAAAACTCTCACCTAGCTCCAAATTAATGCAAAGGGAAGAATGGCACCAAATTACACATCAGACTCAAGTTATAGTAATTACTCAGACCTCAGTCAATAACTTGGCTAATTTTAAATTAGAGAGAAACCATACTTTGCAGGTATCCATGCCTATCATTTGATTAACATTTACAAACAAAAATGAGTTCTAGCAGCTCTCTGGTGAGGCATGAAATATTTTATTTTTCTTTATTTGGAGGCAGAGACATTTGCAAGAGCCATATTAAAGACCTTTTTTTTTTTTTAATGATTGCACAAAAAGTCAAGGCTAAAACAGAAAATCAGACTTGGGCCTCTGCTCTGGTTGAGAGGACAATACTCATTTCCAACTTCCTGGAGGTTTGAATTCTAGCCATTGTGGGAAGACTGACAAACCTTATCTAAATTGCCATTTTTCAAAAGCTTGCAAAAATGTGGTAGGGAAAATCATTCCCCTCCCCATTCTCACTCTTATATAAATAGAATGGAGCCTCATTAGGATTTCATTTTAGATTCATTGGAAAGGACTGTGGTTTCACTTCTGAAGTTTCTATCTAACCAGGAAGAAAGAATACCCATGGGGAATTAGAAAATGTTTTTGAAAAAAAGAGAAAGAAACTAAATACTGCTTCAGTATAGGTAGCATTCAAATACGCTTCTCTTTTTCTTTTTTGAATGTATTCCCTTGAATGTAGTAAGAGCATGATTTTAAACTCATGGCCACCACTCTCTACTATTTAGAAGGCAGGATTCATCGTATCGAATTAGAAAAATAGCACAACTGGAAAGGAACTTAGAGCTGATGTAGTTTAACGCCATCCCTTTAAATGCCAGTGCCCGACGCGTTAAATAACTTGACCTCAGTGGCACAGCAAAAAAGCATTGTCCTGAAATTAAATATGAGTTCGAGATTCAGATTTGAAGTCTTCCGTTGAAAATGAAATATTTAAGCTCTTGGGGAATGAACTAAATTTCAAAACTCCCAGTCCTGGCTTACTGCAGTTTAATGGTTTTCATGAAGTAGGAGAATCATTCTTTCAAGAGATCATGTGTGAAATGTTTTTGGCATGTAAGTGCTTAATTAACATTAGTTATTAGTGTTATGCAATAATTCTCAGCTGTCCTCAAACATTAGATAGCTCTAATATACTTGGACTTTTACGATAGAAATACCTTCCAAAGCTCAGTGCCTCGACAAGAACAATCGCTTCGCTATGAAGCTACGGGGAAATCTAAGGACACAGGGAATGTGAGGCAACTATGCAACCCTATTATCTTTTACTGACATTAAAACAAGAGCATCTGCCATCGCAGACATCTTTGCTGCCCTATTTTAGGATACCTGAGATTCTGACTAAGAATATGTTGCCAGGAGCTTCCCCGGGGAATGAGGCAGTCTCAAAGGGGCTGAACACATGCATGCTCAGTAGGAACACTGCATCAGACTCATCCCATGTTTTTCTCGAGGCTTCGGTCTGTGTCTGAGCTACAGTCAAGTACAACCTGATTCATGCAAACACTGATAACACCACGTCCTACTCTTCAAATCTCACCCAGTAATGTCAGGTGTGCATACCTGTCTGAGGAAGGAGGGAGATGAAAAAAAAGGGAGACTATTTCTGGATCTGGAATTTCTTCCACCCATTAGATTCTACATGGTTGCCCCTTAATCTTTGTTGCATAGTCACATTATGAAGGTTGTTAAGTACTCATTTACTTAAAGTCTATTCCTGTGCAAGACCATGAGTTCACTGAGGACTAGGACAATGCCTGTTTGGTTTATTGTGATTTCCCAGTGCCTAGCATGGTATCTGATAAGTGGCAAACACCCAGGAAATGCTGTTGAACGAATGAATGCACACATGCATTCTTTCTAATCACAAATGGAGTAGCCTCAGATCTTTGCACACAGGGAATGGAGGCGTTGGAAAAGTGAATGCATATTTATTGGACATTTCCTTTGTTCAATGCATTTTTCACATGTTATGTAAGGAAAACATTCCTGAACAAAGGATGGGCAAGAAAACAGGCCAGCTGCTTTTCTAACAGCCATGTGCATTTCACTTCAAGGCATTACGTTTGTTTCCTGCTTGCTTTTCCTACTGCTCATCTGGGAGCACTCAAAATTAGAGTCATTTTAGTTAAGCACTAATTAACCAATTAGCAATTTTCAACTTTTTTTCCCTTTCTTTTTAAAGAAAAGTATTCATGGATTCCTTTCCGTGTTACATTTCTGTCTAGGAATTGGCTTATGCATGCAGAAATCCTATCTTTGTAAATAAAATATAAATGTACAATTCCATTTCCTCCTGCTCCCTAAAGTCAAAGACTCTGACTGTGTCCCAAAGCCCTGTCTGTCTTGTAGGTGAAAGTATTTGCTCTCTTCAAAAGTTTCCCTGACCTCACCAAGAGGAAAAATACAGGTCTAGATAAACTGTTTAAGTAAATAGATATAGATGAAATAGTTAGAGACACAATTTCTGGTTTCTGTTCTGTTTCTAGTTTATGCTATATTTAGATTGCTGATAAAATGTAGCTCAAAGACAATTGAACTAAAATAAAAGTGGCAGCACCCCTTTCTTGGTAGCACAGAGTAAATCACATGTTTGAGGAATTATCCCATTTCCTGGCTTTCTCTAGACAGTCCACAGTTCTGGTGACTTTACCACTTATTAGCTGTATGACACTGAACTAGTTACTTAACCTCATTACATCAGTTGCCTCATTTGTAAACTAAGGATAATAATTGTGACATTTGAGTTAGATAATACATATAAATTCCTCTTCACAGTGACTGGTGCATAGCTACCTACCAAATAAAAAGTATCCCCTACTAGTATTCATGCAAGAAACATTTATTGAGCATTCCTACGTAGTAGGCATGAAGGTCAATGCTGGAGATTTGAAGGACATGCTGTCATAGAATTATTTTGAGGATGGAGAACTCTAAGAATTCTAATTATTTAGATGATTCCCCATATACATGTTTACCATAGAAAAGGCATCCCCTACTTTGGGACCAGAGTTCATAGACAATTGAAGTTATCATCATGTATCCAGTTAATTTAGGAGTGTAGAAAGTCCAGCTGGATTAATCAGAGTAATGTGAAATTAGACCAGAATAATTCTTGAAAGGGGAAATTGTTGACTGTTCACAGTGAATTATTTGACTGATATTTGAACATCCTTCTGATTGTGAGAACTTTCTCTTGTGTGAGAAACAGATACAGAATCTCTCACTAGAGAAACAGAAGAAGTCAGACACTCTCCCTCCAGTAGCAGGCACATGACTTAACACAATTAGACTCTCTCACCTTAGACTTTGAATTGTGAGAGAACTGGGCAAAAAGAGACTATTTTAACCCTATGTTAGCATTTCCCCAAAATGTATGTGCTGGAACCTAATTTCCAATTCGTTAATATTAAGAGATAGGACCTTTAGAAGGTAATTAGGTCATGAGAGCTCCACCCTCGTTAATGGGATGAGTGTCCTTATAAAAGAGGCCCGAGAAAGCCTCTTTGCCCCTCTCCCTCGTAAGGATACAGCAACAAGGCATCATCTATGAAACAGAACTTTCACCAGACATCAAATCGATTGGCTCCTTAATCTTGGACTTCTCAGCCTCAAGAACCGTGAGAAATCAATTTTGGTTGTTTACCAATTTCCCAGTCTATGGTGTTTTTGTGATAGCAGCCTGCACAGAGTTAAAACACTACGTTTCCAGAAGCAAGTTCGTGAGTCTAACGATAGCTATGGAGTGACCGTTAGTGGAGGTGGCTATGTAGGTGTTCTAACTAGACCTACCTGTGGCAGGATTAGGCTGTGTTTCTTGCTGCCACGTTTTCCTGATTCTGGCTTGTTTTCTAAGCCTGATTCTTCATCCTCTCCAAGGAATCCGTGAGTTCCCCAAATTCTTCCAATTATTGGCTTAAGTTAATTTTTGGTACTTGCAACCACAAATCCTAGCAAATATTATTGTCTTCCCTTTGACTGGGTAACAGAAAACTGAGATACGTTCATGGTGTCTCTGCTGTAATCTGAAACTGAGGAGAGATGTCTTTTCTCCCGCAGGAAAAATGTAGGCCTGGAGAGGAAACAGTTGGCTGGCTGTAGAAAATATTTGACCAGTTGTAGAAGACATTTGTGCTAAATGCAGGAAAAAAGAAAGAAAACGAAGTTTGATTAAGGATAGTGTGTACTAGGACCTACCCTGATATTTTTAGGCCTGGAGTTCAAAGCAGTGATTTTGTTTTTATGTCAGCTCTGACAACTCTGGAGCATAAACATGACTCTGCTTAAAAAAATACACATATACTCACACACCAGAAAAGGACTCCAGGAAATACTTCATTTAGTTTTTAATATATTTAAATTATGAAGCATAAATGAATAGTTAAATGAGAACATGATGATATAAATTGCTAACCAGTGACAGCCATTAGCAGAAATGCAGACATCACATTTAATTTTTAGTCTCAATCTTACTCTGCCTATTGTTATATGAAATGAGGAATGCCAGATTATGAATTTTATTATTTCAAGGTCAAGGTGAGCTTCTTTTCAAGATTGTAAGGGACTGGGTGTGGTGGCTCATGCCTGTAATCCCAGCACTTTGGGAGGCTGAGGTGGGAGCATCATGAGGTCAGGAGATCAAGACCATCCTGGTCAACCTGATGAAACACTGTCCACTAAAATACCAAAAAAAAAAAAAATTAGCCAGGTGTGGTGTGCACCTATAGTCCCAGCTATTCAGGAGGCTGAGGCAGGGTAATTGCTTGAACCCAGGAAGCTGAGATTGCAGTGAGCCAAGATCATGCCATTGCACTCCAGCCTGGTGACAGAGCAAGACTCCATCTCAAAAATAAATAAATAAACAAGGTAGTAAGGTAAGGGAAATAAGGGGCCCTTAGGCAGCTGATAACGGTTTGTATATTTGTGCTGCCCACATTTCATGTTCGGAAGGTTTAAATCGACTTCAAATGGCATCCAGCTAGGTATCAGTTCTTTACCTCATCTCCAAAGATAGGCATGAGCCACTATGCAGTATTACGCAGGTTATCTTTC
This sequence comes from Saimiri boliviensis, assembly GCF_048565385.1. NCBI lineage: Eukaryota > Metazoa > Chordata > Mammalia > Primates > Cebidae > Saimiri > Saimiri boliviensis. Next base: position 106,073,593 of record NC_133455.1, read on the forward strand.
TAAATCCACACCTAGGGGAAATGAACGAATTCACTGAAAACGTTTTGTAGGAGCATAAATGAGATGCATAGAAAGGTTTTGGGAACATGGCTACCTTAATGCAGGCTCTTTCCTCTCCTCAACAACTCCAAGGTACTTTGCTATCTGGAATCAAGAAGCTGCTGTGAGATAAAATAACCAATAAAGTTAAAAGGGGAAATAAAATCAAGTATACAGGTTATTTTGCTACATGTTCATGACAAATTTAAAGACAGAAACTGTCATACTGTCCTGAAAAGAAAGCAAAAAGACTTTCATATTGCTCATAAGTAACCTGCACAAAATAACTAATAATGAAATTCTTTTTTTTCCCCACATGTTCTCACTCACAAGTGGGTGTTGAACAATGAGAACACAGGGACACAGGGAGCGGAACATCACACTCTGGGGCCTGGCGGGGGGGCGGGCCAGGGTAGGAATAGTAGAGGGTGGGGGGATTGGGGAGGGACAGCATTAGGAAAAATACCTAATGTAGACGATGGGGCGATGGATGCAGGAAACCACCATGGCACGTGTATACCTAGGTAACAAACCCACACGTTCTGCACATGTACCCCAGAACTTAAAGTATAATAAATAAACTTTTAAAAATGAAATTCTTATTTAAAAAGAAGACTGGATAAAGAAAACAACAGTAGGCAAATGCAAACAAAAAGAAAGCGAGAGCATAAATATTAAAAGCAGTTAAAACAGAAGTTAGAGTTAAAGGCACTAAACAGGCTAGAGAAAAGTATTGGATGATTGAGAGAGTTTCCATAGGGAAGAAGGAAGAGAATGAAGTAGAGACAATATTTTAATAAGAAGTAAATATTTTCCAAAACTGATAAAAGACATCAAGCTACTAATTCAAGAACTGCTACACACCCAATCAGAAGAAACAGTAAAAGCAGGTACTTCATAGTAAAACTACTTAAAAACAAAAATGAGAGGAAAGCATTAAGATAGCCAAAAGAAGTAAGACTCTTTTAATATTATAGCATAGCCATGACAGAAGTCAGAGGATATTGGAATGATACCTTTCGCAAACAAGAATAACACAAAAAATGGGAGAGGAGGGTGAATGGAAGCTCTGAAGTTCTAAATTGTTAGGGAAATGGGAAAAGTAACCATTTTTTTATACCATAATAAGTCATTACTCTGGTTATAAAGGGAACAAACAAGTATATGCTGCTTAGCAGAAGCATGCATTAAAAATAGAATTAAAAACCAAAGCTAGAGAAAAGACCTATAATAAAAACACTTTAAGAAAAATTAAGGCATCACCATGAGGCAATGTAAGACTGTGAGGAGAACAGCATTATTTGAGATAAAGAGACATTCTATAAGGACAAAATATTAATCTACTAAGAATACATAACTTTAAGTCTGTATGAATCCAATGATAACGAGAACAGGCAACTGCCTATTCTGATTGAGAATTTGGCTGGAAACCCCCACTAACTAGAAACTGCTGTTGGAACCAGGATCAAGGACAGGGTATAGCAGTATTATTACTGGTAGTCCCTCATCCTCTCTGCCCTTAATATGAGTAATCTTTGATGTCTGGGAAGTAGCTAAAGATTGTTGTTGTTGTTTTTATTTTATTTTATTTTTAGACTATTTCTTACTTGACAGAAGTCCTGGATGCTGACTCACACTCAGCAGAAAGATTTTAAATTGTATCCAGACCATCTGATTTCTGGCAAAGGATATGGCCCATGGTTATAGAGCTTATATGAAAATATCATCCTTGCCTTCAAGCAACTTTTACTTTGGGGAAGACCAACCTTTACAAGTGACTAAAATGCAAGGCATGGTATGATAAATGTGGTAAGAATGGTAGAAACAAAAGAAAAGTACACAAGGCATAAGATGTTATATGTTCTAAGGAAAGTTAGAAATAAAGGCAAAACTCAAGTATCAAAAAACAAATTCAAAGTCGCTAACTCAAATGCAGCATGAGAGTAACTCAGAATTCTACTTTCCATCTAGTGCCAGAATCGCCACAAAGCTAAAAGGCAACAATAATAATATCAGATCTCCACGAGTTGTACTAGTCAGGCGTCGCAATATTTGCATTTAAGTATAGTTTAGATCTACTTTTAAAATTATGATTTGACATAAAAAGATGTAGAGGATCAAAACGTGAAAGACATGAAGGTGCCTATAAGACCCTTGCCTCACACAGCTTTCCATAGGAACTGGCTTGCTTGGCCAAGGAGTCTGATTTCTACATTCTCTGCTGAGACTTCAGTAAGGGTTCATCTCTTTGGAAGGAATACAGAGAGCTCTCACTGTCTTCAAAGGACTGCCATGCTGAGTCAACTCAACAGGACAAAAAGAACACAGTGAGACAAGCTGCAGCCTTCCAAATAGCATCCTGCAAGCCCCTTCACCTGAAAGTTGCAAGGCAGAACTCTTAAAAAAGAAAAAAGGGGAGAGTTCAGAAAATTGCTTGTTAATTGTTATCATGCCTAATGTAAACTGGGCTAAAGTGGTCATAGGCCAGGCCCAGCAGACTCCAGCATCCCCTTTTTTTCCTGCATCTGAACATAAGCTGAGCCCACAGCTCTCAGTTTAAGACATAGCTTTATATTCCTTGCAGAAATGACAGGTCAATTGAAACTCATTGATAGTGAACAGCATGTCCTAAGTGATACAAATGAATAAAATAAAATTTCCCTCAGCAGAGTTTACCTCAACCTATTATCTCAACTTACATCACTGACTTCTCATACCTCTTACACCTTGATGTCTACCACCAGCCATCAACTCGTTCAAAATTTCTGGGAACCAATCTTGACTGCAGGAAGGGGCATGTACCTACTACCAGCCCAGTGCCTTGAGGCTCAACTTTAAGCCACCTTATGATTATTTGTCTTTAAATGTGAGTGATAATTTTAATAACTTAGGTTTTGCTTCTATTACTAAGACATAACTTTCACCTCAGCATCCAGCTTTGTAAGGAGCCTAGAAAAGCAAGGAAGTGCAAGGCTAGGCTCTGCATTCTGATGGGAAATAGCAGAGTTGTTTCTAGGGCATAATTTGAGAGTCTAGTCATAGACAAATATTAGCTCAGAAAAACATGTGAGAGCACAACATGGGGTCACAGAGTGGCCTCCCAGTCAACAAAGCAGAAAGGTAAGAATCATAGTATTCAGAAATGTACGTGTTGGTTGGCAAAGTTTCAGACCATTTAGATGCTATCCTTGTTTATGGACCCTAGAAACTTTTTAAAAAAGTCTTAATATCCCATTCTATTTCTGAGGCAGCACATAGCTATGAAAGCCTTAACTTATTCACTAAGAAGTGATAACCTCTTTAGATTATCCTAGGTTAATTTATCATTCAAAACACTTTTACTGTTTATTAAATGTGTATATAATGATAGTTGATTGTCAGGCATTGTTTTGGGTTTTGTAATTGCAGCATTGAAGAGAAAAATAAAAACAAGCAAAAGCATCTGTGCTCATGAAATTTACAGTCTGGTAGATCCTGTCTTTCAACTACCACATGATTCCAGCCCTACCAGGAGGCTGGTTGTGGTCCCAGCCTGAGGCTGCCTCCACCTGGAGAAGCAGTGATCCTTGTCCTTTGATATGTGTGTGGTAGGGGGCAAGGATGGGGTAGAATAGTAATGGGCAAGCATACTTGGTATCCAAGTGTCAATCAAGAAAATTCAAGGGCATCTTGATACTGTCAATATTTTCTCACAAACACATTCCTTATGATGAGAAAAGAATAGGTTTCAAGAGGTACAAATGACGGTACTGCTCTAGAGCCCACTGCTGTATCATGTTATCATTGGTGTCACATTCCTTATTAGTCACAGTTCAGTTCAAGAAACAGAAACCATTCTATTTTAAGCAGGAACTGACATGATATTGGAAATTAGGTGCTTATGAAATAGTTGGAAGTTATTTTAAAAGTTTATATCCTCTCTGAACCTCTAGGAACAATTGTAGAACAGTAGGTAATAACTGGAACTATGCCAGAAAAAAAGAACTACTGCTACTTCTAAAACAGCCACTGTTTAGCACATAGAAAACTGGATCATGCACACGAAAACATCACTTGAGAAAATCCATGGCCATAACCATGCTAAAGCAGACATAGCCAAAAAGAAGGCAAAAAGATGGCTTCCACCCTGTTTTGTCCTCCGTATTTTCCACAAGCGTATCTAGTTAACAGAATTAATTTGCAGATAGAACCCTAGCTGCAAGGGAGTCTAAGAAGGCAGAAGAGAGGCTAAATAAGCCAGTTCCTGATATCTAGCATACATTCTAACTTCCAAGGTGAACATTTTAACATACAAGGTGAATTGGTAAAAGTTCAGACTCTTGGTCCCTCACTGTATTTAATGAATCAGATTCTGGAATATGAGAACCAGCATGTTAACAATTACCTCCTCACCCTAAGTAATTCTCATGCGCAGGGACATTTGGAAAATACTGCTTAGGTTGATCAGGGTGAGATTTGGGATACACAGTCATATAGATATCCAGAAAATATTTTTTAATTGTGATTTTAAAAAATTTAAGCTGGGTCACACTTATATAATTGAATTTCGTAGATATGATTCTACTCAGAATCAGAAAGTAAAAATGCTTTTCACTGCAGGTAATTGTTCACTCTATAATGCAAAATGGGGGAACATTTTTCTCCTTAGTGTTTTGCTTTGTCTAGTTCTTCATGCAGCTCGGACAAATACTGGCAATTTGGTGACTGCATTATATTATAGAAGTTTTCTTAATGTTGTCACAGGGTGTATTTCAAAGTAATGTCCAAATCAGACCTTGAAATTTATTATTTTCTAATTTGCCAGTGGAAAACAGCTTAGTATTATTCTAAAGAGAGGAGAAATTCCTCTTTTAGGAAAGCAAAAATGCATATCCTTTGTCTTAGTAAAGACTTTCATTGAACAAATGATTGCATGGAGTTTCTACAATTCATTGACTTATTAATAAATACATTTAATTGCTCAATTTAAAAATAAGTGGAAATTTGTAACTTCAAATAAAAATATCAAATCAATCTTGTATACTGCCTTAATCACAATGCCTCAGAAGAATGTTGACTGAATTAACAAAAAACAAATTATGCTGATTTACTTTGCTGAGGTAATGTATCTGAAGCCATTTCCTGAAATGACAATATTTCTTGGAAACGCTTGTGGTTTCTGAGACTTCCTGAAATGTGAATTTCAATCACGTAATTAAGAGGTTGTTTTAGTCATGGTAAAAATATTGGCTGCTGTATCAAACAACCGACAACCTTGTTAATGGCTTACCACAGTAAGAGTTAATTTATCACTTGTGTTGTGACTCAATTGAATGTTTGGTGGTCAGCCTCCCACATAGTGATTAGAAGTACAGTCCTCTTGCATCTAATGGCTCTCTCCACCATCTGCTAGGGCGGATATCAGAAAACATTTTTTTTTTTTTTTTTTTTTTTTTGAGATGGAGTTTCGCTCTTGTTACCCAGGCTGGAGTGCAATGGCGCGATTTCGGCTCACTGCAACCTCCGCCTCCTGGGTTCCGGCAATTCTCCTGTCTCAGCCTCCTGAGTAGCTGGAATTACAGGCACGCACCACCACGCCCGGCTGATTTTTTGTATTTTTAGTAGAGACGGGGTTTCACCATGTTGACCAGGATGGTCTCGATCTCTTGACATTGTGATCCACCCGCCTCGGCCTCCCAAAGTGCTGGGATTACAGGCGTGAGCCACTGCGCCTGGCCTAGACAACATTTTTTTATAAAGGCTGGGTAGTAAATATTTTAGGCCTGCCAACCAATAGACAAAATCAAATATATTATCTAGGTACTTACAAAGCAAAAGAGAAAACAAATTTTGGTATTATTTTGATAAAATAAAAAATATAATAACAAAGAAAATCTCTGTAATACAAGTGTACTAATCAGGAAAATGGAATAGTTTTGTTGCAGGGGATATATTTTTGCTTAATTGGGATTCAAAATTAGTTTCTTTATCATCAAAATGATTGTAAATGTTCATTGGATAATGCTGATGTGTAATACAATTTTTTATATTTTGTTTTTGTATGTCTTTTTAAATAGATAAGTTCTGCTCAATATTGATATCAATCTATAAGCATTCAAATTTATTTGACCATACTTATCTCTTAGAAAACATTTGCAGGATTCTATTAGATTCTTCTCTTGTAACACGTGATTGGAATTCAGACTAATCACTTCCAATTGAAGATTAAGAGGAAGCTCCTCAAAACAGAAATTTTGAATATGAAAGTAGAGATTTTTATAAATAAAAAATTCTTTTGCACTTGTGTTGAGGTACCAAAAACATTGCTGAGATGGTAGTTTCAGCTGGGAGAAAATAGCACCCTCAAGTTTGTGTGGAAATGGAGTTTTTTTCCTTGCTTTAAATTTACAGCACAGTAAGTGTGCAAAGCAGCTTGACATGACTTTTGACTCAAGTTTTTATGAACATATAAAGTTTTACTTGTAAGTGCTATTTTACCTCTTTTTTTAGGTTGGATTTCTTAAACATGATCAATTCTGTGGAAAAAAAGCTATTTTCCAAAGCTATTTAGTGTTTGCTAATCATAGCTGAATAAAGATTTCCTTGTTCAGAAAAATCTTAATTTTGACCAGAAGCTCAAAAAATATATATATATATTTTTTACCACTGCCAGGCCCTTGCTCTGCTGTGGGGCAGGACAAGTCAAGATATCCAGCTTCTATTCCTGACAAAAATTCAAGGAATTAATGATAAGTAAGTCCATGAGAGCAACTTAAATTTGTTCTTGATGATTCTGGTTCAATAACACATGACAGAGTACAATATTTTCTGCAAGGTACCTAGTGACGATCCAAGGCTTTAAATATCTTATTTTTTCACTACCTTTATGAATTTGTTCAACTACTTCTTTTTCTGCTGTACACATATTTTTACCACCATTATTTGAAACACATCTTACCAGATTCCACTTCAGATTGTACTGAATTAAAGTTTTCTCAACTTCTTTGAAGCTATGCTCACACGATAGGGTTCCACACAGAGTATTCAGTAACTTCAAACTCAGCATTGAATAAACAATAGAAATGAGCAGTACATATAACATCTACACATTAAGAACTAAGGCAAACCACTCAAATAACATTTTAATTGGATCATGGGAGCTGTTCCTTATGAGTGGTTTAACACCACCACTCTTGGTGAGTTCTCATGAGATCTGGTTGTTTAAAAGTGTGTAGCACCTCCCCACTCTCTCTCTTCCTCCTGCTCCAGCCCTGTGAAGTGCCTCATCTAGGTCTGTGGGCACAGGCTCGTGGGTGGAGCCCTAGCCAGGGACCTGCCCATCTCTACACAGGTTGAATAAGGACACAGATACAAACCATATTAATAGACAATTCTATATCTACACTAATATAGATTGATATCTGTCTATATGCATATCTCTTGATCTCTCTACCTATAGTTTGATATAGATATATATCCATTTGCTCCAAACGAAGATGAATTCTGACGCTACTTCTAGGGATCTCACAAAGTCTAAATCCATTCCTCTCTTACAGTTTTGGTGGTGAAAAGAAATCAGGTTGGTTTTACAATTTTCCCTAAACTTTTTGGAACTGATGCCTCATATTCCTCCACAGGGCTTGAGCTAAAGAAGCTTCCTTGAGAAAGCCCTCCTATACAGCTATAGTGAATTCAGAGATGCCTGGCCAAGACTGGATTTCCTGGATCCCTGATGAGCTTGATTTTTTGGGTGCCTCTAACCTCAGAAGGAAAGAGCTGTGTGCTTGAATAATGATGCACATAATGGGCTCAAGAGGAGAAATGTGGAATGTGTGATATATACTTGCTATTAGGGAGAAGATTCACTCATTTTGGGGACCTGAATAAATTAATATAGCTTGGGAAGAAAATTCGACAAACTAATTGGTAGCAAACTTGTGGCTTTTAGTTAGCTGTTAGTGGCTTTTTGTAAAAGGTATTCGGGTGAGGTCCTCCTACCAGCCTCTTTGGCACTGAGAATAAGTATTAATAATAATAGGTAACATTTATAAGTACTTATGTTAAGCACTGTGCTAGGTACTCATGAATAGTCTTATTACATCCTCACAAAAGCCCTATGAAGTAGGTAATACTGTTAATTCCATTTTATAGGTGAGCATACTTCGGCTTCCAGGCTTATAAATGATATCTAAGTTTGTCTCCCTGGGTTCCAAAGTGGCAGTGCCACCCAGCCCCGTGGATTAAAGAAATTATATTCACTTGCTTATACCTGTCAAGTAAAATCCTTGATGCTAGGTTTGACTGGCTCTGTCTTTTATGAGTGGTAAATTCTGAGAATCTGTTTCCGAAGCCTTGAGGTCTTAATTTGTGTAGCAAAAAGACATTTATTTGTAGGTCACTGGAAAGGCAAAGGTCTTTCTGTGGTCATGCATCCTCAGCTTTAATTACTTCAGCATGAACAGGCAGAGAGTTTGGAGCCTAAGGAAAGACAGAGGCAAGATTTATTGGGGTGGGCAGCTTGACTATATTTGGAGTAAAGGCTCTGAAAATGTGGTCTTTTTACTTTGGATTTCCCAAAAGGCGTTTAGGATTTCAATCATGAATTTCCTCTATGTTTACATATAAGAAATGGAAAAATAAGTTTATGACAACACATTCCTGAATCTCAAACAGGCTGTACATATTGCTGTTGCAACTTCCCAGGGTATCTATAACTTAAGAGTAGAAGTTGACAAACTATGGCCCATGGGTCAAAAATGGCCTGCCATCTGGTTCTGCAATAAGGTTTTATTGTGACATACTTATGTTCATTTATTTATATATTATGAATGGATGCTAAAGTATAATGCCCTAAAAGTGCAGAGTTGAGTAACTGCAACAGAGAATGTGTGCCCAAAATATTTACTCTCTGGCTCCTAGGTGGGGCTTTGGCAGCAAACCTTCTTTTGGTCAAACTCCTTGGACCTAATATGAGCTGGAACTTGTTTTTCCCTCTTTTTCAGACCACATTTTCAGAGCCTTTTTCTCCAAATACAAGCCTAAGTTAGAAGCCAGCTAAGAGACTCTCCTAGCCTTCATGGCTTCCTTACTTAAGCCCATCACTGTGACTTTTGTCCTTTCATCAGGACAAGGGTTCAAAGAGTTTCTCTAAGGCTTGGAGCAGAGTTGCTTAAGTAGTCTTACACTAATGACAAAGTGATGGTTACTGGACAGTAAGAGTAATAGGATGAAGAGTAACTACAAAGAATAGTGATAAAATGCATAAAGTAATACATAAACAAAACAGTTCATGTTTGATAATGTCCAAGTAGAAGTCTTTAGCAGTTAAAGAAAAAAACTGATCAAATTCTGGAATTGTTAACAGGTGTCACATACAGAATATTAAAAGTGAACATTCAGAAAACGTGTCAAATTTGTCTATGTAACAATTCTGCTTTATTGTTAATCATCACTTGGAGGACTATTTTACTAGTGTGCTGCTTTAGGTACAGTGAGAATTTAACCAAAGTGATACAATTCCATTTCTATTGGCTTTACTTTGCAGTTAAATGATTCAAATTATTAAAATAAAATAAGCTGTTTTATTCATAGCAAGTCAAAGTTATCTTCTTTTGGAATATCTTTTAGAGATGATGAAATGATGTATGAAGATATGTGCTGAGAAATGTCTTTACTACAGACAAACCAAATTACTAGAAAAATTCAGTTTGAAGTAGACAATACATGCTGTTGGATTCTTCATGGAATAGTAACAATACCACCAAATAGAATGTGATTTTACAAAAGTGTGGAATATGCTCTTAGAACGATAATTTCATAAACACACTTGGGAGAATATAATTTGAATACAAATGTACTCTTATTTAGCATTTTAGTTTTTATGAATTTCAAATATATCAGAAAAGATCACTGGTGAATTGGGAGCAAAATATATTTTTCTTCTAAGATAGAGAAGTCCAGTAAGAGTCCCAATTTGCCGGGCTCTGTGGTTCACGCCTGTAATCCCAGCACTTTGGGAGGCCAAGGTGGACTGATGACGAGGTCATAAGTTGGAGACCAGTCTGTCCAACATAGTGAAACCCAGTCTCTACCAAAAATACACACACACACACACACACACACACACACACACACACACACACAATTAGCCAGATGTGGTGGTGCGTGCCTGTAATCCCAGCTACTTGTGAGGCTGAGGCAGGAGAATCCTGTGAACCAGGAGGCGGAGGTTGCAGTGAGCCGAGATTGTGCCATTGCACTGCAGCCCGGATGACAGTGCTAAACTCTGTTTCAAAAAAAAAAAAAAAAAAAAAAGAATCCCAATTATTGCCTCAGATTCTAAACCAAGTATGTCTTGGCTGAAGAGATTTCTCCTGGAATATGGTGTGTGGTTCTGGGCATGACACATGCAGAGGCACATAAGCAACTCCAGAACATCTAGAAGGGAAAAACTGAGATAGTTCATACTGAATTATTTGGAGAAATCTAGTATTGGAAGAAGAGTGCTGGAAAGATATTTGAAAAGAAGTTTGTCAGTATGACCCAATGACTAAAACCAGGAACAACGTTATGTAAATTAAGTTGAAATGTAAGGAAAACAGATTTTAGTTGAATCATGTTCAGAAGACTTCAAATACAGAATTCAAGAAAAGCAATGAATGGTTTCTGGAGGTGGTGACAGTCTTTATTTCTGGAATGTCCATAAGCAGCTATTCTCCAAACAGCTGCTTATGGACATTTACTGTCTCTCCAAGACAGTATTCTGAATTTTTTAAAAATATAAGAGGTTATAAAAGAAATCATCAATGATACGTATTAAAATTCAGTATAATAAAAATGAAAATAAACTCTAAACATAACTGAATATACTTGGCAGAAATGTGTTAAAGGGTTTCTAACAATTATAAAGGATATCTAATTCTTATGCATAGAAAAATTAAAACACCATACATATGAACGTAAGATGTAAATAGATAATTCGCACATGAGGTATAAACAACTAGAAATGTTTACCTTCACAGTTTTTTTTAAAAAATTCAAATTAAAACAGAAATATACCATTTTATATGTATAATAGAAACAAAATAGAGGACAAAACCTGAATTGGTAATAGTCAATGGGGGTAAAAAGGTGTTTTAAAATGAATTCAATATATTGCTGGTGGCATTGTATATTGCTATAGCCTTTGAACAAGCAATAAAACAAGTTAAAACTCATCACATGGACCATTTATAACTTGCTTCATTAAATCTATTCTTGACAATATTGTCTAAAGAAACAGCTTACATGATATAGATTACAGTGGCATCTATAGTAGTAAAAAAGTGAGAAGCAAATAAACTATATTGACAAATTGGTGAAATATATACCAGCCATTAATCTTTTACTAAAATCTAATAATTTTATTATAACAATTGTTTCCCTAAAATGTTATGCAAAGGTAGAGATAAAATGATACATACCCTAACTGCAGCAATGTAAAATATGTAGCCATGTGAGCGAAGAGAGGAAAAATAAATGTGTGTATGTAAATGTGTACATGCAAATAAATATGTGTATGTAAAATTACACACAGACCTCCCCCATATATATATACATATACATATATATATATATATATATATATATATATATTTTGAGTTTATTTAAAAATATTCTAAAGCTGAAACAATTCTCCTAATTGTTTTTCATAAATTTATTTTACTTTTCACATTTTGGTCTTTCACCTATGTGAAATTGATTTTTATGAAATAAAGATAAATATCTACGTTTTTGTTTTCCCATAATCAATTTTCACAGTCTCACTCAGTGTAACTGCTAACTTCCATCAAGCATCTTTATGGGTATGGGATGGTTTCTGAGGTTTTGATGAAATATGATCATGTTACCTAGCTTGTTTTTTCCTGAAGCAATGACTCTTAATTCCTATAGCTTTATACCTTAGTAATATATAGTAGAATAAGTATCCCGTCTCCAAATATAATCTTTTCTCCTGGCTATTCTTGGACATTTGTTTTTCTATAATAGTTTAGAATCACCTTAAAATAACATTTTTTTTTTTATTATTAGAACTACTGGGGAGAATTGACACGTTTTGTGACATTTAGTCTTTCTGTGCATTATTTTATTTAACTGAACCTTCTTTCATGTTAAATCCTTTCGGTTCTCATCATTACCATCCTAGTCCACACCATTATTCTCCTGTCTGAAACTGTGAGATGAATGTGCCTCCTGAGTACATGTTCAGCAACATTCTCATTTCTCCCCCAACCCCACCTCTGTTTATTCTCCACATGGTAACAAGAGTGATTTTACCTGCAGATTATAGCACAGCTATGCTTAAAACTTGCTACTGTCTCCTATGTCACTAAGAATAAAAACCCAAATCCCTAACCATGGCCTAGGAGAACCTGATTTGGTCACTCCTCTGACAGTATCTTCTACACATTCCAGTGTTCTTATTCCATTCAAGACATGCAAGTGTGCTTTCACCTCAGACACAGTTCCCTCTGCTTGTAATTCCTTCCCTCCAGCTATGAAAGTGGCTCATGCTCTCATTTCATTCAAGTATTCGCCCCAATACTATTTTACTATAGAGGACTTCCTGCCCAACTGACCTAAATGATCACCCCTGTCCACCACAGTACCCCAAGCCAGCTTAATTTTTCTTCATAGCACTTACCACCACCTGATATGGTATCTATTTAATTGTTAATTTTCTTTCTCCTTCATTAGGACATGTACATTAAAAGTCAGGAATAAATGAATACTTATAGTCTGCACATACGTTGTTCATTATTTTGCCCTTCTTTCTCTATGGCTGTGGTTTTGTGAAACGAAGAGAAAAAGACTCAAAAATAAAGTTAAACTCAATATCATTTCCGCTTTTACATAGAGTTATACTCTTATTTCAGGCTGCTTTTCTAAAACACCTAACATTGGAGATAAATACGGGGTCAAGTTTTCAATGCAATACATTGGTGGTGGTGGTAACATACTGTGCCATTCATCATTTAAAGAAAAATTTCAGAATCTGTCATGCAAACAATCTCTATGAACAATTATTTAATACCAATACAAAGACAAAAGATGTGGGGGAGTTGTCCCAGCCGGCCAAATGGAGAGAATACAAGAAACTAAAACTCAGATTATCCTGTTCCAAACTTCTCCAATGATTCTATTTCTTGCCTATTTATGTTGCCACCAATCCAGAGCCACTGTAGACCAAAGAATTCCTGACTTTCTACCTGCAGGTCTAGTAAGTGAGGGGAATTACTCTGCAAAGAAGTGACAAGTCCTTTATGGAAAATATTGAATTCTAGGGTAGAAAACTGTGCAATAATGAAAGGTCAGGCAGACCACAAGGAGCCAACTCCACTGCAATAGTGACTGCAGTTGGGGAGTGTCCAGGTACCGCAGTGAACCAAGCAGGTACAGAGCACAGCATCCACCTGTGGTCTTCAGGGATGCTTTTGGCACGACTCTCTCAGAGATCAATTTACTGCTGAGCTACAACACTCTACATTTGAAAATAAAAAGAAAATAAAAAGTCTTTCTTTAAGAACAGTAGGTATTGTCAATCTTTAAGCTACCTATATCAACAGGACCGGGACCATGCAGGTGTCTGTGAGATGTGCTGACCTTCAGAGGAAGTCCTAACTAGTCAGCAATGTGGAACTTTGATAGATGAGGTCATGCTTAGTGAACTGAAGCTCATCTTTTATTCAGTAGATGTAAACTTGGTTTTGTTCAACTGAATAACTTCTGCTACTTCAACACTCAAGAGTATTAGCTGCTGTTTTAGAGCTTTGATATACTGTTCATTTTGTAAAGGCAATTTACAGGGTGTTTCAACTTTTGCTATAGATAACAAAGTTAGGCGAGGATGAAAGGGTTCCATGATGTTTCAGTATAAGTGAACAAATGCATGATTCTTTTTACCATTATATAAGGCAAACTAAAAAAGCAATATGGCAGTCTTTTAAAAAGGGAGGTAAATTATATAGGTTACTAAACCAAAGAATCATAGTTATTACTATTTTTTTTTTGCAGAGGAAATAAATTTTTCAAAAATGGAGTAAACACTATTTAAGAGGAAATAAAGAAAATGGAATAAAGACTATTTTCACCATGCCTGCCCTTCAAGGGGCTAAGCACCCTCAAATTATATTCATGCTTCTTAGTTCTCACTTCCACTTAATATTGGCATAACACAACCATGACATTCTGGCAATTATTATCAGAATGAGACACAGGGCATTAACCTTCTCTTTTTCAAGTAACAAAGTTCTTAAGAAACAATTGATTACTGCTTGCCCAGGGTCTGCACATAAGACAGTAATTCTCCTGGGGAATCTACTATTTATGGAATAAACCTTGAAGAAAAAAATTCAATCTGAACACATTTATTGCTTTAATAGTCATTGAATGATCACAGTCTTGTTTTTTCCTTCTTTGCTTCTTAACTATGAGTTTTATTTCACTCAGTGGCTTATAGAAACCAAGGATCTGCAAGCCACCAATATGCCTAGAGCCCTACGAAGATTTCCAAAGGATCTGTAATATAAAATTCCATTCTTGCCTTTCCTTCCGGAAGGACGTAGGCTATCTAAATGATAAATATGTATCTACATAGGTGCGCGCGCACACACATACACACACACACTTGCCTGCACACTTAATTTCTTACTCTTCTCATAAAGATGAGTAAAACATACATTTTCAGGAGGACTCAATATAAAATCATACACCTATAGAAGGAAAAAAATAAGTTGAAAAAACTTGAAATTAACAGATAACTTCTTGGAAGTTAAATTGCTACTTACCTTTGTAATATAGCTGACGAAAAATAAACCTTATGCTCTGTTGAATTAAATTGAAATTTTAAAAAGGATACAGAAAAATCATTTATGATAAATTCAGGGAATACAGATACTTGATTTTACACATTCAATAAATGTTACCGTGTCCAAGCATGAAGACTTTTATGAATTATCTTTCAGTTCAGCTCATGCTAGGTTGTTTCCATAGCAATAGTGAGTGAACAGTTAAAAGCCACTTTGTCATTTCTGTAGCTTGTGGTGATCACCTCATGTTCATTTTAATTTAAAAAAAAAATGCCTCTATGCATCTAAAAATTAATTTGACAATACTTGTATTTCCTCTTCACCCTAGTGTAAAACTTAACAGGGCAATATTGGATTAGCTTCCTTTATTGGTTTTCAGGCTGCTTACTTTTAACCCCTCTAAGATTCTGGTGCATCAAAAAATTTAACATGCAAGATCATAATCTCTTCTAACATTGGGATTTACAAATTTTTTATAGCAAAACATGAAGGACCAATTCTTGAAGACATCCCCAACCCTCACATACTCCTCTCCTTATGTGTATCAGTTAGAGTCCTGGCAGGAAACAGATGGCACACTCAAGCTGGCTAATTAAAGAGTTTAACAAAGGGACCATTTATAAAGACGTGGCTAGAAATAGAAGAAAGAAAATCGAAGAGTTACAAGGACAGAATAGCCAGAGCTGTTAATATTCCCAAGCCAGAAGATGCAAACAATAGAAGTTATCAGAACCTGGAGCGGGTGGTGGGACAGAGAGGAGTACCTTTCAAGAGATACAGCCTTCAGTATGGTGACATATCAAATCATGGCAGTGACCAGGGAGGAAGGGAGCCAGCAGAATAAGTATCTAAACTTCACCTCTTCCTAATATGCCAGCAGTGTTCCCTACTGCAGTAGAATTGAAACCAGACAAGAACCAAGAGGACAAAGGAATTCACTATTAGGGTCTGTACAGGTCAGCCCCCCCCGGATGCAGAGCAAGGTAGAAAGGGGGAAACTGAGGCTCCAGAGACAAAGAACTAAGGTATCCATCACACCCCTTACTTAGGCGTATCATTTCATGAAAATGAACTTTCAATTTGTAAATAGTGTAGCAGGAGTTTTTCATCAGCAGAACTAGAATGGAATTTTATGGCGAACCATCTGTAGAAAAAAACACATTAAACAAGATACTCAGACTCACATGTGTTATAAGGTAAGAGAAATATTTATTTAATTTTGCACAAGAACGAGCTTATACTGAACAAATTCAACCAAATAATATTAAGTGCAGTAAAACAAGGAAATAGGGATGACTTTTCCTGTTAGAAAATATTAAGTAACCATGCCTGTGCATTATTTTTATCATTACAATAACTTGTTTCAGATTTCTTTTCAGAGTGTGTACTGTACATAACATGTTATAGCTTCTTTGCTTTACTTCTGAAAATATAATTCATTCACTGCCTGACATTTTATTTCTTGCAGTGAGGAACCTAACTGATTCGTGAAGATTCTGATCTAGAGGAAAATTTTCTGCACCAGTGAATCTAGAGGCTTTCACAGATCCAATGGGCTCAGGCCTTCTATGCAGGGTTCAGGTCACGGTGTGTATTCCACGCCCATTCTTCTACATGGTGATGTCAGACACAGTAGAGGCAGACTTGGGGTCTAATTTTGCCCCGATAATTTTCCTTTTGTGATTTTGTCAAGCTCCACAAATTTCATAATTGAAAGTTCACTCAGCTATTAACAAAGCTGCATTTAGCTGCCCACAAATCGCCCAATTTAAGTTTTAACTTTTTTTTTTTGGTCTTTTTAATGAAAGAACATTCTTTTAACAGAAATCTCCCATGAGACAGTTAACTTCACAGTTCCTGAAGGCACTGTGGATCCACTGAGCAACAGATGTGGCCATTCTAGATTAAAGAAAAAAAAAGAAAAGAAAAGAAAAGCAGAAAGAAAAACAGAGTATGAATTTTTAAGCCATTAGTAAATGATCACATTTATTGATTGGTACTAACAAATAAAACCGTATAGTTTACTTCTGCATTCCTAAAAATTCAATGGCCCAATCACTTTTCATAACTCTGCTATTGCAGACCCAATTATTAGGCCCAGTGTACTTCTGTGAAGTCATAAACTGGCTTTTTATCCATTGGCATCCTGTTGTATCCTATTTTCTTTCATTTATTTGCAAAATATATACTGAGTCTATGTCAGCACTATGTATATTAATAAATAAAGCAGACATGGTCACTACCCTCACAGGGCAGGGTCTGCAGTTTATCAAAGGAGAAAACTAGTATCAAGCAGGCATATAATAAAAAATCGTGAAAAGTGCTAGAAAGGTGCTATGAACTAAATGTTTGCATCCTCTTAAAATTCATCTGTTTAAATCCTAACCCCCAGTGTGACGGTATTAGGAAGCAAAGTCTTTGAGAGGTAATCAGTGAGGCGCTGATCCCATTCATGAGGGTAGAGCTCTCATGAATGGGATCAGCGCCCTGATAAACAGATGAGAACGCATGCTTCCTCTCTATCTACCATATGATACAATGAGAAATGGCCACCTGCAAACAGAAAGAGTGTCATTGTCAGATACCAGATCCGCCAGGGTCTGGATCTTGGAGTGTGAGAAATGAATTTCTCAGCCTCCAGAATTACGAGGAATGAGTTTCCATTGTTTAAGCCACCCAGTCTATGGTATTCTATTACAGCAGCCTGAACTGACTAAGACAAAAGGAAATAAACTAGGTGGTGGTGTGAGATTAATAAAAGACTAGCTACTTAGTGGCCAGGCAGACCACTCAGTGAGGTGATACTTAAAGAGACCTGGAGACTGCATGAAAAGGTGGCCAAAAGCACAGGAAACAGCATGAGGAGAGGCTTTGAAATGAGGAGACTTTTGTGTAGTTAAGAAACTGAAAAAAAGGTTTGGGTAAGAATTTTCAGTTGGGGAAGAAAACTGTAGAGATGAAATAGGATAAATAGGCAGGGAAGAGACAGATGTGCATAATTAGTTTTTGATCTAAAGTTTCAAAACAATACAGTGTTATACAAAGAAAAAAAACCTGCTATCCTATTCTTTTGATTCCCTACACTCTTAACTTTTCTCAACCAACTACCTTATACGATAATGTTAATACCGTTTTTAAAACCATGATGGAGATAATATCCCTCCACTCCTTAAGTGTGTACTCTGTGTCAGACACTTTGCCAGGCATTTAAAATACATTATCTAATTTCAACCTCACAGCATTCCCAGTGGAATTCCTATTAATAGTCACACGTTTTAGATTCAGGAACTGAAGATCAGAAAGCTTAAATATCATGTCCAAAATCACACAGCTAATAAATGGTAGAGCTGGGATTAAAACTCAGGCTAGCCTGACTCAAAAATACATCCTCCATTCTACAGTTTCTCTCAGAAAATTGGCTTTTGATGATTGAAATGCATTATACTTTAATACGATAAGAATCAAAAGTGTCTTTGTTTCTGTAAGAGGAAACCCAAAAAGATTTTAATGATACTCTAGCCTGTGCTCAAGCACACCAAATGAGGGAAAAAGCCAGTATATATCCAAGAAGAATATTATCAATTTAACTTATCCTCATCTTTTCTAAGTTATTATTAAGTAGAGTTCTTATTCTGGCCGTGACAGACTCAACCATTTATTAGACCTCTAGTGTCATTTTAAAGCTTTGTCATCATATCTCTAACACCTAACATATTCCTAGGACAGAGCTGTTCAAATGGGACTTGGAGAACTCAGCTGTGCCTCAGAATCTCCCAGATGCCCCAGGCTGGAGCCACTTTTTCCTCTCCTGTCTGCAAAAGTCCCCTTTGAGGGGCACGCTCAGAGGCACAGGCTTTCTGAACATAACCAGGTTACATGATCTTTCCTAATTCATTGGCTCAAAAAAGTAATGGGTATACCAGTTCCTGGGAATATCAGCTCCTCAAATTATATGGCTTTGGAGCAGAAATATAATTAGGGAATTTCTGGTGCCTTCTGTCACTGAATATGTGCAATTAACATTAGAACCCTATGGGAAAGAAACCACTAGTATTACTCCCATAAGTATGTCTTAGGGAGAGACTCTTTGTTTTCTAAAATCTTCCAGAAGTATGTTGCTTACTCCATCTGGATATGTTCTGCTATAACAGGATTCTACAAGCCATTTCAATGGCAGCTCCTTAATTAGGGAAGCATAGTTCATACATGAACAAGTAATAAAACATTCCACTTGGGTTCCAGTTTTACTAATAGCATAGTTTCTTATATAAGACTAACCCTCCTATAGATAACAACTATGAAGTGTGAACAAAATACAAAAATAACAATGGAAAGCAATGGAGAGTGTCAAGCAGACACTAGAGCAGTTTCAATCTTTGAAAGAAGGAAAATGAACTGTGTGAGTGTTATTTTCACTTGGTATTCCCCCTTAGGGCACTCCCTAATCTGTGCAGCTTGAGATAACTGTAAGGAAAGCAGAAAGCCACACTCTTATAATCCTGAAGCGTCAGAGGACAGCTTGGGGGTTGTCAGAGTAGCTGGAAATTGAGGGGAAAATAGCTATAAAGAAGAAATGAATCAGTAAACAAACTCCTCTCAAATCCTTGGCTAGTGTTTGAATCGCAGAAGAAACAATAAAGGCAAAATCAAGAGAGCCACAGTTGGAAGGTTGAAAGATCCAAGGAGAGATTTCAGATGCTGCTGACTGAAGCAGTATGTGAAATTTGTGTCCTTCTAAGATATAATGGATTGATAAACAGTTTAAGCTTTACTTAGACTTCTACCTCTCACCATCTATAAAAAATCAATGAAAATAGATTAAAAATTAACATGTAATATTACTACCTGCAACTGTAAAGCTACTAGAAAAAAAAAACATAAGACAAATGCTTTAGGACACAGGTCTAGGCAAATATTTTATGGGTAAGACCACGAAAGCACAGGCAGCAAAAACAAAAATAGATAAATGAAACTACATCAAACTACAAAGCTTCTGCACAGCAAAGAAAACAATCAACAGAGTGAAGAGACAACTTGAAGAATGAAAGAAAATATTTGCAAACTATTCATCTGACAAGGGACTCATATCCAGAATGTACAAGGAACTCAACTCAACAGCAAAAAACTGCAAACAATCCAATTAAAAATGGGCAAAGGATTTGAATAGATATTGCTTAAAAGAGGTCATACAAATGGGCAACACATATATTAAAAAATGTTAAACATCACTAATCATCAGGGAAATGCAGATCAAAACCACAATGAGCTATCATCTCACTCCAGTTAGAATGGCTTTTATCAAAAAGACAATAAACTACAAATGCTGGTGAGGATGCAGAGGAAAGGGAACCCTTATGCACCGTGGGTGGGAATATAAATTAGTACAGCCGTTATAAACAGCATGAAAGTTTCTCAAAAAACTAATAGATCTAACATATGATCCAGCAATCTCACTACTGGGTATTTATCCAAAGGAAAGAAAATCAGTATGTTGAAGATGTATCCGAACCCCCATGCGGTACTATTCACAATTGCCAAGATATATAATCAACCTAAATGTCTGTCAACAGATGAATGAACAAAGAAAATGTGGTTTATATCCACAGTGGAATACTATCCAGACCTAAGAAGAATGAAATCTTGTCATTTGCAGTAACATGGGTGAGCCTGGAGGACACTATGTGAAATAAGCCAGGGGCAGAAAGATATATACTACATGTTCCCCCTCACATGTTGGAGCTAAAAATTTCATCTTATAGAAGTAGAATTATGGTTATCAGAAGATAAGAAGAGTATGGGGGCAAGCGGGTAGGAAGAGGTTAGTCAAAGGATGATACAAAATTACAGCTGGAATAAGGAAGAATATAGGAGGAATAAGTTCTAGTGCTCTATAACACTGTAGGATAAATATAGTTAACAATAATTTATTGTATATCTTCAAAAATCTAGAAGAAAGGATTTTGACTGTTCCCAACACAAAGTAATAATAAATCTTTGAGGTAAAAAATATCCTAATTACTCTGATCGTTAAGTATTGTACACGTGTATCAAAATATCTCTCTCTACACCTATAACTATGTATAACCACTATGTGTCAACTAAACATAAAAGGAAAAACACCAAACAAACAATTCAAGCTTTCCATCGAAAGCCCAAAAGGGCCATGATTAGGAGTAAAACAAAACCTTCAGATTAAGAGATTCACTCTAAAACCAAAGGTATATTTAAAACAGACCCACCTAACTGGTGTAAAGCCAACCTCTAATAAGTGCCAGGTTATTGGCCAATAATTTACAACCTGCTAGAATAAAAACAGTCTTCACAAGAAGCCAATTGAACTAACAGTCTATACAACATAGCATCCATCATATCCAATACATTGTAAAAATTAATAGACACGTGAAGAAAAACAGGAAAATGTGGTTCCTAATCAAGAGAAAAAGTAGTGGATGGAAAATGACTCAAAGATAATCCAGATGTAGTAATTAGCAAGGACTGGAAAGTATTTATCATAAATATGCTAAAAAATGTAAAAAGATATGGTCATAATGCATGAACAAATAGTAAAATTTGGCAGAGAAACTAAACTATTAAAAATTAAGTGGTAATTCTGGAATGGAAAAATACAATATCTAAAATGAAAAGATTCACTGGATGAACCTAATAGCAGAGTAGAGATGGCAGAAGAAAAAGTCAGTAAATTTGAAGACAAAGCAATAGAAATTTTCCAATCCCTAAAACAGAGAAAAATATTGAAATAAAAATAGAACTTTAGTGACATTTAGGATAATTAAACCATCTAAACAAATGTTTAAGTGGAATCTCAGAAAGCTATGAGAGAAAAAATGTGGCAGACAAAATATGTGGAAAAAAATGGCTCAACTTTTCTCAAGTTTGGTGAAATGACATCAACTTAGATATCGAGGAAGCCCAGCAAACACCAAAGAAAATAAAGACAAAAAAAAAAAAATCAGACCTAAGTGTATGATAGTTAAACTACTAAAAACCAAAGATAGAGAATAATGAAAGGAAAAAGGCGGGGAGTGAGGGGAGATAAATACTGCATATGAGGGAATTTGAAACAAATGATCACTGTATCAGAAACAATAGAAACCAGAAAATAATATCACCTTTAAAGTTCTGGAAACAAATCTGTCAATCCTGAATTCTATATCCAGTGAAAATATTCTTCAAATATAAAGACATTTTCAGATAAATAAGAGTTAAAAGAACTTGGTACTAGCACACCTGCAACAAGGAAAATGCTAAGGAGCATTATTCGAGCTGAAGGGAATGTAACCAGATGGAGACTCCAATAGAGAAGAAGAAATGAAGAGCCCCAGAAATGGTAAACACAGTAGTCTTGCCTTATCTGTGTTTTTTTCTTTCCACAGTTTCAGTTACCTGTGGTCAACCATGGCCCCAAAATAAGTAAGTAAAATGTACGATAAAACATTTTGAGAGAGCAAGCAAGTGAGCTAGTGAGAGAGACAGCCAGCTAGACCAATAGAAATCACATTCACATAATTTTTATTATAGTATAATTATTCTATTTTATTATTATTGTTGTCAATACTGTGCCTAATATAAATTTAATTTTATCATAGGTATGTATAGAAAAAAACATAGTATATATAGGGTTTAACAGGGTTCAGTACTATTGTGGTTTCAGGCATTCACTTGGAGTCTTAAAACACATACCCCTTGTGGAAAAGGGGGTGACTACTATATGTGAATAAATATAACATATACTATTTTTCTTTTCTTAATTTCTTTAAAAGACATAAGACTTATTAAAGCAAAAATAGTAACATGGAACTGTAAGATTTATAGTGAACAGAGTTATAAAATATATTATTGTTTTAGTACAAAGTCTGTGGGCATAAAATTATAATGTTGCAAAGTTCTTATATTTTATATGAGTAGTATAATTTATATCTAATTATAATATAGTAAGTTGATATATATATTATAATCTTTAGGATAATAAATAATAATATAAAAAGTTATAGTTTAAAATCAATAGAACAATTTAAATAAAAATGTTATTAAAGAAAAAGGAAGGCAGAAATGGATAAATAGGTGTATAAAATATAGATAGAACAAATAGAAAACAAATGACAAAATAGTAGTCCTAAATCCATCAGTGTCACAAATTATATTAAATGTAAATAAACAAATCACTTTAATAAGAGATACATATTTTCACACTGGATAAAAAATAAGAACTGTACATTATCTATTAAAAATACACTTTAAATATAAAACCATTGATAGATTGGAAGTACATGAACAAAACAATATACTGTGTGGCTAAATGAATATCAGACAAAATTAATTTCAAGTCAAGAAGTCTTGCGAGAGATACAGAAGGACATTAAGTAAAAATAAAATAGTCAATTCAACAGGAGATATGAGTATAAATTGTGTAATTAAATTTATATAAAATTTGATTACAGGCAAAATGAATTTATTACAAAGAAATAAAATGAAGGTTGCCTATTGAAAGTAGGTATTACCTGAAAGGGGATCCAAAGGTACTGTATAGAATGTTGGATATATTCTGTATTTTGATTTATCAAACTTATCGAACTGTATGCTTAACTATGAATTTCACTGTTATAAATATTACCTTGGTAAAAATGAAAATAAAAGTGACTCACTGAAACTCACTCTGACTATTAGGAATAATAGTAGGAATAGGAAGGAATAGTAGGAATAGGAATAAGCACCTACTATCAAAACTCATTATAAAAAGTATATGTTTATATAGTGATACAGTAAAATAATTTTTCTTAAGACCCTGCTATTTTTGGCTATATTTATTGCTAAAGAAGTCCTTGCCACTTTTCACGCTAACTTCTGAAAATCAAGATTAGAAAACAGTCAACTTTTAATTTTCAGCTATACTTATATTTTTTAATCCTTTTACTATCAACATTTCAGTTTAATAGTCCATTTCCTTTATTTTTAACCTTTTTGTAGTTAAAGTGAATATATATACATATTTTTATCTTAATTTTTATTATAAGCATTGCCATTATTTCAACAGCTGAATAATAATATATAATCTTCTAATGCATATTTAGAATATATTGTAACACATCATATAATTGCATTGTATACAAAGTTACCATAATTTATTTAACTGTTCTATTGTTGGATATTTTAGATTCTTCCTTAAATCTGTATGACAATGTTGAGATGAGTATTGGCATACATATAGCTTGTTTTATACTTTAGATTATTTCTTTAGGTTAGATTCTCAGACCTGGGATTAAAGAGAAAAATATATTTGTGTGTGTGGTGGGTGGGGGGGGGCGCAGGGGTTGGGGATTGTATATGTTGCATTGTGTATTTTTAAATGATACTAACAGTGCACAAAAATAATCATTCCAGTATATCTCTGTCAGCATTAGAAATTATTATGGGGAACTTTTTTACTATAGTATGTGAAAATAGTTATTATTTTAGTTTACAATTAAGCTTCAATTATTTAAAGGCTGAGCGATTTCCTCTTTCATTTTAGTAGGTGTGCTTTTTTAGTGAATTGTTTATTCACCTTTTGTAGTTTTACTTATGGGGAAGTAATTGCTTTTTAAAAAAGTTTTGGAGGCAAGGTCTTACTTTGTCACCCAAGTCGGAGGGCAGTGGCATGATCATGGCTACAGGCCTAGGCTCAAGTGGGCCTTCTGAGCAGTTGGGATTATAGGTATAAGCCACCACATGCAGCAGTAAGTGCTTTTCTTATTAATGTTTTTAGTCTGACAAAGAAACCAAATCTGCTAAAGCTATTTTTCTAGTCTGTAGTTGTGACTCTTTTCTTTTTTTAGCTAATTTTATGTATCTATAGAAGTACTAATCTTTTCTTTTCTTTTTTTTAAAAGATGTGTCGTTCACTTATTTTAAATCTTATATTGATAGATAATACCAGAAGATTTCAGCATAGTAGATAAAATACAGCAAATCCTAACCAGCACACATTTTAGTGATAAACGGCCTGTTCCATGAACATGGATAACTTCCTCAGGTAATTACAGTTTTGTTATCCTAAGTGTTTACATTTCTTGACTGTGTCACCTTCAGATTAGAGATTTTAAAGGTTTTTAAGCAGTATAAGGTGCGACCTGGGAGAGTTACTGCATAGCACTTCCATGGCATGGAATAGCATTTGATGTAGAAGATGGAGACTAGTTAGCTGCAGCAAAATGAACATTTTCTTTAAGAACTAATCTTTTCTTTGAGGTATATTTTATCACTGATAAATGTAAAAAGTTATCTCCCTTCTAGAATTTTGATATTTAATCATATTTCCTTCATTTTGATTCATTTTAATATTTAACACTTTCTCCATGTGAAATTTGTTTTGATATGTAACATAATAACTGTATGTTATTCCCCTCAAATTGTTATCCAGTCATTCCATTATTTGTGAATTACTGTTTTTTTCTCCATTGATTTGCAGTCTTTCTGATCATCTATTAAAAGCTTTATTATAATATTGTTCATTTCTAAGTATTTTTTTTTCATAGATTTACTTATCTATTCTAATGTTAGAACAGAGGTCCACTGGCACAACTTCAAGTTTATAGCTTTTGGTAGATAAGGGCAAGATTTTAGAAGTGAGGTACTTGATCATTTTATAAAACCCTTGATTTTTTTTTTCCATATCTCAATAATTGTAGCATTATATCTAGAGTCCCTCTAGGAGTTAAAGCAGCTCCCTGGTTTCTGATTTTCAGTTTCCTGCTCAGTGATTGTCTATTAAAGGAAAGAACTCCCTAATCCCATCTTCCTCCTTATTTCGCAATTGGATACATCCCTCTTTGTTGTTCGAAGCTCTAAGTGTTCTAAGCAAAGGGTGCTTCTCTAAAATATTTAGAAAAGGAGAACTTTTGAATTCATTTTTGATTTAAGAATTTAACCTTTGAGTGGAGAAAGTTTTTTTTTTTTTAACCTAAGCAAATTAAATTTGAAGACACTTTTAAAAAGAGAAGAGAAAATCTTACCCTATTCTACCCAACTAACTCGTAATTCTTAGATCTCATTTACTGAGGAGTTACTCATCAGCCAACATTTACTGAGTGCTTACTATAATGTGTTGAGCACGGTATGAAACTTTTTGAGTGGCTCCTGTCACTTAATTCTTATAGTAAACCTCTCAAATAGACACTATCACAATTCCCAAGTAGGTACTATTATTTTTTCCATTTTTAAGGAGAGCAAATTGAGCTCAGACAGATTAACAAGTGTTCCCTGAAGTCAAATAGTTAGTGAGGTTGACAGGCTTTGAATCATGACAGCCTGATTCCAGAGACTACATTCTTGACCACTAGACTAGGTCTATCCAAGAAAACATTTTGTGATGACAGAAATGTTTTCTGTGTGTGTGATATAGTTTGGATATTTGTCTGCACCCAAATCTCTCCTGAAATTGTAATCCCTAATCCTAGAGGTGGGGTCTGGTGGGAGGGGTATAGATCAAAAGGGCAGATTTCTCTTGAATGACTCATCACAATCCCCTAGGTGCTGTTCTCACCATAGTGAGTGAGTTCTCATGAGATGTGGACATTTAAAAGGCCTTTGACAAAATTCAACAGCCCTTTATGCTAAAAAACCCTCAGTAAACTAGGTATCAATGGAACATATCACAAAATAATAAAAGCTATTTACGACAAACCCACAAATCATACTGAACAGGCAAAAACTGGAAGCATTCCCTTTGAAATCTGGCACTAGACAAGGAAGCCCTCTCACACCACTCCTATTCAATATAGTACTGGAAGTTCTAGCCAGAGCAATCAGGCAAGAAAAAGATGTAAAAGGTATTCAATTAGGAAAAGAGGAAGCCAAATTGTCTCTATTTGCAGATAATACAATTGTATATTTAGAAGACTCCATTGTCTCAGCCCAAAATCTCCTGAAACTGATAAGCAACTTCAGCAAAGTCTCAGGATACAAAATCAATGTGCAGAAATCACAAGCATTCCTATACACCAATAACAGACATACAGAGAGCCAAATCAAAAGTGAACTCCCACTCACAATTGCTACAAAGAGAATAAAATACCTAGGAATACACCTAACAAAGGATGTAAAGGACCTCTTCACGGAGAACTACAAACCACTGCTCAATGAAATAAGAGAGGACACAAACAGATGGAAAAACACATGCTCACGGTTGGGAAGAATCAATAATGTGAAAATGGCCATACTACCCAAAGTAATTTACAGATTCAATGCTATCCCCATCAGGTCACCTATGACCGTCTTCACAGAACTGGAAAAATACACTTCAAACTTCATATGGAACCAAAAGAGAGCCCACATAGACAAAACAATCCTAAGCAAAAAGAACAAAGCAGGAGGCATCACGCTGCCTGACTTCAAACTATACTACAAGGCCACAGTAATCAAAACAGCATGGTACTGGTACCAAAACAGAGACATAGACCAATGGAACAGAACAGAGGCCCTGGAAGCAACACACATCTACAATCATTTGATCTTTGACAAACATGAGAAAAATAAGCAATGGGGAAAGGATTCCCTGTTCAATAAATGGTGTGGGGAAAACTGGCTAGCCATGTGCAGAAAGCAGAAACTGGACCCCTTCCTGACACTTTACACTAAAATTAACTCCAGATGGATTAAAGATCTAAACATAAGACCTAACACCATAAAAACCCTAGAAGAGAACCTAGGCAATACCATTCAGGACATAGGCATAGGCAAGGACTTCATTGCTAAAACACCAAAAGCAATGGCAACAAAAGCCAACATAGACAAATGGGATCTAATTAAACTCCAGAGCTTCTGCACAGCAAAGGAAACAATTGTTAGAGCAAACTGGCAACCAATAGAATAGGAAAAAATTTTTGCAATCTTCCCATCTGACAAAGGGTTAAATCGAGAATCCACAAAGAACTAAAATAGATTTACAAGAAAAAAACAAACAGGTGCATTCAAAGGTAGGCAAAGGAGATGAACAGACACTTTGCAAAAGATGACATCTATGAGGCCAACAAACATATGAAAAATGCTCATCATCACTGGTCATTAGAGAGATGCAAATCAAAAGCACATTGAGATACCATCTCATGTCAGTCAGAATGGCGATCATTACAAAATCTGGAGACAACAGATGCTGGAGAGGATGTGGAGAAACAGAAATGCTTTTACACTGTTGGTGGGAGTATAAACTAGGTCAACCATTGTGGAAGACAGTGTGGTGATTCCTCAAGGACCTAGAAACAGAAATTCCATTTGACCCAGCAATCCTATTATTGGGTATATATCCAAAGGATTGTAAATCATTCTATTATAAAGACACATGCACACGTATGTTCATTGCAGCACTGTTTACAATAGCAAAGGCCTGGAACCAACCCGAATGTCCATCAGTGTTAGACTGCATAAAGAAAATGTGGCACATATGTATTATGGAATACTATGCAGCCATAAAAAATGATGATTTCGTGTCCTTCATAGGGATGTGGATGAATCTGGAAACCATCATTCTCAGCAAAGTGACACAAGAACAGAAAACCAAACACCACATGTTCTCACTCATAGGCAGGTATTGAACAATTAGAACACATGGACACAGGGAGGGGAGCATCAAACACTGTGGTCAGTTGTGGGGGCTCGGGGAGGGACAGCAGGAGGTGGAGAGGGTGGGGAGGGATAATGTGGGGAGATATACCAGATATAGGTGATGAGGGGGTGAAGGCTGCAAACCACCTTGCCATGTATGTACCTATGCAACAGTCCTGCATGATCTGCGCATGTACCCCAGAACTTAAAGTATAATTTATATATATATATATATATATATATATATATATATATTATACTTTGTATATATGTAATGTGTAGCACCTCTCCAGCAAATGTCTCTCTCTTGTTCCCAATACTGCCATGTGCAGTGCCTGTTCTTGCTTTGCCTTCCAAAAAGCTTCCTGAAGCCTCCCCCAAAACACACAATGGCAGTGTTTCCTATACAGTCTACAGAACTATGAGCCAATTAAACCCCTTTTCTTTGTAAATTACCTAGTCTCAAGTATTTCTTTATAGGAATGCAAGAATGGCCTAACACAGTGTGCTATGTAATGTGACAGCCAGTAGCCACATGTGGCTACTGTGCAATTGAAATGTGGCCAGTATAACTAAGAAATTACATTTTTCATATTATTTAATTTTAATTAATTAAAATTTAAATAGCCACATGTGGCTACTGACTAGCATATTGAACAACAGAGCACCAGGTAATAAGCTGATAGAGAATAATTTTCGGGGATTACTGTGCCTGGTTTTGCTTATTATTACACCCCTGGTACCAGAACAATGCCCCACACAGTGTTTATTTATCAATTAAAAACAAATAACTCAGAGGGGAGTAGAATGGAGAGGTAATAAATAAAACAGTGCTTTCAAAGCACTAAATTGTGAAGAATGCTTACCTCTAATGCAATACCTGAAACCTGTTTTGCCTAAACTTTATTTTTGAAATAACACAAAATAAATGTGACAAAAATGAGTATTTGAGATAAATCTTACAAAACTGAGCATATTTTTATGACTTATATTTAATAATAAGAAATAAAGGAATTGGTATCTAATATAACTTCTAAGAATCGGCACTTATCTGGCAGGCAGAAATGACTTTAATATCATAATACACTTTCTAGAATATATTCCTACCAAGAGCTTATAAATTACAGTAGTTGTTTATAAGGCAGTGAATGACAAGCTCATTCAAACTCTTTACCCCAGAAAACAGTTTGAGTTGTTTTCCTGCCTATTACTATATGCATTTTTCTTACTGGAAATACCTGTCTGTGCTATATTTCATTTTTGACCATCATTCAATATGTATTTTTGTCATTATAGCTCAGAACAATAATCTCACAGAAAGATTAAGGTATGTAAAAAGATTCAACTCTATTTGGTAATTAAATGTCAGAAAGTATTTCCCTGTTAGTCATTCGTGCTAAGTTTTGAGATATGCACTATTAAGTATACACATGTAAAATGTACATTAAAGGAACATTGCATATACATTATTAGTAACTTTTAGTAACAGTAACTTTTAAATTTGCTAATGCATTTCATGTAACAGCAGTAAATGATCACTCAAAAAGCTTTGCTTGATTGACAAATTGCATTGATTGAAAGAAGTAGAAATTTGAGCTTGAAATAGATAAAAACGGTCTCTCAAAGCTTACAGCGTTTTATATTTCTTTGTCCTGTTACTTCAAACCACTCTGGTTAGAATTTGTAGTAAGTGAATCTGAATTAAATTGCTCTGTAGGAAAAAAAAAAATTACAGAATGGAAGTGCTCACTTAAAAAAGCAGAGCAGTTACAGGTATCTGGCTATGTGATGCTAAGGAAAGTCTGACACATCTGCTATTTAGTTATTGTTAAGCCTTCAGATCACTCATTTAATTTTAGTGTTGATTCCAAAATTATGACTATGAAGCATAATGGCCACAAAATTAAATTTTTTTAGAAATAATAATCAAATTAGAATGCTTCCAAAATTGTCACTAATGTACAGACTCTACATGCTCTGCTTACATTCATTGTACTTGTAATCTTACTGAAGCAAAAGGCACAGGGCTCTATTTTCCTATGAGAATAAGGAGAAAGGGCTTTGTCATGGTTTTTCTCCAACTGTATGAACAAAATATGGTTAAAAAAAAAAAAAAAAAAAAACACCAGATCTTACATTTTCCAATGCAATGTAACTGACCACAACAAACCAAGAAATATGCCCATCTTTGCCACACTGATTTCCACTTTGGAAAATGTAGTAAGTCTACTTCGCTTATGTGTCTTATGGACCTCATAAAAGAACCAGATAAAAATCAATAAAACAGTATTGTCTCTTATCATGAAAGAAGAAACGTGTGGATTGTTGTTTCAGCTTTTTTAAAAGATGTGTATAGTTAGACACTTCGGACAATTTAAGTAGCTTGTTTTTATTCTGGTGATATAAATAACAGATTATTCTGGTTTCAGTCTATGCACTCTACTTGAATATACATCAGAGGGGAGGCACATGACAGCCTTGGAACTAACAGAGCTGAATGGCATTCCCCCTATCTATGTTTGAAAACTAAACAGAAAAAGAAAAAAACCTTCCCATTGTCCAGGTTGAGCACATTAGTATCTATGAGCCCTGGGTGCAGCTGGCAAAGCGCTCACTATGTAAATTTAATGGAGTTTACCTTGCACTGGCACAGAGTACACTCAGTACCATGTTTGATCCAAGAGGACCCAGTGAAGCGAACCACATTCATCTCATCCAGGCAAGTCTTGGTGATGTCATTGCGGATGGTGTCAGCCTGGCAAGGGTCTGTGACACAGCGTGGGCAGCACTCATTCTCTGGGAGAATGCTGAATTCACACTCCACATCCGGGCAAGGCAGGGGCCAGCAATCAACTTCCCCTTGCTACAAGGAAAACAGATGTGCAAGGGCAGAGGAAGAGGGAGGAGGAAATGGAGGGAGGCCAAGAAAAAGCAGATGAGCACAATGTTTACTGGATACTCAATTTATTTGATTGATACTTAAACTTAGATCTACAAAGCCCATGTATCTTTCAGGGAATCTACTGATACAAAAGCCCTATTAGAATGATGAGGTCTGTATTGCAGCTTGATTTTGAAACAATCTTCAAGGTTTAAATAACACCAATAAAACAAAAGCAAAAATCACTCATCTTAAAACAATAAAATATGCATGCCCCTATCTTTCCCATGACAAAGGAGAGTTATCTAATACGAAGGAGGTTGTTATTTAATTTTTTGCTCATGTGATGTCTTTTTTATTCTTTTGATTTTTTTCTAACCTGTTATTTATTCCTTTATGAATAAAACATTTACAAGAAAATAAACTAAAATAAATATGAAGGGAATGTGATGGTTTTTCTTTGTTCATTTATACATTTCAGTGTAGAGACTTTGAAAAAAATACCCTAGGAATTGATTTCACTCCTTTTTAATTCCACACAGGAAAATTGTGTGAATTGGCTCTTTTTAAAATGTAGTTCCCACCTGTTTCCATTTTCTTCATAATTCTGAATCTCATGGTTTGGGAGATGAAAGCAGGCTTCAGGCACAGAAACTGACCTTGCTCTTTCCATTGATTTTGGGGTTGAAAGTACAAAAAGGAAGGAACAAAAAAGCTTTGCCTTAAAAATAACCTCACATAAATAGAAAGAAACTGGCCATAACTTTAAAAGTAGCATCTTCTGTGAAAGTTTCTGCTACAAAAATGCATAGATCAATTTTCCTTTTCATTTACATCACTAGAAAGAAGCAAGAAATTCATTCAACTGGAAAAAGACTATCAAATCACTACTTTCTTACTTATTGTTTCTAGTAAAAGTTTCATAAATATATGCAGAAATTCAATTCTAATATATATTTATTGCATATCCATATTAAGTGCAAAACAAGGTGCCCACCAGAAGCATTGCAAATAACGATTGTTAGAAGGAAATAATGGTTTTGGTTGGAAGGGGGTTGGTTTGCTTTTAAGTCTAAGCATAACTGACAGAAATAGGTTAGCAAAAGTTCTACTTGGATAAATAACTTTTTTTTCAAGAATGTCATTGTTCTATCCATAATTGTCTTTAAGTTAGCCTAAACTGGATAGGAATGGGGAAGCTAGGGGAGTTTTTTTTTTTTCTCTTTTGAGCTATATACTCCTGAAAGAGACATTACTGTTAGTGAAAGACCATTCAACACCTTGTAGCACATCTATCTCAGAATATTCCTACTTGGGTTGTGATTGTGTAACCATCACCTCATCATCCTAACCAGGCTCACTTTTTATAACTGCCAACACTGTGGGCTGGTGCTAGGTATTGGCAGATGGGGAGGGCAAGGTCGCTTCCCTATTTAGATTCTGGGCCTAAATTTTCTTTCCACTTCATGTAGCTAAATTTACCAAGCAGCGGCACTGTTGACAATTCTGGACCCAGGTGTCACCACTGTTGTACAAGGTTTCCCCATTTTGATGGAGACACTGACTACTAAGTCTTGGATCACATTCAGGGCAGCAAAAAAGATCAACTGTGGGATTCTCACAGTCACAGACCATTCGTCGACACATAACAAATCCATTCTGCATGAAAAAGAAAAAAAGTAGTTACTAGAAACCTCCATTGCTCAAAACAGTAACATATATATGTATTTCAGATAGTGATATGGAAGTTGAAATAATTCGCACCATTTATTCAATATAATAAATTTTCTTTAAAATTTCATTTTATAGCTAACACAAAGAAATTATGTAAGCTAGAGGATTTTCAATTTCCTTTTCATATACTACTCTTCAAATGACCAGAAAATATTTTCAGAAATGACCAGCATAAAATGATAACCACTGTATATATGTGTCTTCATTTATATATAAGTACATATTTGTATATTAGTATGATAACTTGCATACTAAATAAATTTTGTTTTGTTTGAGGGCATGTGTTTTAATATTTCATAGTTAATAAGTTATATATTTATTACTAAATTTCTGGAGTATTTAAAACCTATGTTTTTGTATAAACTGTTATCAATTTCTTTTATGATGGTTGAGTTCTTAGTATATAATATTATTCATTTGAAAATAATTTAAGCTTTTATAATTGACTAGGCACATATAAGAGAATATGTATCTAAAACTGAAATATAGATCAAATAAATGTTTTTCACCCTTGGAACATAGCATGTTCATTCTGACCTCATTTATGCATTCATTCAAACATTAAACTGTGACTAGGAAAAAAGTAGCATGGCTAGTAATAAAACTTTATCAGCATGTGAATAGATATATACATTGTGGTATATCCATATAATAAAATATCATTCAGCATTAAAAAGAAATGGGTTACAGATATATGTAACAATATGAATGAATCTCAAACACACAATGTTGAGAGAAAGAAGTCAGACACAATATAGTATATACTGTATGATTCCATTTATATGAGGCACTAGAAAATACAAATCAATAGGGACTGGATGCAGTTTTTGCCTGGATCTGGGGGTGTGGGACTAATTAGGAAAGAACATAGGCAACATTTGGGTCAATTAAAATGTTCTTTTATATTACTTGTGATAGTAGTTAAGTGGACGTATACATTGCCAAAACTCATCAAACCATATACATACTTAAAAGTTATGCAAATTACAACGGAATAAAACTGACTAAAGTTTTTTATTTATACCAACCTGACATGAGCACACAGAGCACCTGTCATTTTCCAACACCCAGATCTGACCATTGTGCTTAATTTTCCCATCGTGGATGCAGTCCCCTGTGCAATTCTTTCCATGTGGACATCGGCAATCATATCCGCCATCCAAATTGAAGCAAATGGTATCATTGGCACAGCTGTGCCTCCCGGTCCCACACTCATCAATATCTACAGACAAGACAAAAGAGCATGCAATGTTCTTAGAATATGTGCAGGTTCAAATAACTGCAACCAGGCCAGTTGTCTCCTGACATAAAGTATTCAACTGTAAATTAATTTTAATCTTACTGGCTTGTATTTGTGATTAAATGTTGACTAAAGCAATGTTAATGATCTGGGATTTCACAGGAAAATATTATCATGTTTGATTTAAAAAATCATATGACCTCGGCTAGAATTTCAACTTCTATTTCTCTGTAAATACCATTAGGCTTTATGAAATATTTATATTTTTAAGAGTAAGAATGTGACCCAATTTACCAAACAAAAACAGTTTAGTAATGGGAATTCTAAAAGTGCCTATGATGCTTTAATGGGGATATCATTCCCAGTGTTAAACTGGTGATTACAGAAAAATCCCTTCTTAGTGGGAGACTAAATGTCATGAGATCCCTGCAGCATTTTATGCAATATCAAACCTCATTCTCACAGCTGCACTTTCCCTACTCCATGAAGCTCTTTCCATTGTTCTGCCTACGTTATCTTCCCTTGCATTCCAGGCATTTTCATACTGTCCTTAGACCTTGCCTTTCAACCATAGAAGGGCAAATAATCATCAGCAATCACCATCTCTCTCACAAAGAATCCACTACTTCTTAACTTTTCCATTTCAGATTATCATTTTGTCCCCTGCCTGACTCAATTGGCAGCTGCCCATATTTCACCTGGCCTCACCTATTTCATGACTGTCACAGCTTAAAGCATTTTCACACAGATGAAAAGCAAACATATCTTGACCCACAGATCAGGTCCATAAGAGGAGATGGGATTCATTTTTATTTACCCCCATAATTTAAAGGTCACAAGCCAAAATACATTTCAGAGATGTGGTATGAGTGGCAATAAGCAGTTATTTTCCATTTCATCAGTTTCCTCTGAGTAAAGGTCAAGAAAGAAAGAATTAAATCATGGCAGAAGTGGGTTAGGGACAAGACAGAACGTATAGCTTTTAACTAGGGTGCTGCATACTGATTCTCTTAGAAGATTTTAAAAATAAAGCTTAGGAAATATCTTTATCAAATGATTTGACTTCCACATTAACTGAAGACTTGGACTAGTTAAAATAATATCTTGGCAATTTTAAACTTTTTATATACTTAAATTCTGCCACATATATATTCCTGAAAATAAGTCACAGGACATATTTTCTCTCTATTTACTTTGATTTTTATTAGTTCCCAGTTTGACAAAACTAATGAATTAGGTCAATAGTTGAAAATGTAATTATAGAGCTTTATTAAGCTTGATTTGTCAAGGATAATACTACTTATTGTTGCAGACTATGAACAGAAGGAAAATTCTTAGCCAGCATGAGAATATATTTTTTAAAAATTAAGTACTATGGTCAATGTGTATTTTTTCAGATCAGAGAAATTTTTTTCTTTGTAATAAAAATTTAATTTTATTAGTTATTTATATATTTGGTCTATTCAGAATAACATGGTACATTTATGAATTGATCCTATTAAATATTTCTAGAATTAAGAATTATAATTAGCCAGAAAAACAAAAAAAATCCATAGTTATTTGGTCTCTTTGATAACAAGCTCTACAAACACCCTTACTACATAGCCTTTTTACTGTCTACTATGAGGATATCATTCCAAGAATGGCAAGGGCTGAATTTTTCCAATCATTTTATATTGCTTGACACTTTAAAATAAAAGTTGCCCTATCAGATAATGCTTATTTTTCTTATACGCAGAAACATTCTATGGGGTTGCTGCAAGAGACACAGAAGAGATGTCCAGGCACAAGAAGAATATGTATACTTAAATAAAACACATCTATAATAAAGAAAGAGAGTAAAAAGTTGCTAATAACAATGCTTGGCATGTACTTGTTATACCTGGAAAAACGTGTAGGCAGATGCATCATAATGGACTAATTATGACCTCTTGCTGTCCAAGGAGTCTGAGTTAGTTTGAACTCAGCTTGCCTTTTCTGCTTATCATTTACACTGGCTCTGACAATGCAGAAACTTTTCCCAATTAACTGGTGGTATAGAATTTTGGAATCTACTCTTACACATAGTTTGGTTATAACAGGATTCCCAAATTAAATATCTAAACAAGGTGTGTATTCTGCTTTGAAAAATCTAGCATGATATATACAAATTCCAACTTTAAAAATATTGATAACTCCTTTAGTGGGTGATTATTGAAGAAATAATGTGCTAAATCCATTGGTCAAGTGTCAGTTCTCATGTAACTTGGTCAAACAGAGCATTTGACACAACTTACTCCCTCTCCTTGGTAAATTTTCCCTACTTCTTCCCATCACACTGGTATCTCTTTCTGGATCTTTCTTCTGTCTATACATTTTCTAAGTATGGAAATTATACTATTATTAATATTTAGCCATGCAAAGAGTAGCTAAAGAGTGGTCTAGAGTGTTTTTGAGGAAGGAATGTGCTTGAAGGCCCAATGTTTAGAGCTATCAAGATGTGCTGGAGAAACAGAAATGCTGGTATGACTGGAATGTCTAGTGAGACAGCAGAGTAGGCAGCATGTAGCTGAAGAGGTACTCAGGGCCTAGGTAAAGGTCATGTTAAGAAATTTGAACTTTTTCATAAAGGCAATAAAATGTCATTTTAGAGAAACGCAAAAAACAATCACAATTTGATTTTCATTCTAGACAGGTTCGTTTGGCTTCATTTTGGAAAAGAGATTTGAATGGATTAGAATTTGGAGCCAGGAGACTGGTCAATAGACTGTTTCCATAGTCCAGGCAAAAGATGATCATACAATAAAAGCAGAGTCTCGTAGTGGTTGGTATGCACCAGACTCTGAGTACTTTCATATAATGATTTATTTAATCTTTTGAACAATCCTTGACGATATAATTAAATTATTATTCTCATTTCATAAATCAGGAAATCAAGACATAATACTCTTACATAACTTGCCCAAGGTGACACAGTCACACAGCCAGTAGGCCCAGATGGGAACGGAAGCAGTCAGGCTCTAAGGCTATGCTCTTAAGTACTATCCTACACTGAGATATAGCAGTGGGGATGCATAGAAAGAGACAACAAAGAGAATCAACACAATACAGTGATTTGTTGGCTTTGAAGACATAATGATTTGTTGGCTTTGAAGATTAGAAAAAAAGAGAAATCAAGAAAAATGTTTAGATTTCTGGTTTGAAAAATGTGGTTGATGCTATTTGTGGAAGGAAGAACAACATTTTGCTGGAAAGCAGAAAAGGTGGCAGGGATGAAGGCAAACGTGTTCAGTTTAGGACTGGTTAAATTGCACTTTCTCTGGGCTTCTGAGCCAAGCTTTTCAGCAAGTAGTTGGATATGTGTGTCTGAGGCTCAGAAAATAGGTTTGGGCCAAAATGTGGATTTAACGTAGATAATTTCATCATTCCCTTTCTCCAAAAAAGTCCTTCATACACAAGTTCAAGCTTTGTAGTAACGTAGTTAGAGCCACCTCCTGTTTGCACTCATTTTCTGTATCTTGACTTGGCAATAATCTCATCATAATTATCAAAGTCCTAAAGCAAATACTAGGTACTCTGAGAAGCTTTCGTTGATGCCAAAGAGAAAATAATTTCTCTTTGTTCCTTCACAGCATGGCATTTATATCTTTTTCAGAAAATCAAATGCTTTTCTCAATCACAGCATTAGGCTTGAACAAAATATTTAAAATACTATTATGTAAATTTCATTTTTTGATATCCAAAGTTCAAAAAACTTCACCAAACTTAAAGATTGTCCAGAAATTAAAGCAATAATGGGAAATGTGGGCATAAAAATCAGATATTTACATGAAAAAAGGATACTGGACTGCAGCCTAAAGAGAGACCAAATTTTCGGCACAGTGGAAATGGGGCATAGATAATGAAAATGGGACTCTGGCCTGTTGCCTCAGGATGATATGTCTAAACCTCTGAGATAAATGGATAAGCAAAACAGCAAACAGTTTGTATGAAAGCAGCTTATAAACATATATGTTGGAGATCACACAACTGTAGCGTAAAAAGTAGTGACACAGTGAAGTTATTCATTCCCGCCTTCACGTGTGAGTCTGAGACTTCAGAGTAACTAAGTGTAAAGCTCCCACTGGGGCTTTGTCTCTTTTTTCCCCCAGCAACAGAAAAATAGCACCTTCTGGGATATAATCATATTCTTAAAACGGAATCCTTCTAAATACTAATATTGCAATTCTATAAATCACGAAAATTATAGTAAATGGGGAGTTGTTTAGAAGTGTTCTTTTAAAAGAACTCTTCAGAGCATGTTGTCCTCTGACACAGTAGCAGGTTTTTCTGATAATCTTTATAAATTTTATTGTTAGATAACGGTAGAATCATCTTTCCAGAATAGTGTTTCTTTTGTTGTTGTTTAAATAAGGGTTTTCACTGCTCTTATATTTGTGGGTTTCCTTGAAAAGCCTTTTCTATGCAGGTGAATTCTCTACTTTGCTGTTTTCATATTTATAATGTGTTATTTGGATGTTTAATTTAATTGTCCTTGTTACATTCTGGGCTGAACATTCGTGAATATATTAATGATATTTTATCCTGATCATTATTATATATCTACTTTTAACTATATGTATATATATATATTCACTATATGTCATACTAATATCTACATTCTAACATAGATTATTTGCCTAATGCATTTCCAATTAAGAGATTAGTTATCCATTATTTATCTCAGTCTTTTCACTGGACAAATAAATGTATCATCTACTATGTGCCAGACACTGTTCTAGGCATTGGAGATATGGTAGCTGACAAGAAAACACAAACTATGATCTTCGAAGCTTACATTCTAAAGCAGATAGTAACCAAGCAAACACATAAATATATACTACAATTTCAGGTGAATTTATAATTTCTATCAAGAAACATGCAGCAGATTAAGTGAATAGAGTGTCAGAGGTAGAAGACAATTTTAAATTGGCAGTCCAAGAGAAACCATTTGAAAAGAAATTTGAATTAAATGAAAGAAGAACCACGCAAAGATCTAGGGAAAGGAAATTCCATATAAGGCACAGTACATGCAAAGAAATCTGTTTCACATATTTGAGAAATGGTAAGAAAGCCAAGGATGCATATCATGTGAGCCCTTGTCAACCACAGTCAGCGTTTTCATATTGCTTTGGGAGAGTTGGAGAGGCTCCAGGGGTGTGAACAGAGGAGTAACATGATCTAACTTCAGTTTTAGAAGAATCACTCCGAGTGATATAGAAAAAAGACTAGAGGAGTCGGGTGTGGAGGCAGGAAGACCAGTTTGGAGGCTGCTATAGTGGTTCAGGCAAAAGGCAGTAACAGCTTAGATTAAGACGTTAACAACAGAGGTGGTGAGAGAGTTCAAACTGGGAATATATTTTGAAAGTTGAAACTGTGAGATTTGTTAATGTATGGAATGTGAGGTATGAGGAAAAGAAGAAAAGAAACGACTCTAAGATGTAGCTCTGGGCAACTATGTTTAGGGACCTGTAGGACTTACAGAGTAAATTAATAGTTCTGTTTTCAACATATTAGATCTGAGTTATCTATTAGAAGTCCAAGTTGAGCTACCTAGTAGGCCACTAGATGTAGAATCTGCAGCGAGGGCAAAGGTGTGAATTAGGGATATGCAGATGGCATTTTAAGCCATGAAACTGGTTGATTTAGGGTTTGAGAATGGACAGAAAATACGGACAAGGCCTGAGCCCTGGGGTATTTGAGAGAATGAAAGAAAAGGCCTGTAGGAGAAAGGGGAAAAACCAGAAGAGAGTGGTATCTCTGAAGCAAGTGAAGAAAATTGTGTTTGTAGAAAAAGGAATGATCAACTGAATCAAATGCTTGAGTGGTCGATCAAGCAGATAGTGATTGAGCAGTTAATTTGGAAAAATGGAAACTGTTAATCATCTTGAAAGAAAATTATCAGCTGGAACAGTGGGACTAAAGTGTCACTGGAAGGAAGAAGACAGAGGTAACAAATACTGAACATGTTTTCGAGGAATTTTGTTTTAAAGGGGGGCAGAAAACTGGGAGATATGTCTGTTGAGTCAAGTGATGTTAAGGGAAGTCACTTTTTGTTTGTTTTCAAAGATGGCTGCTATTCTAGACTCTGAACACTGATGGGAATGACGTGGTAGAAAAAGACAGTGATATAGAAGAGAAAGTGAATATTAGAAGGACAGAGACCTTCAATAGGTGAGAGAGGATGAGATGCAAGATACAATGATGGGTTTGATTTTCGATAGGAGTAGGGCCACTTCCTCCAACAAAAGAGGAGGGAGAAAAAGCAGCAGGCATATAGAAATAAGTGAGAAATAAAGAAATAATAGAAACAGAAATAAGTAAATGAGCTAGTATGGGTCATGGTGGAAAATGAAGCAGATTTCTTTTGACTATTTCATGTTCTCCATTAAACAGGCAGGCCACTGACAGAGAACGAAGAGAAAAGCAGTATCCAAAGTCTGAAGAGTCTTAAGAAGTTGTGAAGTGGCTGTTAATTGGAAAGTTGGAAGGGAATATAACCAAAGAAATGAAGTATGAATGCTGGACAGTGTTGATGGCCCTCACTAGGTAGCTTCTGAGATGGCTCCAATGATTCTTACCACTAAGTATTCAAGCCCTTGTGTAATCCCCTTCCCTTGAATGTGGGATGGACTTATTGACTTGTTGCTAACAAATGCAAACTGTGAAAAGTGATGGAATGTCACATCTGACATGAAGTTATAGAAAGACTATGGCTTCCATACTGGGCATCTGCTCTTGGATTGCTTGCTTTAGAGGAAGCAAGCTCCCCCATCTTGAGGAGTGGCCCATGTATTAGGGGAATGAGATCTGCCAATAGCCAATGAATGACTTTGGAAACAGATTCCCATTTTCCCCACTACCACCACAGACAAGCCCTGGCCAGCAGCTTGACTGCAGTATTGTGACGGGCCTGAGCCACCCAGATAAGCTGTGCACAAATCCCTGACCCACAGAAAGTGTGAGACAATGTTTGCTGTTTTTAGCTGTTAAATTTTGGGAATAATTAGTTAGGCATCAACAGATAACTAATACAACCCACTAGAGATTTGTGATCATAAATTTAAAAGATAGTAAGCTTAGTTACAAATTCAGTGTAAGACAGTCAACAGAGGTATGTGTATTTTTCTACTCACATCCAAATGCACAGAAAAAAGTGTGCAAGGATGCGATCCCAAATTAAAAATAGGTAACCCCTAGAGGATAAGTGGAAAGGATGGGGAAAGGGAAGGGGTGAAATGAAGATGCATATTCAGCTTTAATCCATATACACATTTTTGTATGATTTGCATTATTTATGATCAGCTTATATTTATTCTTTATGTGCATAATTTTAAAAAATATGATCTCAATTAAATTATATAAAATACAAAGTAGCTTATTAGGGAAGGAAAAAATTCCACTGTCTGATCTGTCTTAAAACTATAATCTGTGGTTCCTGGCATTCATTCCAGGGCTGGAAATGTTCACTCTGGAACACTCAGCAGTGCAAGATAAAGCCCCCAGACCATATTTAAGTGGTGACTGGCAAATGCCAGGTTTTAGCCCCTGGTAAGGCAACAGCATTCGCATTCCTAGGTGGAAAACCCGATGAATACTCTGCTCAAGCTCCAGAGTTTGTCTGCTGCTGGCCAAACAGGCTAGAAGCCTTGGCATCTGTCACCCAAGACTGTATCACTTGCCTGTTTGTGAAAATCCTTTGAGGTACAAGGATAAAAACCATGTTATCATTTAAGTGTCAAGTATCTTTAGGCTGGATTGTCAAAAGCTTTCATTGACTGTGTCATCTTAACCCCATTATCCTTTCAGGCTCTATGGAGGTGTAAACACAAAAGTAGAAAATCATGAGTTCTCAAGTTTTGTTTTGTTTTCCATTCCTATGCCGAGACTTCTGATGGCAAATCCTTTCCATGCGGGGAGCTTCCCTAGCAATTATTCACTGGGCTCAGCTTGCTCTGTCTACCTGGTTTCTAAAAATCAGGCCCCTCCATAAAGGCTACAGAGGAGCAGATTTATCACTATGCTGAATATAATTCAAAATTAATGGTTACTAACTGAATATAATCTGATTGAATTTTCTACTTCTCTTAGATTGATGACTTATTGGAAGCAAGGACCATAACTTATGTATCTAACATTCAACACTCACTAAACATCTCTTACTTTTCCAGGCAAGTGATATGTTAGGAATAGCCGTGAGTAGCATGCATTGTGTATATTATCCCTGGCTACATCATCATGGTATTTCCTCTATCCCCATCTTCCCTCTGTCTTGCTTTTCTAATGTATTTTTGCTTCCTGTTTTTGGATCAGGCGTTTGCATGCTTTCATTTTAAAAAACTTATGTGATACTATATGTTTTTTTTAATTCTAAAAACACCATTTAGCAGTTGCAAGAATCCATAGGGAACTGGGTTAGTGTCACAAACTTTAATTATCTAAAAATAGCATTAATTACCATAATGAGCAAGAAAAAGTTTGATTTTAACTTATTTCCAATCACCGTTGTAAACATATAGTAAAAACACTAATAACATTAGCACAATGTCTTCTATTTATAGTTTATGACATAGTCCTCAAGTTTAAGAGAAGTTCTTAAATTCTAGGTGTTCATGTACTGACCTTCACACGATTCTCCACTTGGTGAAAACATCCCATTGTCATGGTAGCCATCTCTGCACTCACAGTGGTACCATCCAGGCAGGTTAATGCAGTTAGCACGACTGTCACATTGAACAAAGCCATCAGAGCATTCATCAATGTCTGGCAAAAAAAAAAAAAAAAAAAAAAAAAAGAGGGATTTTATAAAATTATTTCTTTTCTTTTAAAGAAACTGGAATAATCTGCTACAAGCCTACTAAAATTTTTAATGCCAGCAAATCCTTGAAACAGGGAATATATAAAGTTCAGAAAGTCCACTTGTTTATTAAAAGCTATACAGAAATAATCCACTGTTATTAGTAACAGCAGAAACATCTAGAAGGCTTCTTTGATGCAAAAGGCATTCAACTGTAGAAAATGAAAGGAATCCATATGTGATGGTCATTAGTGCTGCTCACCAAATATTTTTAGCTCTTCTAGACACAAGCTAGAATTATGGTTCTCCAGGCCCTTCAAGGTAGGTGTGGCTATGTGATAGATGAAGTGTCAATTAAGCCAATTAGGGAGTGATAAGTGTCACTTCTATGCAGAGCCTTTAAGATTCAGTATGTGATTCACATATACCCTTTCCCTATCACAATCACTGATCATTTCCAGAGGCTCTAAAGACTAACTAAGTTCCTGTGGGAAATTACTTGGGGCACATTCCTTACCTACCTGGGATGGACTTATGGTACGAGAAAGAAATCAACTTTAGTTGATACACTACTTAATACACCACTTATCTCCAATATATATGACAATAGTATTCATGCATCAACATGCTTCACATTTTCAAGTACACATATTATTTATGTCACTTTCTACTGTGTTTCACATGTACTACTTCATTCAATCTTTTAAAAAAATCCTGCCATATGGATAGTATATGAACATGTGGGGAAAAAATGGAGACAAAAATAAAATATGGCATTTAACCAAAGTCACCTGAGAGTTCACAGTTCCCTGATGTTCAAGTGTTGCTCCCTCATAGAAGTAGATCACCATGG
Source organism: Saimiri boliviensis (assembly GCF_048565385.1). Classification (NCBI taxonomy): domain Eukaryota; kingdom Metazoa; phylum Chordata; class Mammalia; order Primates; family Cebidae; genus Saimiri; species Saimiri boliviensis. The sequence continues at coordinate 106,117,576 of NC_133455.1, forward strand.
ACCCACTATACAAAGAGAGCTATTGACCTTGAGTCTTGGATATTTCCACCAGGTGCTTATTACTATTTCCAAATGTTGAGAGCCCTTTATTCTCTTTGGGCTACTGAATTTTGAGAACATCCGACACCATCTAAGTACCTTCCTTTGCTCACAGGAGGAAAAGTAATCCCTGAAGTTGCCTTAGAAAGTGTCTCCTTCTCATTAGCTCCTGGTTTTCTGGATCTTTTGGCTTAATTTAGACTCTGCTATATGATCCAGTGGTGCTGAATCATTGTGGCTGCCAAAAATATTCACATGTCTCCCAGTCCCATCTTGATAGCCACATGCCATAGCTGAAGGTTCCAATCTGACATGGCAGAATGATTCTTTCTTATAATGCTTCTGACACCTGAATAATATTCCCTGCTTCTGTGACCAGACACAAAGACATCCTTCAAACTGAAAGTAAAGCAAGATGCTTTTTGGAGACCTTTCCCCTCCAGACAGTCGACTTAAGATGACAGAATCTACTTCTGTCCTATTTCAGTCTCATCTTCCTCCAAATTCCTGGAAGCATATATTCCTTTCATTTTATTTTAAAATGTCCTCTTTTCAGAACTTCATGTTGAAAGAGATAAATTAATGAACAAATGTATACTTAAGTAAAAAAATGAGCAGAGAAAGCAGCCATCACTTATTTATTTCTTGACAGGTTAAGTGTCCCTTCAGCAAAACAGTATCCAAACCATTCTCTTAGAGTATTAGGTAATAGGTCAAAAAATTAACATTTTATATCACTGTAATATTTTAGCATTATTTCTGAACTATGAATTATTCTGCCTCTGTGGTGCCTCTTCTTTAGAATCAGTTACTATTGGCAGTAATTCCTACTGTCAAAATAATTGTGAATAACCAAATCAGATAACCATTGACTTCCTGACACATAGCTGACATGGATTGCTTCCATTTACTAAGGCTTCATAGGTTTTGCGAAACAGTTTATTTGTACTTCAGGGGCTTCCCTAACTGATGAACCTCTGATTATAAATAGGTCCAGAATGTTATGCTCATTTCAGTTTTATATGGTCTTTTCTTCTAACCCAGATGATGCAGAAAATTGATTATGTCATTTCCTAAATGCATGGACAAAAGAAAACAGGTGGAATTTAAGCTTTAGAAGTTTTATTGGAAGAAAGTCATAAGGGGGACGGTTAGAGTCATTTGTTTTAGAAGAATTTGGTCATTAGGGCTGATGATTTGGAAGTAACTATTAACAGAACTGAGCTTTCTCCACTGAAGCAACCTTCCCATCTATATTTAGCCTTCAGTTTAGTTCTTTCTTCCTACCTGACATAATTGTTAAGTTATCTCAATTTCTATGGTATAGATACTGTTACTCAACTGTTATTTCTCACTTCATTTCTCTCTTGTCACTCCTTTAGCAGGCCCACTTCTATACTGCCTCATACCCATTTCTTCTTATTTACATTATGGTAAACTTCCTTGATCTATAAATATACTCCACACAATGTAATAGAAATCCTATGTGTTATAGTACTTAGTGTTTTGAAGACTGGGAATACAAGCATGTGCCTGCCCATAATGTATTTTCATATATGCTTTGGGCATTATCTTATTTAATTATTACTGTGAGGTAGTATTATAGAGGATGAATAGGTAAATATGGCTGGTCCTCCACTTTCGATGGGGTATCTTCCAATAAACCTACTGTAAGCCAAAAATATCATAAGTTGAAATTGCATTTAATACTCTGAGCAATCTATCACAATTTAAAAACTCATAAGTTAAACTATTTCAGGTCAGGGACTATCTGTGTAAGTTTCGTGCATTAATTTACATATTCAATATTTATTGAATGCATTTTATGTGCCAAGAACTAAGTGCTGGGAAACAAGGATAAACAAGACAGAGGCAACTTCTGCCCTCAGATAGTTTATCATCTATTTAAATTGTGCTTTAATAAGATTAAATTTATGAAAATCCAAATTTACAATCATATAGGTAGTATTTTCAAGAATGTAATTTATCTGCCACCAGTGATATGTTATGCAGGTGATAATGGGGAGGTATTTTATTTTAATGGGCATATATTTATTTTTCAAAATTATTTCCAATTGTAGCAAGTGAGACTTAGAGTAATAAAACTGTCTAAAATTTAAAAATGATAATTACAGAAACAATATTAAGTAAATATTAGTATAAATGTATATAAATATAACAAAAAACAATGAAGTTTTGAAAATAGCAATATATAGCATGAAGTAATTTTTCACATTTCAAAGAGATTTGCTGAGTAATTCCTTGTGAAATGCAATGCCTTAATTAATCTAAAATATTTCTGAATTTATAAAAGATACCTATGTCATAAATCAGGATTATATACTTTCTACCATTTAGAATAGGGAAAAAACTAGCCAGATAATATATATAACTTCATTTTATGCTTCTATGTTCCTGCTGATTTTGATTTGTTTATGCAAATTTTTCTACTTTGGTTAGTCAGTAGACAATGAAAATGTGCTTGAATTGACAGAGTATATACTTTCCACTAGAAGACATGTTTTTTTGGCTCACGACTCTAATTAAAGCAAAAGATCTAATAAAACAGTCTCATCTGTAAGCAACTTAATGGTATGCATATCTTTATTCACTCAGTAAATACTTAGTAAATAAAGAATTGAAATCTGATCCACAATTTATGAATTAAGTATATTTTGTCTATATACAAATGAGGACGTTAACATGAATTACAACATAAATGCACACATTTTCAAGTGTGCTCATATTGTGCTTCATATATTTTATAATAACACAAGGCAGTAAAAAAAAAGTTCAAATAATTTATTTATTGGGTACTTTCTTTAGGTTAGTTAAAATCTAACTTCACATTCTCTAACCGAGTCAGATACACAGAAAACAGCAGACCTGCAAAAAAAAAAAATGTTATTATTTTACTCAGTATAAGAACTTCAAAGTTTGAACACATTATTTTTCAAACTAAATAAATGTATTCAAAAAATTACTACATGCTGTATAAACTTAAATGACTTAGTTTTAAACATAAAGACCTTAATTTTTTACTCTGTAGATATATTATGTAGAAAACTAAGAGTAAATTTCATGAATTTTATAATTTAATTACATATTCTGTCTTAGAAAGGAACTAGTTCCTTAGAACATTTTCAGTAATCACATTAGAACAGTCAGCTAGCAATAGTATTAAAGTGCTGTCCAAAAGCATAGAGAATCTAAAATGCAAAAGATGTTTAGCCATCCAAAAACAGTCATGAATAGCACTCAAACTCTGGGGATCAGAAGTGACTTAGATAATAAAAATGAAAGGCAGTGCTGAGGGTAGATTTCCTAGCACACATGTTTTGAGGCAATCATTAAAAAAAAAAAACCACCACCACCGCCGCCGCCACGACCACCACCACCACCAACAAAAAACATGAAAGGAAAATGTAAAAACAACAAAAACAAAAAAGCAAGCTCATATATATCAGTGTCTTGTTTTCTTTGTCTTTGTCTCCCTCAGGTATGGTGGTGCAAGACTGGCTGTTTTGTACAATGCCACAGACTACTGGCTTCAGAGGTAATCAACTGAAAATGGCTTTTGCCAGCAGCATTTAAAGGGTCATTTTAGAAAATGACAAATTATTTCCTTGTAAAATTGACTGCAGTTGTAGAATGAGACACTGAGTGATAAACACCCTCTTTCTCATGCATAGTAATAGTTATTTCTACAATAAAATAACTAAGAAAAAAATGTACAAATGTGTAGAACAATTCATACCTAAAATAGACTCTAATTATTACTTTAATACTCACAAGAAAACTGATTATTTTCTGCTCTTATATTATATGTAAAAGGAAAACAAATCCAGCTCTTTTTCAAGACAAGCAAACTTTTTAATGACACTGTCATAGAGTACTCTCTTTCATACTATTTATCATTAATAAAAAATGATGTCATTTCTCATTTAAAAATAGGCACTTGTTCTATTTATATGATCATCTCATGCACTGGTAGTCAAATTATATTGATAAACAGTAGGCAATTAAAGATCTCCAAAACAATTAATGAACTCTTGATTACCCACATGTGGGTTATTTGCTTTCTAGATTATCTGAAACATTTTTTTTAATCACAAGGTCATTTCCTGTTGTGTTTTGTTGAGCTTCTGCAAAGTCTGCTTTCAACATTTAGGCATGAATGCTCAAAGAATGCAAACTCATTATATTACTTTAAATGACTGTACAAGATTTGGGTATAAAATATTGTCTAAAATTTCATATAAGAAGACTCATTTTCTCATGAATTTTTTGAGAATACAGTATAATAACATATGTAAATAAAAATGGAAAACTTAAAGTAAATGAACTGCAGCTCTTTGGCTTGTTAGCTGTGTAACTTTAAATATGTTATTAAATCTCTCTGGGTTTTCTGGTTTTGAACCAGGAATAATACTTTCTCTCTTAATAGTCTGCTGTTAACATACAAGGCCTCATGGGAGAAGCAGTACTGACTCATAAGAGGTTTTTAATATATGCAAATTCCATGCCCATCTCCAAAATAACCCTTCAGAGTTTACGAAGCATGATCGCATTGATCATTCAATTATTTGAAAAGAAACAGAGTAAAATATAGTTTTGTAAGATGGATTTAGGTGAAAGAATGTCTTTTCTTCTGTGAACAATCACGAGCCACTGAACGGTTATTAACAGGAGAATGATGTGATCTAAGCTGTACTTTGGGAAGAACAGGGCAACAGCTATGTGTCAGGCTAGTGGGACTGGGTAAGACTAGGGGCCATCTTACAATATTATGAGGCTACGTTTCACAAAGAAAAAGGTTTAGAAGAGTGCAACTAGGGAAAAAGTGGATACAGAATAAAGAAGCATGTTTTCTCAAATGCTTATCTTTGGTCAGTGTACAACTCCCTCTCATATCCATTGTGTTGATGTCAGGTCGACCAAGTTCACATTCCATATGTCTGGTGGATATACCAGAAAAGGAAAGAAAATTGAGACAATCTGACTTTTCTTTTGGTTACTAGAGTCTTAATATTTTATTATTTCTTTCTTCTTCACAGAGTCTCTGCATATGCTTTCCCTATTGATTAAAACGTTCTTTTTCTTATCCTCTCACCTTAGTTAACTACTTCTCGTCTATCTGTCCCATACTAAAATTAGTTTCCTTGGGGAAGCTTTCCTTGACTCTAGACACTATATTAGATCTCCTATTACTTAATGATGTATCTATTTCCCCCCATATTTTCCTTGTATTTTGTATCCTTGTGACAGCATCTATAACTATACTATTTGTGCCTAAACTTGCACAGATATTACACTGACTTAATTAATATAACTTCAATTTTGGAGAAAGTCCTACCTACGTTTTTCTCCCCTGTTCAAAAGCGTTTTTAATTTGGGCCTTTTGTCTTTCCGAATAAATTTCAGATTTATTAGTTAGTGAACTTCTCACCAACGAAACAAAACAAACAAAAGAAATGGGGGAGGGGAAAGCCTGCATTAATTCTATATATTGACTTTGGGAGAGTTGAAGTCTTCATATTATTCGATCTTTTAACAATACATATGATATATTTCCTGTTTCCCTAATATTTTACAGATTTCTGAATCTCTGTATTGCGCATGTTTTGCCTGAACTTATTCCTAAATATTTTATTACTTTACCTTTTTAAAATAAACTTTTTTGAGGTAAAATTTATACAGGAAGAAGATTACTAACAATTTCATAAGTTTTGATACGTAGCTACTACCATAATCAAGAGACAATGCATTTTCTTCACCCCCAAAATTCCCTTCATATCACCATAGTTTGAAAATAATTTTTATAAATATTAATTTAATGTTTAGCTCTCAGAGTAAATTTCAAATGGCCAGAAATTATGTTATATTTTATACCATATCTTGAACACTCAGAAAAAAACTGGACACATGGTTAGAGATTCATAAACACATGCTGAATGTATAGATAAATGAATGGTCTGTTCGTAATTGCAAGGAATACTCACTCTGCCACACTTGAGTTCTGCTAGGGTGAGAGGGGAATAAAGGCAGGAATGTCAGCTTGGAATCATACACTAAGACAAAAATAACATGATGGTAAACTGATACTTCCTCATTATACTTCAAATGTTTTTGCCAAAAGACTGTAACATTAGATGGAGCACAATAGGTGAAGACGATGTGTTAATTTTACACACTTTTATATACCTATTTAATTATATGTACTTTTAAACAAAAAGAGTATCCTAAGACCTCTGATTAAAGTGAAAGACTGAAAACATTTTAAAATCTCCTCTTTTTTACTTCCAACCCTGTAAACATTATGTTAGAGGAACAAAGAAAAGTATAAAAAGCCAACAAAGACAAAAAGAAAAATGATAGCAGTATAGAAGAAAGCACAATACATTTTTGTCTTTTCTTGGAAAACAGAATATAAGTGAAGTGGTAGAGACAAAGCAAAAGAAGCCAAAGCCTAGGATCTTTATGTGATAATCAGGTAAAGCTTATTATTAATCATTAATAATAATTATTAATGATATACTGAATATACTCCAAATATGCTGTATGATATGATAGCCAATACCTGTTGTTAGCTATGCTTTGCATAATTTACCTATATTTGCTCACCTAATGCTGACTGCAGTACCATGAGGTAGGAAATATTGCTGCTATCCCTATTTTAAAGGGAAGTGAACTGAATGAGAGTTTAATTATTTTTTACAAAATTATTTGGGAGCAAAGTCGAGATCTAAACCCAGATATTTTAGATAACAGAGGTCATACCCTTGCCCATACACAATGCTGCCTCACAAATAAATGGAACAGAGATCTACATCTAAATACACGATTGTCAAATTTCACAACAACAAGAATAACATACATCTTAATATGTCCCAGAAGGAAAACAATGGCTTACACATAAAGGGATGAGAATCAGTTTAGTATCACATTTCTTACTTGTAGCACTATATGCCCAAAGACAGTGAAGCAATGATTTTAAACCTAGAAGTCTATACTCAGTATAATTGTCAAATACCTATGAATACAGAATAAAGATGCTTTAGGCATGTACTTCCTTAGAAGTTTTATGTTCCATGCACTATTTAAAAAAGATTTTACTGATAATATAGTGCAGTAAAATAAAGGACTAAATTGAGATAGAGAAAAAACTATCAGTAGTACATCACTCCTTCCTTGTTACGAGACTTTCTTCACTTTGCAAGGATATACCACTCTCTCTTAGTTTTCCTTGTACCTCACTGACCTCTATATGATAGCCTTTTTTTTTTCTTTTGCAGATATTATCTTCCCGATCTCTAAAAGTTTTAATTCCCTAGGGATTTATCCTCAGACCTTTTCTTTTGTAGCTATCAAATTCTTAGTGATTTCATTTAGTGCTTTAAAGGCTTTGAATATCCAAATGCCACTAGTACATTAAGAACTATCTGTAGTAGGCAGAAGAATAGTATCCCCTAAAAAGTCATGTCCAGTTGGAACCTCAGAATATGACTTTACTTAGAAAAAGGGTCTCTGAAGATATAATTAGGTAATAAACTCAAGATAAAATCATCCTGGACTTAAAATGGGCCCCAAATCCAGTGAGTAGTGTTTTCTTAAGAAAATAACACAAACAGAAAACACTGAGAAATCCAGGTGAAGAATGTAAATCAACTATCCACTATATCCTCTGGTCTCTAGACTTTTCTGTTTCAGTCTGTGTTCTGTCAGGAATATTGAGCCACTACAAGTATTATGGGAATAAGGAATTTTATATAGAAATCAAGATCGCACAGATTGGGGAGGAGTTGGGGAAGTAAAGAATGCTTCATTTTTCAGGTGAAGTTATGTAGGTGTGCATTGGAGTTATGTAGCCGTAAGTCAAAGAATGCCTGGGGCCACCAAAAGCTGGAAGACACAAGGAAGAATAATTTTCCTAGCGTCTGGAGTGGGAGCATGGCTCTGCTGACACCCTGAGTTTGGACTTCTATCCTCCAGAACTGTCAGATAACACATTCCTATTGTTTTAAGCTACCTAGACTGCGTTACTTTATTATAGTGATCCTAGGGAAATAGCACAGTATCTTATTTACATTTTCATTCTAGACTTTTCTCCTCTAGTTCCTATCTGTATATTCAATTTATCATCCTCATTTCTACTTGGATACAAAATTTCTCCTTCTGAAGTCTCCCTGTTCTCAGAAAATGGCAATACCATCCAGTTACTTGGGCAAAAATCCTTAGATTCATTCTTAATTTCTTGCTTTTCCCTCATGTCCTTTATCCATTCCATCAGCAAATCCTAGTAGTAATGTCTTTCAAGTACATCTAGAACCTAACAATCACTTCTAACTGGCTTCATCGTTCCCATTTCAGTCCATTCACTATCAATAGCTCCCTGATTCCATCTTTTTCCTCTATAATGCATTCTGAGTCATGGCAATCAGATGATCCCTTAAAAATATTATGTCAGATTGTGTCATACTTATGCTCAGGTCTTATTTCCCATTCATGGAGAATTTTAGGAGGGAAGCGTCTTGGGGAAAAGCTGGAAGGGATATATGCTGTTATCAACAACTTTCTATTGCTAAGGCTAAAGACTACATTTCCCAAAAGCCCTTTTCCTGTGTATGGCTCTATGTTAGAGTTCAACAATGAATGGAATGCCTAAATTTGCCAAAAAGAACTAAGGCAGAAGCCATTATTCTTGGGAATTCATAGCAATCAGTGTCAGTGATTCTAACAGCTCTGGTTTCTCCACCAAGTTCAGTGCATCAGTCTGAAGTGATGAGGAATGTTTTGCAAACACTCTGACTGCAATCTCAAGGATCTTCACTTTTCCAACTCCTCCCTCATTTGTGCAATCTTGATTTCTATATATAAAACTCCTTATTCCTATAATATTTACAGTGTCTCCATTTTCCTGACTGAACATAGACTGAAACAGAAGCATCTACACACCAGAGGATATAGTGGAGAGTTGATTTTAAATAATAAACATGTGATAAAGAGTAAAAGAAAAATTATTGTCAATTAGAAACTTCAAGGTAATAAATCTAAAGATAAGAAACACTATGTATATACTACTTGTCTCTCTAGTAAGCAATATTTACCTGGTCACAATGATACAAACACCATGGCTTTTCAAATTTTATATACAATCCATAGGGAAAACATGAGATATTCAATTGTGTTTATAGAACAGAACTTAAATATTAACCTTCATAGTAAAAAAAGAAGACAGAAGTTGGGAGATGAAGGTAAAGGGAAGAACCAATTTCTTTACATTTCATAGTGATGATTTAAAAAAAAACATTGTAGTTGATAAAATGAGAAATGAAGGTGGAAAAATATATTGCTGAAGTCCAAAAAGGTAACCAATAGAGGAACTGAAACTGGTGATATAACTATATTAGAATTAAATAAGTATGAATAGGTGATGGTATAAGAGAGGTAAATCTTCATTTACCATATCCAGCATTCTACTGATAATGTCTACAATTGACCAATTAAACCAAGAATGGTATAAACATATTGAAATAATTAAGTTTTTTATCCTAGCAGCTTGTCTAAACTAGGGTTTCGGAAGTGAATTAAACCCTAATACATCCTTGTAGGCATGAATGAACTTATCTCCTGTATATCTGGTATTATGCTAGTTACATGCCATCTTTGGACATATGAGAAAATAATCCCTCAGGTCATTGTCTGGTTTTGAATTTAGATAAGCAACTCCTTTTAAGAAAGGGTGCTGGAAAGTGAGCAGGAAGTGAGTCAGGTGACTATTTCTTTTCACTCCAAATTCTTCTTTGTTGTTTGGTATCTTTTAATTATGTGTCTCTTTTCTTTGACATACATAAAATATATTTTTTGAAACATTTAGGAACTTCATTTTAGAAGTGTTGAGTATAGTAGTATGATTGGATAGCGATTCAGGTAGTAATAATAATGAAGATATAAAGATGATATGAAGATAAAGAAAATGAGACAGAAGCTCTGGACAAGATATCAGGGCTGGAGACATGAGAGTAACCTAATCAGAACTGATACTGCAAGACATTACTATAATTAGACCTAATTTGATGAAAGTACTGAAGTGGAGATTATAGAGAGACAAGAGAGAGGTAAGGACCATCTTTGGGGAAAATTGAGTATGCTGAAAAAGGAACTAAAGGAGGGATTGTGAGTTGGGAGGTGGGAATAAGATCCCAAGTCTAACCACAGAACTAAAGAGAAAAAGAGTGTCAAAAACAGAGGGCTACCAACAAATGCTAAGCAGTATTTGCAATGGCTTCTCGATACATATTTTAAAGTAAATATTTCTGGTTTAACATAGAATTGAAACTCTCTCTGATATATGAACAAGTTGAACAAAGCATTTAATAAAAGAATTCTGGAAACTCCTTAAGACTTTTCAAAAATCTTTGCAGTTTCTATTCCTTTCACAACATAACCAATGTGTAAGATACAAGACTTTGTGGACTTTTATTCATGTAAGTATTTGAAATAGTCCCTCAGGTCATTTTCTGGTTTTGAGTTCAGAGAAGGAAATCCTTTAAAGAAAGGGTATTTATTCATTCATGTACATACTTATTAAATTTCTAACATATAAAAACATGCAACTAGACACTGTGGGAATATATTCAAGAGTTCATAGTCTTATAAAGAATATATACCATGAATATAAATAACTCAGATAACAAGGTAGATATCATGAGGTCTACAGATGAAGAAAGAGATGAATTCAGGAAAGAGACATTACCTCACTTTAAAGCTCTGATCAGTAAAAGTGGAATGAAAATTAGTCTACTGTAGTAAAACACAGCTGAAAAGAAATTTCCAGCTTTACTCCTATAAATGCTAGAAAATAACTTAAAACATTTACTCATTTACTACACTGTGATCAACTATCTACTTTAAAAGCAGAGTTTTAAAAAAATCAGGTAATATGACAGGTCCCCAAGAGAATATCAATGTGAAGCATCTATTGGCTCTACAGTATTAAGTAGACTGCTCTGAATCAAAGTAAAACCCGGAAAGTCTTACTTTCTTTGCCCCCTAGAGCCACTTTCTAATAATAGCAAAGATTAGATTGTATACTTGATCCACTTGAAGATTATTTCCAGTAGAAAAAAGCTGATTTTCTTGAACTATCCAGTAAGAATAAGAGGGTTAGAGTGTCATTGTGTAATAATTCACTGTGATATTTCTAATTATTAATACAGTGAAACAAAAGACTTTATGCGTTTTGATGAGCTTACTTACTGGTTATTCGGGAAAATGAGCTTTGAATGGTATGCCAGCAATGGTAAGATGACAGCAAAAATAGCTATTCTGTATTTATTTGCAAGCTAACTGACAAACCTACATCACAAGAAATACTGCTTTGAGTGAAATGGGCTCACTGATGCCAATAAACAAAGAAATGCAATACTACAGTTTTAATATATCTGAATAAGAAGTTGTCGGATACAGCTTTGTGTGGATCTTAACCAGAAAATGCTCTGATGGATGGCTTCTATTGGCTTTGAGCAAGTGTCATATGTCTGATAGACTATCTAATTTAAGTCCATTTTATTATAACAACCACTTCCATCTCTGGTGAAATACCCATCAGCTTGATACAGGTTTTTTAGCCAGTAAGGAAATATCACATCTCTCCCGCACAGATAATTGAAGGGAAAAATATACCAATTGAGCAAGCCAATAACTCCCTCCAATTAAAATTACATGAAACAGGCTATATGTTTCTTAAAGACAGGTTTGCTATTTGATGGTGCTTTAAAACCTCTTAACCACACAGCTTGATGGCACTGTCTGGTTCTGTCAATAGGAGGTCACTTAATCAAACTTTTTCCAGACTAATTAAATTTTGTGTTCACTTTAACAACCTATTTCTTCATGATCAATCAGATCAGTTGTACAATCTGATTTTATTGCTAAGGCAACCCCAAATGATATGTCAAAGGAAACTGTTTTCACTCCTAAGTGTTAGATCTTACAGGCCCAGCTTAACTGTGTACTTGGGTCTTGAAAAAAACCTTTAGTTTGTATTTTTCTGATTATTTAATGTAATAAAGGAATAGGAAAAGGAAGGTAACAGACAGTTGTTTTGGCTGCTAACTGCCAGGTATTTTGTCTATCTTTTGCATCTAATTTCCCTTACAATCATTGTTTGTACACATTCACACACAAATCTTTTTTTTAAAGATGTATACTGTGATAGGAGAAATGATACAGTGCATCCAGAAGAAAAACAATCTCTATATGAACAGAGCTGCCACAGCTACTTATAGTTTTCTGTGGCAGAACATATTCATCCTGCTACTTCAGAGGCAGGTCCCAACATTATAAAAAGGCTTGGTAAGAAGCTTGTTCTTCAAGAAGCTTCAGTGCTTTAGTCAACAACATGAATGTATTTTGAAGTCTAGTTTTATCTATAATGTTTCAGCATTAAGCTGCTATAGCACAGGAAATGATCTAAACGTACAGTGATGAGACAGTGATTAAATAAATTATGGCACATGCATAAAATGTAATGCTATACAGCTTCTTGAAATGATCCTTTGGAAAATTCTGAATGTCATGCTTTGAAAAACGCTTGTGATAAATATCATGCAAAAAAGGTAAGATCAAAATTAAGAATAAAATATGACTCCAGCATGTAAATATGTATCTTACTCATGAATAAGATGTGAATGGTCAGGGTTTTAGAAAGCAAGCGTGGCGCTGTCAGTCTCTGACTATCCTGCTGGTTGGACAGAAACAACATGGTCACAGGGAAGAGGGGAAGGATGGGAGAGAGATTAGAAGGAGTTTGAGACTCTAAAATGTCTGACAATCAGAAACACTTACTTTGGGCAGTTACGTGAAAAATAAACTATTGTATTCGTCATAATACATTTTGGCTCTATTTACTGTTGTTGCTAATACTCCCCTATCTAGGAACTAATAAAGGATTTCAGTAATCAACATACAAAAATCAGTTGCTTTTCTATACACTAACAGTGAACTATCTGAAAAAGAAGTTAAGAAAGAAGTATAATTTACATTCACGTCAAAAACAATAAAATACTTAGGTAAAAATTTAACCAAGTAAGTAAAGAATCTGTACACTAAAAACTATAAAACATGATGAAAGAAATTATAATAGACATAAATAAATGGAAAGATATCCTAAGTTCATGGATTGGAAGGCTTAACATTGTTATAATATCCATGCTACCCAAAACCGTCTACAGAGCCAATGTATTCCTATCAAAATTCCAATGACATTTTTCACAGAAATAATATTTAAAATTCTAAAATTCATATAGAACCACAAAAGACCCAGGATAGCCAAAGAACTTTCAAGCAAGAGGAACAAAGCTGAAAGTATCACACTTTCTTATTTCAAATTCTGTTACAAAAATAGCTACCAAAACAGCATGGTTCTGGCACAGAAGCAGATACATAGACCAAGGGAACAGACTAGAGAGCCCAGAAATAAACCCACACATACATGGTCAACTAATTTTCAACAACGGTGCCAGGAATACATAATGGAGAAAGGAAAGTCTCCTCAAAAATGGCGTGGAGATATTCCACTGCAATGTGAACTGGATATTCATACACAAAAGAATGAAACTGGGCTCTTAACTTAGAGCATATACAACTCAACTCAACTTAAAATTTAAATCAGCTAAAAAAAATACAACTACATATATGTCCAGAGAACTTGAAATCAGGATCTTGAAGAGACATCTGCAGTCTCATGTTCACTGTAGCATTATTAAAATAGCCAAACTGGGATTACGTGCACATGCCACCACATCAGGCTAATTTTTTGTATTTTTTGGGAGGCTGAGGCAGAAGAATTGCTTGAATCAGGAGGCAGAGGTTGCAATGAGCCAAGACCATGCCATTGCACTCCAGCATGGGTGACAGAGCGAGACTCCATCTCAAAAGAAATAAATAACAAAATAAAATAGCCAAGCTATGGGAAACAACTTATATGTCCATCAGTGAATGAACAGGTAAGGAAACTGTGGTATATACATACAATGAAATAATATACAGCATTAAAAAGGAAGACAATTCTGTTATTTGTGATAAAATGGACAAACCAGGAGGGCATAATATATGGTGAAAAAGTTAGACATAGAAAAATAAATGCCGTATAATCTCACTTACATGTGGAGTTTTAAAAAGCCAAACTTATTGAAGCAAGGTAGAATGGTATTTTCCAGGAACCATTAAGAGAGGTTAAGGGCAAAGCGGAAGGTGATGGTTAAAGTTTCAGTTGGGCAAGAGAAGTAAGTTCTAGAGATCTACTATACAGTATAATATCTATAGCTAACAATACTCTCTTTTATATCTAAAATTGCTAAGAGAGTATGTCTTATGTTAAAGGATTCTTACCAACAAACAAGAACAAAAAGCAATAAAAATTGTAAACAGGCAAAAGAAAACTTTGGAAGTTGACGAATATGTTGATGGTACTGACAGTTTCACAGATATATATATATATACACACACACACACACACACATATATATGTGTGTGTGTGTGTGTGTGTGTATTCCCACACTCATCAAGATGTATACATTAATTATGTACAGCTTTTTATCTATCAAGCATACCTCAATGAAGTGGTTTAAAAATATTCCCCTAACTAATCCAATATTACACCCTACACAAACTATCTAACATCTATATCTTTCATGCATCCATGCATGGAAAATCCAGGTATCACTTGTTGTGTACCCTGTTTTCTGATTTATTCACCCTTAAATATGGATTTTTCTTCCAGATGCACATATAATATATATGTCATGTGCATTCACATTTACATTACTTCATTTATTCACTCATGAGAATCTGCTAATTATTAGGCCTTGAGGATACAGGAGTGAAGAAAGTTCATTAGCAGTAAGAAGGAAGATCTGCACAGCAGGAGTAAACCTGATGTATTAATATGTGTGTTTCCTTTCATTTCCCATTCTCTCTCCTCTCTTAATGGCCTTCTCCTCTCCCAAGTGCCTTCTTCCCCTCCTTAATACCTACCCTCAGTTTACATAGAGAACAGCAACAAAAACTGGAAAATTCATAGAATTCTAAGTGAATATAGTGGTTAATGGTATTTGGAAAAATCAGGAACCGGTCTGATGAGGAGATGAAGTGAGGTCTGTGTAAATATATGGAAAACAATTCTAAAGTAGTATAGGTAGGGCCTAGTGCCCAATCTGGACTGAAGGAGGCCACAGTGGCCTTTTATTTTTATTCTTTTTGCTATTTATTTTAAATTTATTTATTATACTTTAAGTTCTGGGGTACATGTGCAGAACATGTGGGTTTGTTACATAGGTATACACATGCCATGCTGGTTTGCTGCACCCATCACCCTGTCATCTACATTAGGTATTTCGCCTAATGCTATCCCTACCCAATCCTCCCATCACATGCTATCCCTCCCCTAGCCCTCTGCCCCCCAGCAGGCTCCGATGTGTGATATTTTCCTCCCCGTGTCCATGTGTTCTCATTGTTCAACACCCACTTATGAGTGAGAACATGTGGTGTTTGGTTTTCTGTTCTGGTGTCAGTTTGCTGAGAATGATAGTTTAAAACCACCAAGTAATAACTAAGCAAATGAAACCAAAAGCTTTTATTACTCATAAGATAAAGCACTCTCTTGTAACATTGCCTACTAGAATCCCCTCAAAGAACATGAAATTCTCTGGGACACACAAGCTGAAGGAGCCAGAGAAACACAGGTCATACATGTAGGCATTCCTGGGTATGCTTTGGGGAGACTGGTCCCAGCAAAATGACTGGTTTGGCTGCTAAGCATGGGAAATTCCCATTGCAGATACTAGGCATAGTACTGCTAATGTGGTATCTGTGATGTCTTGGATGCAAAATAAGGCAAATTTCAAAAAGATTACTTTTAGATCACTTACTTAGAATATTTGGGTAGTTTGCTCATTGCCTGTAATTTAATAACATTTTCAGGTACAGAATATATAAATTTTTCTGAAAGATTAGTGTAAACAAAGGGTTAACTGGTATCTTTGGATTGCTTTCCCTCTTGATGTTCCAATATTATGAAGGAGATAAACAATATCCTAGTACCATATCATTTTTAAAGATGATACTAAAATTAACGATTTCTAAGGCTTAAAAGTGCTAAAAACCTCTAAATATTTTCTTCAAAATAATCATTTTTGTCTCACTGATAAGTTTAAACTTTCCACTCAGATAGACTGTATTTATTGAATTTCACAGAAAACTTCAATTACAGGTCTCTTGCAATGAAGATAATTACACTAAAATTTTACATTTGATATTTCTTTTTCCAGGTTTTAGGGGGAAAAGAAAGATATACTAATATTTATTTTATTATTACTACCAGCTCTTACCATGTTATATAGAATTCTCCACAAAGAAAGCATGCACCAATGATTTTTAGTAAGTAATTTTAAGACTATAAGAACAAAAAGAAGCCAGTTACTTGTGTTTACATTTTGAGGAAACTATCCCCAAAGCCCCACATTAATAATAGTACTCTCTCTTTCAATGTCTTAAAGTTATCGCTGTGACTTTCAAATTTTGTTTTTCCATAGGCCAAGGATCCCAAATGTGCCATAAAATATGACCTATAATTTGGAACTCTCATCTCTGAGATTTTATTTGGTCAGCTTCTATTATCTACTCTATTTATCTCTCTTTTTCAATTGGAGTCTGGAGACTCGGTTAAAAGTGAACATTTCCTATAAACAAGTCTCTTCACCTCTATCTCCCAGGTTGATTCATGACCTAATATAACCTTTGACCCTAAGAAAGTAGATTTCTAAGAGAATAACTACTAGTTTTATACTGCTATTTGGCTTCGTATCTATAGCCAGGCAACCTTCTTAAATATACCCAAGAATTTCTACCTTAGCAAATATATAAACTACTCTTCTCCTAAATTTTTTTAAAAAGAAGCAGCAAAACAACCATTACTAAACTTAATATAACACAATAGATTTAAAAAATGGCAAATATATAGTGAACTATGAACCATGAATGTTTAAAATAAGTAGAATAATATATGTTTGAAGTGATGGATACTCCAATTATTCTGATTTGGCCAGTATGCATTATATACGAGTATCAAGAAATCACGTGTATCCCCAAATATTCACAAGTATTATATCTCAATAAAACAAAGACACAAAATGTTGAAAGTAAATCATAAAGTAATACTGTGGAGGACAATGAATTGGCCATTATGAGAATATAGGATTTAGTGTTCCATACTAAAGAGACTGCTCATTTCTATCAACATATTATTCTACACACATACATACACACACACACCCCTGTGCATTTAAGTGAATTTGCACACCTAGTTCCACCCAAATATGATGTAGCAAAGTGCAAATATTTTAGGGCTTAATTAGCCTCTAAATTGGTAGGAGTACCAGCAAAACAGGACAGACTTCAGATTGCAGATACCATGTACCGTGTGTAGGAAACTACCTTATGCTGGTAGTTGCTACTGGTATATTACTGTATTATCACAAAGAATCTGCAGAATGGACTCCAAACTTGAGCTATAAAATAATGTAGCCTTCTAATTATAGATATTTTAGAAAAACTGCACATTTTGAAACTCTGAATGAATGCCATCTTGTTCACAGGTGGCAGACCCACTTTACACATGCATCTCTAACCAGCCTGGATAACTGTCAACTACTATTGGAGATCATGGTGAGAATAAATCAAATATAAAACAGAAAACCAATACAGTACATGATTATGCTTACATAAATGCTATGAAATATAAAGTAACACATAGTGACAGAAAGCAAATCAGGGGTTGTCTAAGCTTAGGGGAGAAGGAGTTGGAATGAGGCCTTGCAACGGGACACTAGAAAAATTTTGGCGATAATGAATATGTTCATCATTTTGATTGTGATTATAATTTCATAAATGTATAATATATATTAAAACTTATCAAACTTTACAGTTTAAATATGTGGGTTTACCATATGTCAGTTTTAATTTTAAAAAGCTATTAAAACATATATAATAAAAATGCGTTCCCAATTTTATGCATCTATTCAATACATTGGTCAGAAATTGGTCTCTAATAATTTACTGATGTATGACTGTGAACAACTAAAGAACTTGCAGATACTTAATGTAACAAACTGTCCTTCCCAAAGGAGCCACAATTAGCCTTCAGTTACAGGAAGCAAGGAGAGCTGAGGAGGGAGAGTTGGTGTGAAGCAAGACTGTGTGTTTGGCAACTCAGGTATTAGAATGGGAGTTACTTCACAGTAACACAGTAGTCTAGTACACGTTAATAAAAAGAAATTTCACAGACACAAGTTTAGAAAGACAGACTGGGTAGCCTCCCTTTAGAATGTAGAAGCCATGTGCCAGCGGAAGTCTACTCCAACTCTGAATAATAACTGAACTCAGCATGTCAGTCGTGGAACCATTCTTCCTAGATGATGCTGACAGCAAAGATAACTGAGTGGAAGGTCTGGGGCACCCAAATCAGAACTGGTTGGGGTTCAGGTAGAGGGTTCTGTGACCAGCAGGCCACTCAACCTGTCTGGAAATCAATTAACCTAGTTGTGGAAAGTAGAGTCTTATGAAGGCTGGAAGGTCAGACTGAGTTTGAGATGGAATCTGTTTTCCCTCTGAACATAGTGCTTACAGGTTCATTACGCATCTCCTAACAGAAGTCACTGGCTTTATAGCTATTTTGGTGTGGCTTATCGTCTCCAGCTCTCTTTTTGAGGTCATACTCCTACAGTAGGGGGCATTTCTTATGAATCTTTGATCCTTCATATTGCTAACAATAAACATTGAATGGAGGAATAAAATGAGTGTTTGTAGGCTTTCCTAAAGCTCATTAGCCCTGTTCCCCAACTGACACCATCATCTACTTCAAAACCCACTGCTACCAACAGAATCAGCTGCCAAGTCCACTAAGTGAAGAATGGACACTAGAGTCTCAGAATTGAATCACAATAACCTTTCAACCCATGATAAATTTCAGGACTACTGTATTAAAAGTTGCAGATACAAGCTTGACAGGAGACCAGGAAAAGTGAACTCAATCCCTCAATTCAGAAAACTCCTTGGGATTTCCTGCTGTGTGATTTGACATGACTGAGTTTCTAAACAGACCATCTAAACAGGAGACAAATCCAGCAGCAAATCTGCCTGGGGATAGATAACATAATATGTATCTTTCATTCCCTGCTTCCCTTATTTTATCAATGGGGGATTGATTAAAGAGATGATGTCTAGGCACCAGGCACCAGAGATCTGGGAAATTAAGCTGTGAAAACTCACAGGCTTTAGGTACACACATACCCAATGTGTATGCTGCCTTGAGGTCCATTCTGTCGAGCACAGCAGTTAGAAAGCAAGTACCAATCTACACTATTGATAACTTACCAAAGTAAGCTCTTGAGCTTCTTTCGCCTGCATAATACATAAGAGAATGAAGGGGTACAGTCTCTTTAATTTGATGATGCTAATCCAGCATAGCTGGCATGATGCAAGGGAAAATAAGATCTGTGCAGTTTACTTCAGGGTTTTCAAAATCTAATCCAATCAGACAAATATTATTAGAGCCTAATAAGTACCAAATACCATTTGGATGCCCCTACAAAAGAGCTAGTCTCTTTTTCCGGAAAGCAGGTGTTTATCCAGAGGGACTGATTTGAAATCTTAAGTGGGACAGAAGGATAGGCAGAGCTTGCCCTTGGGGTTGGGGGAGTGTGTAAGATCAAGATCTATGAGCAGCATGCAGGGATGAAACAAACAATAAACCTCACACCCAACTGGCAAGCTTAGCAGGTCATCAGTCCAATGTTACTAGAAATAGGGTGAGAAGCCAGATATAAGGTACCTAAACTGAGAAATCAGAGGAAGTAGGAATCAACCTGGAGCAATTCTTCTATCTAAAGAAACAGACACTGGCACTTTAATAGCAAGCTGGGCCTTCTCCATGGATGTGAAGGGCTTCATTAAAGGTACTAACCCAGCTAAAATCCAGCTCTCCAGCAGCTAGTTTAGGGGTATAAACATGTTAACAAATTGCCAGAAATGAATTTTCAGAATTTATAACAGAGTTATGTACACTGCAAGAAAGGCTATGCAAAGCAATTGCCTTCTAAAATGATTAGACAGACAAGCTGGTACAGGAGTTCCAAACAAAGGAAACAGCCAGTGCATGGACATGGGATGATGACAGTGATGGAAGAAGAGTGAGTGATTCGGTGTGGCAGGTGCATATTTTTGTAAAGGGAAGTGGCAAGGGCAAGGTTGAATATATAGGCTGGGGCCAGATGGTGAAGGGACTTGTTTGCTGGACCTGAAATTTTAGATATTATCCTGAAAACAATGAGGAGATGAATAAGTTTTTGAGTATAGGGTGTTCAATCATGAGTTGTCCCCTGAAGTTCTCTCAGTATGTTGATGGCTGAAAGAAGCAGATAATGCATTCCCACAGATTCTTTCTCATTCTCCCATGAAAGGTCCTGGTTCCAGTCTTGAACCAGGGCTCCCAACCTCTGTTTTGGAAAGTTTATCTTTTGATCCCCCCATTTTGCCCAGCCCCTTTTGTGTAACAGATTACTTGCCAAATTCTGATGTTGTACTTTACCAAGGGAACACTGCTACCACTATCTATGAAAACATTATTGCAAAATCGAAACAAAAGCCACCAATATTCTTTTTCTGGTCTTAGCCTCTGAAATGCTGTGTATCAGTCAAGAGTAGAGACAGGACAGTAACAGGAGTTGGAGGTGAAGTTGGAGAGGCGATAGTAGAAAGAGAGCTAAATTAGAGAAAAGAAGAATACTGAAGAGGACAAATAAAGATAATGATGATCATTGCCAAGAGGATCAATGCAGAGGTACTGAAGAGATGAAATCTACAAGTCTTGGTGACTAACTGATGTGTCACATCAACTGCATGTTGAAGGTAGGGGAAAAATAGTCATGGGTGATCACTTTGGACCATGTTGGACTTTTAGTGTTAGTGAGAAATCTGAGTAAATACATCACATTGGCTATTGAAAACACAGGTATGGGATTCAAGAGAGACTGGGCACCAAGTGCGAATTTGGTATTATTTGATATATACTGTAAAAGTGAAGCCATGGAAAAAAAGAGATGATGGAATTGCTAAAGAGGAGTATTCAAGATAGAAAATAAGACTAAAAAACAGGAATCAAAGGAGGAAGAGATCTAAGAAAGGGTACCCTGTGCAGCAAAAGAAGAAAAGGATTTCAGCAAAGAGATTGTTTACCATGTCAAAACGGTTCAGTCAAATGAAAATGGAAGAGAGGACACAGAATACAGCAATTCGCATGGGACATGGGGGAGTACAAATTGAAATAAGCTAAAAAGTGAATGGAACACCAAGAAAATAGAGACAGGAAATATAGATTTCATTTTTCAAAAGTTTGCCTACAAAGGAAAGGAGAGGGCTACATTTGGTATTCTGAAAAGAAAGCAAAAGCAAGGATTTAAGGAATTATTTAAGGTAATGAAACTTGAATATGTTTACAGGTTGAGAAAATGGGACCAGTAAAAGGAGACAGGATGGTACAAATACAAAATGGATAGTCGATTGAGCTCTAATCCAATTTCATTGTTTCTGGCGGCATAAAAATAGTCCATAAAACAAATTACTTTGTTTTTCTCTGATATTCAAGACAAAACAAGATAGAAGGTAAAGAACGGAACATCAGGGGCTGGCAAGGTGGCTGAATAGGACAGCTCCGGTCTGCAGCTCCCAGTGAGATCAGTGCAGAAGGAGGGTGATTTCTGCATTTCTAACTGAGGTCCCTGGCTTATCTCACTGGGAGTGGTTAGATAGTGGGTGCAGCCCACAGAGGGTGTGATGAAACAGGGTGGGGTGCTACCTCACCTGGGAAGTGCAAGAGGTCAGGGAACTCCACTCCCTAGCCAAGGGAAACTGTGAGGCACCACGCTGTGAGGAATGGTGCACTCCAGCCCAGATACTATGGTTTTCCCATGATCTTTGCAACCCACAGACCAGGAGATTCCCTCAAATGCCTACACTACCAGGGCCCTTGGTAGATAAATCCATGAAGATGAGGAAAAACCAGAGCAGAAAGACTAAAAATTCCAAAAATCAGAATGCCTATTCTCCTCCAAAGGAACACAACTGCTCACCAGCAAAGGAACAAAACAGGACTGAGAATGAGTTTGAGAAACTGACAGAAGTAGGCTTCGGAAGGTGGGTAATAACAAACTTATCTGAGCTAAAATAGCATGGTCTAAGCCAGTGCAAGAAAGCTAAGAATCTTGAAAAAAGGTTAGAGGAATTGCTAACTAAAATTATCATTTTAGAGAACATAAATGAGCTGATGGACCTGAAAAACACAGCACAGAAACTTTGTGAAGCATACACTAGTATCGATAGCCAAATCAATCAAGCAGAAGAAAGGATATCAGAGACTCCAGATCAACTTAATGAAATAAAGTGTGAAGACAAGATTAGAGAAAAAAGAATGAAAAGGAACAAACAAAGCATCCAAGAAAAATGGGACTATGTGAAAAGACCAAACCTTCGTTTGATTGGTGTACCTGAAAATGGCAGGGAGAATGAAAAGTTGGAAAACACTCTTCAGGATATTATCTGGGAGAACTTCCCCAACATAGCAAGGCAGGGGAAATTCAGGATTCAGGAAATACAGAGAACACCACAAAGATACTCCTCGAGAAGAGCAATCCCAAGACACATAATTGTCAGATTCACCAAGGTTGAAATGAAGGAAAAAATATTAAGGGCAGCCAGAGAGAAAGGTTGGTTTATCCACAAAGGGAAGCCCATAATACGAACAGTGGACCTCTCTGCAGAAACCCTACAAACCAAAAGAGAGTGGGGCCAATATTCAATATTCTTAAAGAAAAGAATATTAAACCCAGAATTTCATATGCACCCAAACTAAGCTTCACACATGAAGGAGAAATAAAATCTTTAAGAGACAAGCAAACGCTGAGAGATTTTGTCATGACTAGACTTGCTTTACAAGAACTCCTGAAGGAAGCACTAAACATGGAAAGGAAAAACCAGAACCAGCCACTGAAAAAAAGTACCAAATTGTAAAGACCATCCAAAAACTATGAAGAAACTGCATCAACTAATGGGCAAAATAACCAGCTAGCATCATAATAACAGGATCAAATTCACATATAACAATATTAGCCTTAAATGTAAATGAGCTAAATGTCCCAAGTAAAAGAAACAGACAAGCAAATTGATGTGCTGTATTCAGGAGACCCTTCTCATGTGCAAAGACTCACATAGACTCAACATAAAGAGATGGAGGAACATTTACCAAGCAAATGAAATGAAAAAATAAATAAATAAATAAAAAAGGAGGGGTTGCGATCCTAGTCTCTGATAAAACAAGACTTTAAATCAACAAAGATCAAAAGAGACAAGGAAGGCCATTACATAATGGTAAAGGGATCAGTACAACGAGAAGAGCAACCTATCCTATATATATATATGCACCCAATGCAGGGGCACCCGGATACATAAATCAAGTTCTTTGAGACCTACAAAGATACTTAGGCTCCCACAAAAGAGATCTAAAAAAAGACCTAGACTCCCACACAATAACAGTATAGGACTTTAACACCCCACTGTCCATATTAGACAGATCAACAAGACAGAAAATTAAAAAGGATATTCAGGACTTGAACTCAGCTCTGGACTAAGCGGACCTAATAAACATCTACAGAACTCGCCATCCAAAATCAACAAAGTATACATTCTTCTCAGCAACACAGTACACATATTCTAAAATTGACCACATAATTGGAAGTAAAACACTCCTCAGCAAATGCAAAAGAATAAAATTATAACAAACAGTCTCTCAGACCACAGTGTAATGAAATTAAAACTCAGGATTAAGAAACTTACCTAAAACCACACAACTACATCAAAACTGAACAACTTGCTCTTGAATGGGTAAATAACAAAATTAAGACAGAAATAAATAAGTTCTTTGAAATCAATGATAACAAAGACACAATGTACCAGAACTTCTGGAATACCACAAAAGCAATGTTTAGAGGGAAATTTATAGCACTAAATGCCCAGACGAGAAAGCAGGAAAGATGTAAAATCAACACCCTAACATCATAATTAAAAGAACAAGAGAAGTAAGCAAACAAATTCAAAAGCTAGCAGAATACAAGAAATATCTAAGATCAGAGCAGAACTAAAGGAGATAGAGACACAAAAACTCTTCAAAAAAATCAATGAATTTAGGATCTAGTTTTTTTGAAAATTTCGACAAAATAGACTGTTAGCCAGGTTAATAAAGAAGAAAAGAGAGAAGAATCAAATAGACACAATAAAAAATGATAAAGGGGATGTCACTACTGATCTCACAGAAATACAAATTACCATAAGAGAATACTATAGACAACTCTATGCAAATAAACTAGAAAATCTAGAAGAAATGAATAAATCCCTGGACACATACACACTCCCAAGACTAAACCAGGAAGAAGTCAAATCCCTGAATAGACCAATAACAAGTTCTAAAATTGAGGCAGTAATTAATAACCTACCAACCAAAAAAAGCCCAGAACCAAAGTGATTCACAGCTGAATTATACCAGATGTACAAATAGGAGCTGGTACCATTCCTTCTGAAACTATTCCAAACAATAGAAAAAGAGGGACTCCTCCCTAGCTCATTTTATGAGGCCAGCATCATCCTGATACTAAATCCTGGCAGAGACACAACAAAAATAGGAAATTTCAGACCAATATCCCTGATGAGCACCAGCGAGAAAATCCTCAGTAAAATACTGGCAAACTGAATCCAGCAACACCAAAAGCTTATCCACCATGACCAAGTCAGCTTCATCCCTGGGATGCAACGCTGGTTTAACACACACAAATCAATAAACATAATCCACACATAAACAGAAGCAATGGAAAAAAAACCTCACAGAATTATCTCAATAGATGCAGAAAATATCTTCAATAAAATCCAACAACCTTGATGCTAAAACTCTCGATAAACTAGGTATTGATGAAACATATCTCAAAATAAGAAGAGCTACTTATGACAAACCCATAGCCAATATCACACTGAATGGGCAAAAGCTGTTAAGTATTCCCTTTGAAAACCAGCAATACACAAGGATGCCCTCTCTCACCACTATTATTCAACATAGTATTGGAAGTACTGGCCAGGGCAATCAGGCAAGAGAAAGAAATAAAGGTATTTAAATGGGAAGACAGGAAGTCAAATTGTCTCTGTTGGCAGATGACATAATTGTATATTTAGAAAAACCCATAATCTCAGCCCAAAATCTCCTTAAGCTGATAACCAACTTCAGCAAAGTCTCAGGATACAAAATCGATGTGCAAAAATCACAAGCATTCCCATACACCAATAATACGCAAACAGAGCCAAATCATGAGTGTACTCCCATTCACATTGCTACAAAGAGAATAAAATACCTAGGAATACAACTTACAATGGGATGTGAAGGACATCTTCAAGAAGAACTACAAACTACTGCTCAAGGAAATAAGAGAACACAAACAAATGGAAAAACATTCCATGCTCATGGATAGGAAGAATTGTGAAAATCAGTATTGTGAAAATGGCCATACTGCCCAAAGTAGTTTATACATTCAATGCTATTTCCATCAAGCTACCATTGACTTTCTTCACAGAAATAGAAAAAACTAGTTTAGATTTCACATGGAACCAAAAAAGAGCCTGTATAGCCAAGACAATCCTACACAAAAAGAACTGAGCTGCAGGCATCATGCTACCTGACTTCAAACTATATTGCAAGGCTACTATAACCAAAATAGCATGGTGCTGGTACTAAAACAGATATATAAACCAATGGAGCGGAACAAAGACCTCAGAAATAATACTACACTTCTGCAACCATCTAATCTTTGACAAACCTGACAAAAACAAGCAATGGGGAAATAATCCCATATTTAATAAATGGTGTTGAAAAAACTGGCTAGCCATATGCGTAAAATTGAAACTGGACCCCTTCCTTACATCTTATACAAGAATTAACTCAGGATGAATTAAAGACTTAAATGTAAGACCTAAAATCATAAAAACCCTGGAAGAAAACATGGCAACACCATTCAGGACACAGGCATGGGCAAAGACTTCATGAGTAAAACACCGAAATCAATGGTGAAAAAAACAAAATAGACAAATGGAATCTAATTAAACCAAAGAGCCTATGCACAGCAAAACAAACTATCATCAGAGTAAACAGGCAACCTACAGAATGGGAGAAAATTTTTGCAATCTATTTATCTGACAAAGGGCTAATATTTAGAATCTACAAAGAACTTAAACAAATTTACAAGAGAAAAACAACCCCATCAAAAACTGTTCCAAGGATATGAACAGACACTTCTCAAAAGAAGACATTTATTGGCTGGGCACAGTGGCTCATACCTGTAATCCCAGCACTTTGGGAGGCCAAAGTGGGTGGAGCATGAGGTCAAGAGAGTTAGACCATCCTGGCCGATATGGTGAAACCCTGTCTCTACTAAAAACACAAAAAATTAGCAGAGTGCAGTGGCAAGCACCTGTAGCCCCAGCTACTCATGAGGCTGAGGCAGGAGAGTCACTTGAACCCAGGAGGCAGTTAGAATGGTGATCTTTAACATGTCAGGAAACAACAGATGCTGGAGAGGATGTGGAGAACTAGAAATGCTTTTACACTGTTGGTGGAAGTGTAAATCAGTTGAACCATTGTGAAAAGCAGTGTGGTAATTCCTCAAGGATCTAGGACCAGAAATACCATTTGACCCAGCAATCCCATTACTGGGTATATACCCATAAGATTATAAATCATTCTATTATAAAGACACATGCACATGTATGTTTGCTGCAGCATTGTTCACAATAGCAAAGACTTGGAACCAACCCAAATGCCCATCAATGATAGAATGGACGAACAAAATGTGGCACATATACACCATGGAATATTATGCAGCCATAAAAAAGGACGAGTTCATATCCTTTTCAGGGACATGGATGAAGCTAGAAACAGTCATTCTCAGCAAACTAACACAAGAACAAACAACCAAACACCACATGTTCTCACTTATAAGAGGGAGTTGAACAATGAGAACACAGAGACACAGGGAGTGGACCATCACTCAACAGGGCCTGTTGTGGGGTAGGGAGCTAGAGGAGGGACAGCATTAGGAGAAATACCTAATGTAAATGATGGGTTGATGAGAGCAGAGAATCACCATGGCATGTGTATACCTATGTAACAAATCTGCACATTCTGCACATGTATCCCAGAACTTAAAATGTAATAAAAAATAAAATTAAAAAACAGAATGGAGCATTCAAAGAAATAAAGAAATTACAGGTGATTTTCTTTTCTTTTCCTCTTGCCTTGCCACCAGCAAAATTCTAAAACCTGAATTTGAAGCTCTGCTTTAAAAGTGGTATGTTATTTAAAAATGTCAGAGTATACTAATACTAATCCTAGTAAGTCATCATTCATTCCTACTTTTTTGGAGAAAGAGTGACACTGCTTAGCTAAAGAGTGAGTCTAATTAAGGAGATCATCATATATACCAAGGACACATTTGTGAATATTACAAGATAAGAAACCCATTAGCTATTAAAACTATGTTGAACATAACTCAATCTTTCTTTACTGATTTGAAAGAATCTTACAGTGCCCTGGGGCCATCATTATAAATATTAATTCTCATTGAAAATACAGAACTGTCAACTCGTTAACACCTTCTAGTAGGAATAGCCTTTTCTAATTTTAGACTTGTTAAATTGACAGATAGGTTTGAAGAAATAAAAGGTTAATGCCATAGATAATACAAAATGTAGAGAATTACTAGTTTGCTTCTCGTTTCTAAAATTCTATAATTATTTCCAGCTGAAAATGTTCCACTATCGTTATCAGAAATCTTATTTTAATAAATTTACTACAGGTCAAGAATATAGCATATATTGATGTAAACCTAAGACAATTATTTTGGAAAAGTACATAAATTGGATAGCATATTTCCTAGATTAAATGAATGACTTTGTGATAGTATATGATGGAATATTTCCCTTTTCATATTTATCCAGCTGTATAATTTCAGTGATGGAGGGATATGATAGTTGGCTGACCAATTCAAACTAAAAACTGCACTTATAGTTTTTACCGAGTTAAAGACAAATTCAGGTCAGTAGAGGGATGCTATTAATGTATTTGGGTGAATTGCACCTA
The DNA here is from genome assembly GCF_048565385.1 of Saimiri boliviensis. Classification (NCBI taxonomy): domain Eukaryota; kingdom Metazoa; phylum Chordata; class Mammalia; order Primates; family Cebidae; genus Saimiri; species Saimiri boliviensis. The sequence goes on from NC_133455.1 coordinate 106,145,900, forward strand.
CAGAAGAAAGAACTAGAAAGTGAAATGCATGGTTTATTTTGTAATGGGGTAGCATTTGAGGAGATTTTTTATTGAGGATAAAAGCATAGAATACAAATATTGAATATGAGTTATAATTGAAATTATCAAAGGAAAAGCCAAATGGTATAAATACTATAAAAGCCTTCAGGGCTATTTCAGGTCTTGCATTTGTCTAGTCTCCTCAAGAAAGTATAGTATTTGACTATGAAATCATGCATTTGAAAGCACTTGTGGGATATTTGCAGTATGCTGGGCAGTAGGCTAGGCCCTGAGGGCATAAAGACACAGTTGCGCCCTATTAGATTCATGTCTAATAAAATAAGCTCACACATACATACACACACACACACACACACACACATATATGAAATGCATATGTGTGTGTGTGTATAAATTGTCTGTGAGGACTGCCTGAAGGAAATACAGCTTATTACTGATCTATTTATCTATTATTTTAGATACAAGGAGTACATTAGGCTATGTTATTTTGGTTTATCTAAAACCATGTTAAGTCATATTTTCGGATTATACTCTCACTTTTTCTTTCATTACATGCTACACAAAGACAGCCTGCAAATATAATTTCTGTGAATTTGCTATGAAATGAGGGCCTTATTGGTATTATTATATCAATCCACACCCATTTGGAAGCTCCATTTGAGAGTTCAACATTTAAAAGAGCATTGTTTCCCTTATGGTATTGGTTCTCATAACCATATTCAAGCGGTGCTCCCTTGAATCAGAATCCTCTGAGGATGCCTTATAAAAAAAAATGGAGATTTTTAATCTTTGTCCTAGACCTATGAAATCAGAATCCCAGGTAATAGAGTCTGATAATCTGCCTCTTCATAAACTCTCCAGGTAATCTGTGTGTGCCTTAAAGTTTAAAAGCTGCTGCCCTAAGAAGCCAAAAATGTTCTCCCTTAGAACATTCTTCCTCAGATCTGTGAAGCATATTCTCCTCCTTTCAGTTTGGCCTCAAAAGACTTAGTATCAAATCTGATGCTCAACTCTAACAACGATCATATTATATCTAATATTATAAATTCACTAATGGTAAGTTGCATATAATAATGATTATGTGCATCACTAAAAATGCTCCAATTAAACAATGATATACCATCATTAGATATTCTGATTTTTGGAATGTTAAAATGTGAAATGTGTGCATCTTAGAATTGATGAAGAATGGTTTATAGACTGCTATCCTTGTATTGTAACTCTTGTGTGAGAGGCTTGTCAAAATAAAAAAAAAGTTTCGAGAGATGAACACAAGTTTGCTAGGAAAATCTGTGTAGAAGGAGGGCACTTTTAGGTAGACGGAAGAGCAAGTGCAAACTCCCAGAGACATGAAATTCACATGCTTAGTCTAGAAAGAGTGCTGAAGTCAGACTGCTCGAGTTCCAATGTTTGCCTTGTTGCTGACAAACTGAATGATATTTGGGCAACCTAATTTTAAATGTCTCTGGGCTTCTGGTTTCTTTGTTTTTTTTTTTGTTTTTTGTTGTTGCTGTTGTTTTTACTTGTAGAATAGAATTTTACAGCCACTTCATAGGGTTGTAAGACTTAAATATCATAATACAAATAGAATGCTGAATGCATTAGCCAATAAAAATTCTCAATTACAGATTATAATGATTATTACTGTGAAAGGGAACAGTCTAGTGGGGAAGGAATGGGAATTGAGAGAAGACGAAACCGGAGTGGCAGGTGGGAGTAGGATTTTGAGGACTGCACATTCCTAAGAAGCTTAGACTTTATCTCCTAGGAAATAGGGAATCACTGGAAGCAGTGATGGGTCTAATCTGAATTTGAAACCAATTACTCTAGTGTCAACTTGGATAATGAATTTGAAGGCAGAGATAATAAAGAAAGGGAAAGAAAATTAAGTCAATAGTTCAGATGAGGGATGATAAGAATGGTTGCAGTCAAGATGAAGAGTGGGAAAGACTTCCTGGAAAGATTCAAAAGCTACTTTGGAAGCAAAATAACAGAACTCAACAGCAAATGTGATGTAGTGAGCGAGTAATCAGGAGATGTCAAAGATATTTCCAAAATTTTTTAGTGTACTGAACTGTCTTTAGAGAGTAGATGCCTATTTTAGAGATTTATAGCAGCCTTTGCCCTTAAGAAAATTAAAAATGAAAACGGAAAACTTCAGAAGTCACCATATAATTAGCATTCACCTATACCACCAAATAAGAGAAGACATGCTCAGGGAGAAGAAATGACATAGACAGTAGGTTAATATGATCAGGAATGGATGAAGTTAATCAGGAAAATAAAACAAGATATTAATCACAAAGTTTCTATGTGCTTTTTTGCATCTACACTAGTAGATATTACACATACTCTCTCTCACATACACAGTTTCATGAGTAGCAGTAAGAGCTACAATAATTTGATCTATATTTACTTCAGGGGCTGTCCTGTAGCTATAATCAGAAAATCTGAGTTCAAATCTCAGCAATAGCCATTTAATGACTGTTGTAAGGCAAATTTGCTAACTTGGCTGATAGAGTTTCACCATCTATATAAACAAGGACAATTATATCTACTATGCAGTACTTCTGTAAAAGCATTTTGAAAATTATGAAGTGCTCTATTTACCATATGCATTTTTTAGTTTTTGAGATGGAGTCTTGCTCTGACTCCCAGGCTGGGGTGCACTGGCGTGATTTTGGCTCACTGCAACCTCCACCTCTTGGGTTCAAGTGATTCTCCTGCCTCAGCCTCCTGAGTAGCTGGGATTACAGGTACACATCACCATGCTGGCTAATTTTTGTATTTTTAATAGAGTATTTTCAGTTGGTCAGGTTGGTCTCCAACTCCTGACCTCGTGATCCACCCATTTTGGCCTCCCAAAATCCTGGGATTACAGCCATGAACCACAGTGCCTGGCCTACTCTATGCATTTTTATCTGATAGGAGTTTTATACCTTCAGTGAAACATGAAAACTCTTTATGTTTTCATGAATCAGAATAAAAAGTACTTAAATCATTTTTAGTTTTGAAATGCAACTCCATCCTCATTTCTCAATACGATTTCCTTTTTAAAAGAAATTTTAATATTAATACTAACAGAATTCTGTAAAACCTTGATCAAATAGAGGGAAGATACATACACTTAACCTAGTTTAGGGTCAAACTCTGATTTGAAAAATCAAGACCTAAAAATATTATTCCTGAAATAGAAACCAGAGTTGAAATGACCTCAGTGCTACAGTAAATTTGGAATTATTCTAAGTACTCTTATGGTAATGAGAAAGTGAAAAACAGAGGAAACAGTACTAAAAGAAAGACCAAAACAAAAGAACAAGGGAATGACGACTTAGGTATGTACTGGAATATAGCCTCAAAATATGGAGGAAAAAAATAAAGAGGATGCAGGCATTCTATTATATGACACTATTCTTATTGCATTTATACTTGTTTTCTTTTTCTTAATTTGCTACCCTAAACCAGAACAGAGATTCTGGCATTCAACATATCATTACCTTAGGTATAGAAGTGTATTTCCTGGCATAGCTAAGCTACGTACCTTTGCCCTGATCAGACGATGATCTTACAATAATCTTGTATATATCCATTCCCTTTACAGATGAGGACTTTTTCACAATCTAGAGCCATTTGATAGGCAAATTTGAGAATGTTGGTAAAATATATTTATATTTGGGAATTTTTAAGATTGAAAGGGGTATACAGGTAAACACAAATAGTATACACAGATACAACCTATAAAGTCACACTGATCAAAAAATAATTAATTGAAAATTGAATATTAAATATTTATAAAAGTAAAGTGGAAAAATATGCCAAGTGTAGTTGGTCTGATTGGCAAGCCTAAAATCATTCATTAAAAGCTTTATGGATTAGACAAAGGTTGAAAAAAAGGGACTTGATCTGATATAAGATTGTAAAAGAAATGACACTCAATATAGTTTGGTGGCAAGAAATGTAGCTCAGTATGTGTAAAAGAAAAGTTCAAACCCAGAAGAGTATCACAGTTTCATGAAAGAGAGTGCAGAATCACATAATCACATAGTGAGAACCAACCTTAAGTAATTTGTTTCCAAATTATGGCTATTTAATGACAAAAACTCTGTATTGGTTTTTCTGTAATTGGGTTAGTCCCATATTGGAGACACATTCAGACAATTTTAATTTTAGATTTGATACCATGAAGATGAAGCACAACAGTGAGAATGTGGAAGCATAAAAGCCTTTTTGACTCATCTAGAAATGGTATTACATTCTATATTTTTATAGTTTATCATATCATCACTATAATATTTAAAAGAAAATAACTTAGAAAAGTACACTAATAAAGGCTGGAAATTTGAGGGATATGTATACAACAATAACAACATAACCAGGAATTAATGAAATTGTTTGTGACATATGAATTCTGTTAGAATTTACTTTTATGAGGTTAGACTGCCACAGGCTCATTTGTGATTCTGAAATATAGCATGTATATGTGCACACATATTATATATACACACATTGTAAATATACATTATATATGCTTTACACACACACACACACACACACACATATATGTAGCATGCTGTAATACAGCTAGCCTTTTAAATTCGAAAGCAATATGTGCAAAATCCCTATTACGATGAACTACTTTTTTTTTACCTTTCATTTTTAATTCAGGGCTATATCTGCAGGTTTTTTATATAAGTAAACTTGTATCATGGGGTTTTCTTGTACAGATTATCTCATCACCCAGGTATTAAGCCTAGTACCCATTCGTTATTTTTCCTGACCTTCTCCCTCCTCCCACCTTCCACCTTCCAACAGGCCCCAGTGTCTATTGTTCTTCTCTATGAGTCCCCATCATTTAGCTCCAACTTATAAGTGACAACAGGTGGCATTGGTTTCCTGTTAATGCATTAGTTTGCTAAGGGTAATAGCTTCCAGCTCCATCAATGTTTCTGCTGAGGACATGATCTCATTCTTTTTTATGGTGGCATAGTATTACATAATATATATGTACCACATTTTCCTTATCCAGTCTACCATTAATGGGCATTTAGATTGATTCTATGTTTTTGCTATTGTAAATAGTGCTGCAATGTACATATGCATGCAGGTGTCTTTATGATAAAACAGTTTATACTCCTTTGGATATATACCCAGTCATGGGATTGCTGGGTCAAATGCCATTTCTGTTTCTAGGTCTTTGAGGAATTGCCGTACTGCTTGCCACAATGATTGAACTAATTTACACTTTCACCAACAATGTATAAGCGATGAACTATTTCCTTTAGCAAAACTAATCATTATCAAATAAGTAAAAATAATTTTAATTTTACTTTATAAATGACTGTGTTTTAGATCTCTTTAAAGATTTTAAAAGTTAAGCATAGATTCAATTTTATAAAGCATAGACACTATATCCAAATGCTGTTAGGCCTTGGGACCCAGAAATAATATGAAGCAACTGAAATACTTATTAAGATATTAAAAGCATTTTGAATATTAAATACATTTTGATCTATGAAATTTTTCATGAGAAGGAGCTATCTATTTGATTAAGAAAGGTCTTTGATTATCACTATATTATATAACACTATTTAACTCAAAAACATTTTTTTCCTTAAAAAGAATAAGGACTAGGAAATTCGTTACAATTTCCAACCAGGGATTTAAAGGCTAATTTCAAGGCACTTCAACAGGTTGAGTTAACACAGCAGATAAGTTCTTCTCTATAAATTTCCTACTGACATGTTTCATGATAGAACAAGCCCCATCTGAAAAGCAGGTAACTTTTTCTTTTTTTATCTGAGCAAAAGCATGATTGCATTTTTTTAAAAGTACCCTGTCTATGGAAAACCAATTTAGTTCCATTAATGAAAAGGAAGCACAATGTGATTGAGAATGTAATACGGAATTATAGTTCATTAATTCTTCAAGTATGTAATTTTCCAGGCTCCTGATCCCCCATTGATTTCTGCACACCCCCATAGGTCCCACTAAATGTGAGCAAAAGGAAATTTAATCGTGTTGCTATGTCATGTGTGGCGATGGTGGTGCTCCACAATTAGGTGGAAATGTTGTGAAAGGGATTTTTCCAGTGACTGCTCCACCACGTAGCTCTGTTAACATTTCTTTGTTGTCAAAAATTGGTCACAGACCCACAGACAAATGGGACTGTGATAGTCTTGTATTACTTGACCAATACCATCAAAGGAGATGACACTTCCAACAACTGAAGCTGATAATTCAGTACACTTAATTAAGCATGATAAATTGGATGTACATGTCAATCTTTTCTTTAAAAACTTGTATGTAATGTATTTTTCTATTAGCATCATTGCCATGGAATATGTCAATGCCCATTACAATTTAAAACTAAAAATTTTACACTAATTAATAGAGTACAATTACAATTTTGGGTGTTGGTTCAGAGTTACATCCTGATTTTCTACCTTTTATAAGGGCTATCTCTTCAAAAAATATACTGCTCTATTCATTTCTCTGCTAACTTGTCCTTGAAATTTAAATTGCTTTATTTGCCACATCTCAGACTTGGGCAAAATTGTTACCATGAATATGGTGTCAATTAGTGAGTGCCAGTATATGAGGTCTGAAGAATTGAACAGAAATGCATTATGTCTAACCCAAATTTAGCAAAATGTTGTATGGTACTGCTTTCTTGTCTTGTAAAGAGAGCTAATATTTCAAGACAGCTATGGAAGCTGTGCTGACAACCCTATTGGGGTTCTTCTATAAGGAATCAAGGTCAGAACAACCCTATTGTGCTTTATTAATAGACTCGAAGCACAGCACATACTTTATATATTAAGAGAAAAAAGGGAGGTAGAATCTTATAAAGAAGTGTTCTGAAAACAGCTGTGTGAACAAAAGCCATTTTAGCAGTGAGAGGAAAATCTACCATGGAGGTCAGCCTTTAAATAGCCCTTATAACTGTTTCCTCTCTTTAGTGGTAGAGTGGTAAATGGGGCAATCTTTAAAGAGTTTCAGCTTTTCATTCTCTCTTCTTTATATATTTTTATGCATAGCAGTGCCTTCTTGGCTTAGCAGAGTGTGAATGGGTCTCTTACCCAGAGTACACAATTCAGGCAACAGTCAGCAATTAGCCTGCACTAACATACTGTCTCAGATCTTAGGTCTGCAATGACTGGGTTGAAATGGTAAATGGTGAAAGTTGAAAATGCTTATTAAGAATTCGGTCAAGTAATTACTTATTTTTTCACAGGTTTGTTGTCCACCTACCTCATTCTAAAGTAAAGCCATGTCAGAGAATTGATGTTATCTCGTTCATTAGGATATCTCCAGAACTCTTTAGAAGAGTTCTTGCCACATGGTAGGTATTCAATATAAACTGATCAAATGAATGAATTAATTTTATGCACAATGTTGATATTTCAAATGTGGTTTATTGAAACAGCAAAATGAGTTTTGAAGCATTTCAGCATCATATGTGCAATATGAGAAGCTGTTACTCTTAGACATAGACATCTTTTCTTGGGGTCCCATGATGGTAAGATATATAAACTGCACAATAATTTGATTATAGAACTCCATTTCTCTTGACTCAGTTCTAAAACAGCTTCTAAGTTTTCAACTTTATTTAGTAGGAACTTCTGGATCAATATTAACCACAATAATTTTTTACTCAGGATAAAGAGCCAACCACATATACAATAAGCAAACAAACAAAAAAGAAAATGAGGGCAGAGAAATCATAGCAAAAATGTGCATAGCTCAAAAAAGCAAAAAAAAGGACACTTCTTACTTTCTTCCTCTTAAAAGACATTCTATTACTCCATGACCCTTCACTACATTTTATTTATATATAATATTTTTAAGACTGAATTACTCTAAATTAATTAATTAATTTTTATTTTTTAATTGCATTTTAGGTTCTACGGTACATGTGAAGGACATGCAAGATTGTTGCATAGGTACACACATGGCAGTGTGATTTGCTGCCTTCCTCCCCATCACCTATATCTGGCATTTCCCCCCCTGCTGTCTTTCCCCAGCTCCCCACCTCCTGCTGTCCCTCCCCTATTTCTCCCCAAGAGACCCCAGTGTGTGATGCTCCCCTCCCTCTGTCCATGTGTTCTGATTGTTCAACACCCACCTATGAGTAAGAACATGTGGTGTTTGATTTTCTGTTCTTGTGTCAGTTTGCTGAGAATGATGGTTTCCAGATTCATCCATGTCCCTACAAAGGACACGAACTCATCATTTTTGATGGTTCATAATATTCCATGCTGTATATGTGCCACATTTTCCCTGTCCAGTCTATCATTGATGGGCATTTGGGTTGGTCCCAAGTCTTTGCTATTGTAAGCAGTGCTGCAATGAACATTCATGTGCACGTGTCCTTATAGAACGATTTATAATCCTTTGGATGTATACCCAGTAATGGGATTGCTGGGTCAAATGGAATTTCTATTTCTAGATCCTTAAGGAATCGCCACATTGTCTTCCATGATGGTTGAACTAATTTACACTCCCACCAACAGTGTAAAAGTGTTCCTATTTCTCCACATCCTCTCCAGCATCTGTCGTCTCCAGATTTTTTAGTGATCGTCATCCTAACTGGCATGAGATGGTATCTCAATGTAGTTTTGATTTGCATTTTTCTAATGACCAGTGATGATGAGCATTTTTTCATATGTTTGTTGGCCTCATAAGGTCTCACTCTGTTGCCCAGGCTGAACTGCAGTAGTATGATCACAGCTCATTACAGCCTTGAACTCATTATACATCCAAGTGATTCTCCTGCCTCAGCCTCTTGAGCAGCTAGGACTACATGTGTGCACCACCATGCCCAGTTAATTAAAAAAAATTTTTTTTTGTAGTGATGAGATCTCCCTATGTTGCTGAGACTGGTCTTGAACTCCTAGGCTCAAGACCAGCCTAGGAGTTTCCTCCCACCTTGGCCTCCCAAAGCACTGGGTTTGCAGGTGTGAGCTACTGTGCCTGCCTGGTCTGTTATTTTTTATAATAAATTTGATTTTGACTTTCTTAAAAAACTGTGATGAGCAGAAAACTCAGTTAATTAGGCAAATTAGTAAACATACCAGGAATTTATTTTAGTTTTCATATTCACTCATTTTAACATATTTTCTGGACAACATTGTTTCAGTGTTGTTTGAGTTTGAATCTGTTTATCTACAGGTAAATGGAAAAGGGTAAAGTATGTAAGTATACAAGGATAATAAGAGATTCGGTTTAGATGGTAGAATAAACAACAGCACAGATTCTAGCAAAAACACCACCATCAACTAAATGAATATGATGCAATCAATGCCTTAAAGAAAACAAGCTAAGTTTATTTCTCAGCAACTTGCAGATATGTGACATGGCTAAGAGGTCACACTGGAGAATAAACAGATTCTGAAATTTATCAATAATACTGCCAGATTTGTCAAGAGCACTAACTGGGAATTACCTTCTAATTAAGGAATGGCAGAAACAGCAGCAGGGAAAAAGTCAATGAAACAAAGGCACGCACAGCAGGGCTGATACTGGAAGAGAACGTGCAGTCAGAGGGCTGACCCAAAGCCTGAGGTAAATTTCTGAAGAAATGGAACTATTCTCCAGTAATATGGATTGAGCTCTCACACTAAACGTTTGATGAAATACTAGAAATGGGAGCACCGCCCAAGTATTACAAGACGCTCCATCAGCTGGGTTCTCCTTTCAGCCCATTAGGCTCTCAAGCTATAGGAAATTATAGATGGAATACAAAATGCCCCATCTGCAAACCACAACTGTGAAGGGTACAACAAACAAACAGTTTTGAGATAAGGCAGAAAGACACCAAAGAGAAAATCTGGACCAAACTCCCCAAGTGTGAGTAAAATAGAAGGAAAAGGAATGGAATTGATGACTGAAAACAATAGAAAACAATCAAAATCATGGCACAGAAAGAAAATATACAGCCTAGGAGAAAGTGGAACTCCAAAACAGAAAGAAATATACCACAAGCACTTACCAGAAAGATATCAATTAAATGATGAAGATTTAAGGAGGAGATAATTTTTAAAAAGCTACATAACACCCACTAATAAACAGAAAATCACAGGCCTAAAGGCAATAAACTTGAAGACCAAAACATTTTCACTGAAGCAAAGTAGAACCAGCAAAGAACAGAATATACTCTTAAAATAAAGTTTCCAACTTAAAAGGAAGACTTGTGATAGTCACAGAATATATGGTTGGAAAGGAAAAGATTTAAGTAATTAGAATGAAGCTAATTGATATGGAAAAGTGGCAAAAATAATTCAGTTAAGGGTAACTGAGGTCCCTGAAATAGAATCCCTAATAAATGCAAGAGAAAATTAAAAATATATATTTAATATGAGAATTGCTTGCAATGCAGAAAGATTTTAATTGTACACAGGGAGACTCTACCAGTTTCTAGGAGATGGCTCAACATGGAGATGCTCTGCAGTCAGAGTTTTGCGTGGCTGGCATCTTGGAAGTATTCATCTTAGATTAGGTGGTACCCACTAAGACAGTTCTTGAATCATGCAATTCAGTAACCTCCCTAATTGTTTTCTTTCATATCATTAAAGAGTTTTTGTCTGTTGTTTTATTTTTTATTTTATTATTATTTTTTGTGTGTGTGATGGAGACTCGCTCTGTTGCCCAGGCATGATCTCTGCTCACTACAACCTCTGCCTCCTGGGTTCAAACAATCTAATCTCACTGCAAACTCCAGCCTCTGGGTTAAGTGGTCCCCCTGCCTCAGCCTCCTGAGTAGCTAGGATTATAGGGACACGCCACAATGTCAGGTTATGTTCTGTTTTATTTTTATTATACATGTTCACCATCTGAAAAATATGTGCAAATTATAATTATAAACAAATGAACAAAAATCTGATGGGGTAATACGTTCATCTTTGACATCAAGGACTTTTATCAATATTGTCTTAAATCTTCAAATGCAGTTAAAATATCTATAATCTACTTAATGTTTTTAACTATCTTTGCCTTTTTTTCACTTAGAGGAAATCTTTTAAAATAATACAATTTGTGATTTAAAAAACATTAAACACCTTGTATGCCACATTAAATGGAGTTTGGAGTGATAAAGCCAAAAAGAAAGTCTTACTTTGTACCAATACAAGATGATATTTATAGTAATATTACAAATTCATAAATCAACATAAAGCAAAAATGTCACTTGAATTAAGAGTTGCTAGTGCTTCAGCGACTTGGCACTTAAGTTCCTTCTGCCAAGAATATTCTGGCCTCAAATATTTGCATGGCTTGCTCTCTTATCTCTTTTAGGTATTTATGATATTGCTGACTCGAGGCCTTCTTGAGATGTCTAAAATCATAACCTGAAATGCACCTATAGTTGACATTCCCTGTTTCTCTCCTCTACTTTTCTCCTTAAGACAAAACTATAGATGATAGGATTCATGTTATATTCTAGTATTAATTCAGTATAACTTATAGAATGCATCCTATTTGCTATATGTGTCTCATCTAACATACACATGTTTTTACTTACGTATCTTGTGCATGGTTTGCCTTTCTTCCCTACAGCATAAGGTCCATCCATATAGGCAGGAATTCTTATCTATTTTCTTCACTATTGTCCTCAGTGTCTAGGACAGTGCCTTTCACATAGTAGTCAGTAAAGCAAGTATTTGTTTAATAAATGAATGACTCAGAACTAAACATAAACTCATGAGCACAATGGAACACCATCCTATTAGCTACTTACTTAAAACCTGAGAAATATAAGTAAATAGAGATAACATAACAACTGAAGTTTGAGGATTCATTTTTTCCATCAGGTATGTACAGGCAGATATTTCTACAAATTCCTGGCAGCTTTGGTTCTCAGAGGCTTGGAAGCATCTGCGCTTCTTGATTTGCTGTATCTTTGCTGCAAAGCTCTGACATCTGCCTATACATAGCATCAAGGAGATATGGAACACAAAATAATTTACAATAAACTATCTTAAGATGAAGTCTCAGTTTCTGGTCTTGCCTTTTGGGTGTCCAGTTGACTCTACAACAACCACATTTTGCTTGATTAATGCAGTGCAAGTGTAGTGGAAGTGGAAAGGTGAACAGCACCACTATTTTCCAGGCATGTTTTCAACAATCCACATAAAGCACTGAGCATGGGGTTTGCTATACAGCTACAGCTCAATACATTTTTGTGTCTCTTCATTATTATCACAGTTTCAGTCATCTCTCACACTGAATAGAACTCCTGATTGTTCTTTCCACTCCCACTTTGATTCTTCCAATATCTTCTCCACATTCATGCCAAAGTGATATTTGAGTAACTCAAATCTTACCATATTTAAAATATTGAATAGCTCCTCTTTGGCTGGAGGGTGAAGACCAAAACATTAATGACCTACAAGCCATGATAGTTTGACCCCTACCTCCTCTAAAACCTCATCATATACCAGGCTTGCCTAGCCTCTGTGCTTCAGGCACACTGGCCGTCTTTCGCTTCCTCAAATGTGCTGTGCTATCCCCATCACAGGCTCTTTGCACATGTTATTTTCTCTGAGAACACTCTTCTCTACTTAATTAGTAAGTCTTCCTCTTCCTTTAGATCTCAATTCAACCTTAGTAAAGCATTTTAGACATCCCTGAGTAGACCAGATCCCCCTTCCCACTCCCAAGTCACAATGTGGATGGCAGTTTTTATAATTGTGCAATGCAGCAGCTCTGACTTCTCTGTAGGATTTCAACTTATACCTGCAAATTATCATGACATCATTTGATTAGGTCTCTTTCCTCACTAAACCAAGAGCTCCTTGAGGGCAAGTGGTGAGTTTTTTCCATTATTAAATCACAGTGTCTTCCCAGAGCCTGTCCTAAGAAGCAGGCTGGTATTGCATAATTATCATCATGATCACAATCCCCATCAACGTCATCATCATTACTATCTCTTGCTGGGTAAACATCTTTCTTATGATTTACCCATACAGCCTGACTTCTCTTAGCTTCAACTGAAGCAGACCTTGATCATGGCATTTATATAATAGTAATTGCCCTGACTCAACATATGACTTGATCAATTCTAACATGCATTTTTGAATTCTGCCTAGATCACACCAAGTGGAGGTAATTTCTATTCCTTGAACCTTTTGAAGTCCCCACGTGCTGTAGTAATTTGTGTATTTTCAATTCTTTCTACTGAAATTTAAATTCCTTAGAGGTAAGAGCTGGTCTGCACTTATCTTTGAATACCCTGTAGTACCAAAGCTTATCCCTTAAATATAGCTCAGTAAGTATCTACTGAATTAAATGGTTGTTTTAACTCATAATTTCTCTCTGATTCTGTTTGAGTCTGTTCTTAGTCCCTCTACTTCTGTGTTTTAACAATTTTTTTTTCTTTACTAACTATCTTCAAGGAGTTACACCTTTCCCTTTTGTAAACATTTTAAACATAAGATCTTGAAAATATAGTATATCTAAATGTTAAATATATAGAAACAAAACATACATTTAAATACATAGAAACAAAAAACCCCTCATCCTATCACAGAGTATTTTAAGTATAAGAAAAACAATGGAAAACTTCAATTCTGAAAGGAAACTGAAAGTAAAGAAATTGATCAAGATAGAAAAAAAGGCCTCAGGCTATGAAAATAAGAGTTAAGAGAAATAGGAAAATGCCTTGAAAGCAATGAGAGTACCACAGTAAAATCATATGAAGGCTCTTCCACAGTATTCCTTCTAGAACTTGCTTAGAGATGTGTATCTTTAATTAAAATCTATAATTTGCATACTCCTCAAATCTAGACCTTGCAAATATCACCTTTTTTTTTAAGGCAACAACAACAATGACAGACTCCAGGAGAGAGTACCGTATGCCAGGGGCTGGGCAAGAGGGGCACCCAGCGACAAGGTCAAAAAGTAAAATCTGAAGAGTTTTTAACGTCCAACAAAATGGTGCATATGGGTTTTCTTGAAGAAACAGACTTATTCCGTGATTTGAATTTTATGAGTAGTATATAAGAAAAATGTCTTAAGGTAATGGTCAATATTTTATTACTGTTTTGCAAATAAACAGAAAAAGCCTTCAAAAGACTACTTTCTCTGTCTCTTTTAGGTTCAATCACAACTTAGTTTTTTCTCAAAGGCATTTCTCAGAGGCATTCTTTTGTTTGTTTATCTTGTATTACTTTATTCAATTCAGGTTTGGGGCTCAGAGAACCCAGAGGAATGGATTTCGATATGTCCTTTTGATTTTTACTCTCTAAAAACATCAGCTTTTAAACTAGCTTTTGGTAGGTGCTAGATCAAAGTTACTTTCAATTTTAATTTTCTTATTTGTCCCTGAATTGTTTCCATTTTGATTTGTGGATTAGGAGAGCATGCATCACTGTAGATTCAAGCACATGACGTTTCCGTAAAAAATCAGAAGCGTGGATCAGCTCACAGAAGTAACATACTCTTGCAGGTATACTGGGGGACTAATTACAGGTGAGATCAGATTGTTTTCCCCAAAATCAGTTTTGAATCTGTTCAAAGGCATGGTCAAATATTTATCTTAGACCCTAGCTTGCTGTGCCAAAAGACAAAGATAACCATTTTTTTCTGAAACAAGTATAACACTCAGCACCTTGGCCTTACATCTGACCATCAAGAACCTTCGAGACAGCACAGACTGATTTTGAATGGAACCATATTCTGATAGGTCCCATAAGACGTTGACCCTAAAATTTATATTCCCAGCTTTTTGTATGCCTTATACATGAAAGAGAATTATTTGCTACTGTCCCCTTAAAATAGAAGAATGCTTCTAAATATGACTTTAAATACCAAGAAACAGTTTAACTGTGCCAAATACAGTTAAACTGTTTTCTCACTGTATTAAATCAATAGGGTTAGGTATTTTTTAACACGCATTTGGCATCAGAATATGAGACTTTAATTCCTTGTTCTGATACCTTCTGGTTGTGTGCGACCAGAAAAAAAAAATCATTAATGCCTTTATTACCTTAATTACCTCAACTCTCATCTCAAAGATGTAGAGTATCAGTCATACATATTTTAGTGGCTTTCTGAGCAAGTGCATCAAATGACATAGTGTATTCTATAGCTCTATGAAACTGTTAAACCATATTCAAATATTCATAATGAATTATTTTAATGGGTTATTTAGATACTTTATTTAAACTATCCAGAAAGCTTTCTGAAAGCAGAAAAATAAGTGTTTCAGAATTTTTCTTGGGATGGTCACACTGCTTTTTAAAAATGTGCTGCAATGATATATGTTTAGAAAGAAACCTTTCCAAAAGTCAGCTTGATTGGACTTTGTACCCACTTCATTTTAAGATTAACTTGTAGTAGAGACTCCTACTCTGGTATAACCTTCTTAATTGTGTAATGTCATTTTTCTATTATGGGTTCATCAGAATAGAGAATAGTTATATGGAAGATTCACATTGATTCAAGGGAAAAAATGGTGTCTGTTGAGATTAACTTGGGAGTAAGGAGTAGCCTGCTATCCTTACTGCCTCACCTCACAGATCTGTGAGCTCTCACAGAAAAGCATCACAGAATTGACACAAAGTAAGGGCTCAGAGGTAGGACAGATGTTATTCTGGCCAGGCGCAGTGGCTCACACCTGTAATCCCAGCACTTTGTGGGGCTGAGGCGGGTGGATTGCCTCACCTGCTGAGTTGACACTGAGCTTGGGAGTTCAAAACCAGCCTGGGCAGCATGACAAAATCCCACCTATACTAAAAATACAAAAAAATTAGCCAGGTATGGTGGCGGGTGCCTGTAATCCCAGCTACTCAGGAGGCTGAGACAGGAGAACTGCTTGAACCCAGGAAGTGGAAGTTGCAGTGAGCCGAGATCATGCCACTGTAGTACAGCCTGGGCGACAGAGTGAGACTCTGTCTCAAAAAAACACAAACTTCATAAGGAATGAATTTGCTAAACTTCTGGAAATTGGCTTTAAGTTCCAAAAATCACTATGAGGAAGCCTCAGGGTATTTTACTATTTGTGAGCTGTATATTTCAGCTCATTTTATATAACAAATGCCTACTTCTCCAATGCTGATAGAAGGATATAGAACTTGACTCTGAATTTAAATTATTGCAATACTTTAAAATCAATATAGAAAATAATATGATTGCAAAATAGTCAATAAAGTAAAACATTTACATGTTAGCCTCATTTTGAGACAAACTTTTTTAAAGTTTGATATTTTCATGGGATAATAAACAATAACTTCCTAATAATTTAGGCACTTATGAAAGTGATTCCATATCTATTTTAGGAGATTTCTACATGCATATAATTTCAGGCCTCTCCATGAATAAATAAAACTTTCTAGTCATTTTAGATTAAAGTCTGTACTTAAAAACTTAACAATGTGTCACTAATTGGACAGCTACTTTTGTGCATGCAAGTTTTAATTACAGGAAAAGTAGTCAGAGCTCTACATCTTAAAGATATTTTATTTAAAAGAAAAAAGATATTTTAAATCTCTTACAATGTACACTGCCCACCTGACAAAGAGAAGGCAGAATAAACTAATGAAGGGTTATAACTCGATTCGTAACTGAGAAGTTATTATAAAACACCCTTCTAAATATCCAGAGTAGTTTCCTCATAGCTGCTTAAACAACAATCAATCTACAGATAAAAGTAAAAATTCCTTCACAGGAATTCCTGAAAGAAATAATTTTTAGCTATAAAGTAACTTTTAATGCTTAAAAATATTATGTGTAAAACCATTAAGTGGCTCATTTTAACTACTTGTCTTTGTATAGGTTGGTTAAAAGAAAAAAAATATATTCTTGAAAAAATTCAGTTTGTTTTGAAGTGAAAAGTAGGATTGCTAAATGCCTTAAGGCCATTTTCCCCTTGAGGGATTATAATAAGGTAATAAAAATCAATTGAAAAATATGATTGATCTATGATTTAACTTGAACATAGAGATCTTAGAATTATATTGGAAGTTTTGACGTGGGCAAAGAAAAATAAAAGATCAAATTAGGGCCTAAAACATTGTAAATATTGAAATGAAAAAACTGTCTGATGATTGCTTTAATTTTAAAAATTAAATAAGCTCACAATAAATATACACAATGATATGCCAGGAATTCTTGAGCATGGATGTGGAAAAAGAATTACAGAACAATTATATCCTTTAATTTTTTCCACATCTTTTCAAGGCTAATTACTTGTTTTCATTTAAATCCCAAAGAAGGTAGAGTCAAGGCCATCAATAGTAGGAGGAGAGTGGGTAAAGACTGGGAAGGGTGATTTGACAGAGAAAGTTGTTAAAACTTGAGACAGAAGTGGGCATGAAGTAGTTGTTGTGAAGAGTGGGGTAAGAAAAACATTCTAAGGAATGGTAGCTCTGCGTGCCCTTTTCAGATCTGTGCTCATGGATTTACAGAAGTGGCCAGTCAGTGCAGTTGTATGTTTTTTCTCCAGCCACAGTCAGCTGCTCAGGAGCAGAATGGAGGCTAAGGATTACTTTTGACCCAGGCCTGGGCTTTTGCTGGGCAATATGATATTTGGAGAAAAAGCAAGAAAGATAAGGGTATTCATAAAGGAATGCTTAGATTGATGAAACAATCAAAGTGGTATTATTGATGAACCTTGAAATCAAGCTGGGTATTAGAAAAGTGCTTAGGTAAAATAGTAAATATGTTCAACAAAGTCAAACAATTTTGAAGTTAAGATATTATGATATATGAGATGGAAGGATAGTAAGCGATGGCCAGAAAGTAGAATGCTTGAAAGTGAAATTTAGGGAGTGATGTAGTTATGGGTGAGGATAAGGTCAAGGTTATTACCATAGAAGTGAGTAACTAAGGTAGAATGAAGGAGGTGAGAAGATCAAACAACTGAAAAGACAGAGTATTGGTTGGTGCTGTGGTTTGAATGTATCACCCTAAGTTCATGTGTTAGAAACTGAATTTCTAATGCAACCCAGTTGGGAGATAAGGCCTAATAAGAGGTGATTAGGTTATGAGGATCCTGCTTTCGTGAATGAATTGATGTCATTTTCTCAGAGTAGGTGTGTTATCCTGAGGGTACGCTTGTATAAAAGAAAGTTTGAGGCCGGGCACAGTGGCTCACATCTGTAATCCCAGCACTTTGGGAGGCAGAGGCCAGTGGATCACGAGGTTAGAAGATCAAGACCACCCTGGGTAACAAGGTGAAAACCCATCTCTACTAAAAATACAAAACATTAGCCAGGCATGGTGCCACACACACACACTTATAGTCTCAGCTTCTTGGGAGGCTGAGGCAGGAAAACTGTTTGAAACCAGGAGAGTGAGCTGAGGTCGCACCACTGCATTCCAGCCTGGGTGACAGAGCGAGATTCTGTCTCCAAAAAAAAAAAAAAAAGAAGAAAGAAGAAAGAAGAAAGAGGAAGAGGAAGAAGAAGAAGAAGTTTGTCCCCTTTTGCTCTTGTGCGCACTTGCCCTTCCATCTTCTGCCATGGGAGGAAGTACACAGAAAGAAGGTCCTTACGAGATGTGGACCCCTTGACCTTGGACTTCCCAGATTCCAGAACTATAAGAAATAAATTTCTTTTCACTATAAATTACCCAGCATGTGGTATGCTATTATAGCAACACAAACAGATTGAAACATTCAGGTTATTCACATGCAAAGTGAATGAGCCAAGGAAGGTATGGTGGAAGAGTGTCATCAACCACATGTCAGAGTATTCAATGAATGAAAGTTAACAAGGAGGATTGAAGGGTATATTCTGATGGTATAAGATTCAAAGCTCAAACTCCATTTATTTTAAAAAAGGCTTCCCTAACCACTAATGCTTACGCTCTCTAACAATTAATCTATTTTATTTTCTTTATAGTACTTCATGCTACATATTATTTGTTTCCATGTATGTTGTCTGGATGCCACACCCCACCAACACCAAAAAGTAAAACTTATGACAGCAGGGACCTTTTCAACTGGGTCACTACTATTTCTTGGGGTTTAGATAGTAGTGAGTATATCTTACACATTGATAAATGAATAAACCAATGAATAAATAAAAGAAACTACTACTTAGACATTTACCATATGTCATGAACTGTGTGAATTATTAATAAAAAACAAAGATTTATAAAATATTTCTTCATGAAGCTTTCACTCTAGAGAGGAACTTAATTCTAGAAAAACCAACAACACTAGGAGACATACAAAATATACACTAAGTGTGATGCAAAGTGAAGAAAGTGTTTAAAGCTACAAGTGATACAGTTCCCCCATCATGGCTCAAATATCACATTTATTTATTTATTTAAAGACTAGGTCTGGCTCTATTGCCCAGGCTTGAGTGCAGTGGCACAATCTTGGCTCATTATAATCTCTGCCTCCCGGGCTCAAGCCATCCTCCCACGCCAGCCTCCCATGTAGGTGGTATACAGATGCACACCACCACACCTGACTAATTTTTGTATTTTTCACAGAGGTGGGTTTTCAGCCATGTTGCCCAGTCTGGTCTTGAACTCCTAAGCTAAAGTGATCCACCTACCCCGGACTCCCAAAGTGGTGGGATTATAGGTGTGAGCAACTGCAACCAGCCTCAAATATCACTTCTTTAAGAATACCTTTCTGTGATGAACATTGACACAAAAATCCTCAATAAAATACTGGTAAATAGAATCTAACAGCATATCAAAAAGCTTATCCATCACAATCAAGTCAGCTTCACCCCTGGATGCAAGGCTGGTTTAACATATGCAAATCTATAGATGTAATCCATCATATAAACAGAACCAATGACAAAAACCACATGATTATCTCAATAGATGCAGAGAAGGCCTTCAACAAAATTCAACAGCCCTTTATGCTAAAAACTCTCAATAAACTTGGTATGGATGGAAGGTATCTCAAAATAAGAAGACCTTTTTATGATAAACCTACAGCCAATATCATACTGAATGGGCAAAAGCTGGAAGCATTCCCTTTGAAAACTAGCCGAAGACAAGGGTGCCCTCTCTCACCAATCCTATTCAACATAGTATTGGAAGTTCTGGCCAGAGCAGTTAGGCAAAAAAATAAATAAATAAAAATAAAAAAATAAAGGATATTCAATTAGGAAAAGAGGAAGTCAAATTGTCTCTATTTGCAGATGACATGATTGTATATTTAGAAGACCCCATCGTCTCATCCGAAAATCTCCTTAAGCTGATAAGCAACTTCAGCAAAGTCTCAGGATACAAAATCAATGTGCAATATACACCAATAACAGACAAATAGAGAGCCAAATCACGAGTGAACTCTCATTCACAATTGCTACAAGAGAATAAAATACCTAGGAATTCAACAAAGGATGTAAAAGATCTCTTCAAGGAAAACTACAAACCACTGCTCAAGGAAATAAGAGAGTACACAAACAGGTGGGAAACATTCTATACTCATGGTAAGGAAGAATTAATATTAATTAATGAAGTGGTCATACTTCCCAAAGTAATTTATGGATTCAATGCTATCCCCATCAAGCTACCATTGGCCTTCTTCACAGAACTAGAAAAAAACACTTTAAACTTCATATGGAACTAAAAAAGAGCCCTCATAGCCAAGACAATCCTAAGCAAAAAGAAAAAAAAAGCTAGAGGCATCATGCTACCTGACTTCAAACTATACTACAAGGCTACAGTTATCAAAACAGTATGGTACTGGTACCAAAAGGATATATACTTTGGGTATATACCCAGTAATGGGGTTGCTGGGTCAAATGGAATTTCTATTTCTAGATCCTTGAGGAATTGCCACACTGTCTTCCATAATCATTGAACTAATTTACACTCCCACCAACACAAGTGTTCCTTTTTCTCCATATCCTCTCCTGCATCTGTTGTCTCCAGATTTTTTAATGATCGCCATTCTAACTGGTGTGAGATGGTATCTCAATGTGGTTTTGATTTGCATTTCCCTAATGACCAGTGATGATGAGCATTGTTTCATATATTTGTTGGCTTCATGTATGTCTTCTTTTGAAAAGTGTCTGTTCATATCCTTTGCCCACTTTCGAATGGGTTTTTTTTTTCTTGTAAATCTGCTTTAGTTCTTTGTAGATTCTGAATATTAGCCCTTTGTCAGATGAGTAGATTGCAAAAAAATTTTTTCCCATTCTGTTGGTTGCCGGTTCACTCTAATGATTGTTTCTTTTGTTGTGCAGAAGTTCTTAAGTTTAATTAGATCCCATTTGTCTATTTTGGCTTTTGTTGCCAATGCTTTTGGTGTTTTAGTCATGAAGTCCTTGCCTATGCCTATGTCCTGAATGGTGTTGCCTAGGTTTTCTTCTAGGGTTTTTATAGAGTTAGGTCTTGTGTTTAAATCTTTAATCCATCTGGAGTTAATTTTTGTATAAGGTGTAAGGAAGGGGTCCAGTTTCAGCTTTCTACATATGGCTAGCCAGTTTTCCCAACACCATGTGTTAAACAGGGAATCCTTTCCTCATTGCTTGCTTTTGTCAAGTTTGTCAAAGATCATATGGTTGTCAACGTGTGGCATTGCTTCTGAGGCCTCTGTTCTGTTCCACTGGTCTATATTTCTGTTTTGGTACCAGTACCATGCTGTTTTGATTACTGTAGCCTTGTAGAATAGTTTGAAGTCAGGTAGTGTGATGCCTCTAGCTTTGTTCTCTTTTCTTAGATTTGTCCTGGCTATGAGGGCACTTTTTTGGTTCCATATGAAGTTTAAAGTGGTTTTTTTCTAGTTCTGTGAAGGTCAATGGTAGCTTGATGGAGATAGCATTGAATCTATAAATTAGTTTGGGTAGTATGGCCATTTTCACAATATTGATTCTTCCTTACCATGAGCATGGAATGTTTTTCCATCTGTTTGTGTCCTCTCTTATTTCCTTGAGTAGTAGTTTGTAGTTCTCCTTGACTAGATCTGTTACATCCTTTGTTAGTTGTATTCCTAGGTATTTTATTCTCTTTGTAGCAATTGCAAATGGGAATTCACTCACGATTTGGCTCGCTCTCTCATTGGTGTACAGGAATGCTTGTGATTTCTGCACATTGATTTTGTATCTTGAGACGTTGCCGAAGTTGCTTATTAGCTTAAGGAGACTTTGAGATGAGATGATGGGGTCTTGTAAATATATGATTATGTTGTCTGCAAATAGGGACAATTTGACTTCTTTTCCTAATCGAATGCCCTTTATTTCTTTTTCTTGCCCAAACTGAAGTTTTAACTCTTACATACGTTGTCTCTTAAGTTAAATTGTAGTTCTAAATATTTAGTCTGTTGGTTTAAAAAAAATGCCTTTCCCATCTACACCATAGACTAGATCAGGCACTCTGCTATATCTTTTCATAGTACCTTCAACTCTTATCATTAAGGTAGTTAAATAATTACTTAGCTGATTTTAAATGTACACATACTCTCCTAAGATGTAGAAAGAAGAGGAAGTCTCTACCTTTTTTAACACTGTAAACCCAGCAGCTATTCACAAATGGTCAGCCTTGCCTTTCTATGGGAGAAATAGCTTAGTGACAGATCAGTGTGCAAGAAATATCATATAACTGATAGAGATTTTTTAAAGATTTGTTGACAAAACAAACTTGCGATTGGAGACCTCTTGTTACATGACACTTTTTGTTCCAACAAATCTATCATGGTTTACAACCAGCTCTTTCAGTTTCACATGAAAAGCAATGGGTTAAGTGGCATTCCTGTATTATATACCTGGGCCTTATTTATGTAGTTGTTCTGTTTGGGAAGGTTAGGGGAAAGAGATTATTTAATTCATGTTTTACTGATTCCATTTCTAGACCCCAAATATCTCATTCTTAGAATTCACTTATTCATGGTTTCTTTTCTAATGATCTCAGCAGGCAACTTGTTTTCAGGTTTATTTTACCTCTGCCTTACTGAAAATCCATGTTGCTATAAATTCTGTGGGACTTCGCTGTTACTTCTGTTATGAGGCAGTTAGGTGAAGGCAGATGACAGACTGGATCATATTAACAAGGCAGCCAAAATCCATTAGCTCTGGTAAATTTCCCTAACAATATAGACAATGGATATACCTGCTATGGGAGTTAGTCATCTTAGTGTTACTGCTTGTGGAGCAAAATGAGTTTCATAATCATCACATTGTACTTTCTAATTATTATGTCCTTTGATCCAGCTTTGATAGGCCTTTATGGCTTTGCCCAAATACTCTTGAAATCAAGCACAATTTTATTTGCTTTCGTTAAAATCCTTTTTATTAAAACATACTTGGAAAATCAAAAATATTCCTATCATTCTCAAAGACAGTTGGTGGAAATAAAACTTGCACACATCCTTTTTGAAGGGCTTGGCAGTACCCAATGTTCACACAATTTAACTCTGCAATTTTACTTCTCGGAAATAGTCTTACAGAAATGCTTTCACATTTTCACAAAAAAAATGTACACATGAGGATGTGCACTGAAACCATTTAAAACAGTAAAAAATTGAAAACGACTGAAATGTCTATTAATAAAACAAGAGTCAGGGCAGGCATGGTGGCTTGCTATCACTAGTAAGTAGCAATAGCAAGTCATGGGACAAATAGGTACAATTTTAGTACTTCATTTGCACAGCATATGGGTGTGGATGTTGCACGGGTACATAAATATATTAAAATAATCTATAAGTTTATACACCAAACAGTTCACAGTAGTTGCTTCTAATGCAGTTTTTTTTTCTTTTACCTGGAGCCTAATCATTCTTAGTTATGGGTCTGTGCATTGTGGAGTGATTATAGCATCCCTCACCTCCAGCCACCAGATCCCTCTCCCTCCTCCATTATGACCAGTAGCACTCTCCCTCCTCCGTTATGACCATCAAAAATGTCTCCAGACATTGTCATGTGTTACCTGGGGAGCAAAATCTCCCCAGTTGAAAACCACTGTTGTAGCGAGTGGGAGTAGAAGCAATGAACTTTGCAAAGCGATTATACATATATATATATATATATATCTCATCATATATATCTTGTGTCTCTCATACATGTGTCATAAATATATGATTTCTTAAAATTTAAATACAGGATTCTTGAAATTTTCTTTAAAATTCTTAAAAAGAATAAAATTCCTTTTATTGCTATTACTTTTTTTTAACAATGAACTATCATTTTCATGGCCTCCACTCAGAATAATAATATCTATCTACTTCTATTACTCTTAAGTTTCTCCCACACTTCTGCTAAGATATCTAAAATAATTATATGGAATTTACCAAACAACAACAACAATGAGGCACTCTACATTATTAACTTGACCTGATAGTGTCTTACGCAATTTTCTCTCTTATAAAACAGAGATACATTTTTTTTCCACAGAGTTGCTATGCCAAGTATAATAATAGATGTTTTGCAGTAGTTAATTCCCTTTAGTTCTATGGCATATTAGCATTTAAATTATTAAGACATAAGAGTTATTTTTTGAGGGAGATTGAAATAGACTCCACAAGGGCAATAATGTCACCCAATTTTCCTCATCAGATTTTCAGTGCCCTGCATACATATGTTTAAAATAACTAAAAACATAATGATCTCACATGCAATACAAATTAATATCTCTCATCTAACACCAGTTGTTGAGGAAGGTATTGACTTAAATATTTTAAGTATGAGGTTATATACACATTTGTCACTATTCAGAATGAAATGAGACTAAAAATAATTAACATGACTATTATTAATGAACAATAGCTATCAAGCTTAATAATCACTTAGATCCATTAAAAACTATTACATTACAAAATTGCTACACATATTAATTTATAAATATTTTCATAGCTTGGCAAAGGGAATGATTTGTGGTGGTGCATCTTTTCTATTAATGTCTAATAATGCTGGGTAGGTGGATACAATACATAGAATCACAGAATCCAAAATAATTTCTGGAGTCAAATAGTAAACAACTGTGTGTTTCAAGTATGAATAGATGGCAGATTGTATGATTAAATAATTCAAATGTAGTAAAGAGCTATGTTTATTTAAAAACTCTAGGTTTGCTAAAAGCCATCAAGTAGAAGAAATATCAGGGAAAAAAGTCCTGCTTGGGCCTAGCTTTCCCCAGCTTTTGTGTACCACATAATGAACCCCTTTGATGGTCACTGGTCTATTGCTAAATTAGCAAAACGTTTGAATTGAAAATTATGTTATAAAAAGTTGGTTTCAAGTTTGAATCTGTGTGTTTGATGGTTTGATCTGAATGAAATGGAATATAACACATCTGGATACATCTGGCAGTGACTGATAAGCACCATGGCTGAGTTTGTCTTATAAAGCTGCAGCCTTGAGCCTCCTCTCTGGGGCAGCCTGAGCCATCAGGAACACCCTCTCAAGCCAAGCTTCATGACCAAGGCTGTGGGGAGCTGTTGAAGGGAACCTCTCTCTCACGATCATGTACCCTAGAGGCCCCTCAGGCTGCCAAAATGACTTCCACTGGCTTAGGGGAAATTGTGGAGGATACTCTGTCTTGGGGATCTTCCCTTGTATGCCAAAGTATGCTGGAGATGGCACTGAAAGTAGTCACCGTGTCAGATCTGAAAGTATGCTTATACGTATTTCCTGGCATTAGGCAAAGCCAAAAGAAAGAGAGAGGAACAAGTCTAAATCTGAGTGACAACCATCATTTACAGGCTTGCTTTCTTTTTATTACGGTAAAATATTCCATATCTTAACCATAGTCAAAATTCTCCATTTTAACCATATTTAAGTGTATCATTCAGTGCCATTAACTATATTCAAAAACTACAATGTTTTATAACCATCATCATTATGTTTCCAAAATATTTAATCAACCCAAATAGGAACTCTGTACCCATTATGCAACAACTCCCCATTATCTCCCATCCCTAGCCTTCAGTAACATCTAATCAACTTTCTGTCTATAATTTAGTTCAGCTACTTTTAATGATATTATTTCACATGTATTTAGCACTTAATATGTGCCAGGCAATGGCTACTAAGTGTTTTGCATTAATTAACTCATTTAATACTCATTACCACTGTAAGGGGTACCATTAACTCCTTTTCACAGAGGTAGAAATAGAGATTTAAAAAGATGGAGTTACTTGCTCAGTATGGCATAGACTGTAAGTAGTGAAGCTTAGACTCCAGCATCCTATCTCCAAAGTTTTGACTATGAAGTTAGCCTGCGTACCGTTAAAAATTATTTCTGAATTCCAACTTTGTATTTAAGCTTACATTCAATCCTCTCAGTCAGTCCATTGGGGGGGGGGGGGAGAAAGAATGGCTAGGCACCAAAATACTCCTTCTATGGCATTAATATTAAAAGAAGGTGATGAAAAAAATTTGCTCCAGGCAATCTGTTCAAGCACGAAGAGATATTACTCTTAAACGATGCTTCGGAAAAGTGCATCCTTTAAGGTTGCTCTTAAGTAGTAATCTTGGGTTTGTTTGTAACAAAGGAAAACCAAAATTTATTCACCAAAATGCAGTTCTAATAGAAACTTTGCACGGTTCCATTCTTACACTGAATATGACCTACTTATTCCAACCCACTAAATACCACACAGTTAAGTGTCAAATGCTTATCACTGTTATTTGAATGACTGGTATCAGTCTTACTTTGTTCATATGCCCATTCAATCTAAGAAAATATCCGTGTCTTCCTATTGTCACATTTCTTTCACTGAGTCAAACTGATACCTACCCAACTCCTAACTCACAGTTTACATTACTGGATCATCACCCTAATGCAATCTATAGGTACTGATTTATTATTTTTTACATATATGCCAGTAGGCAAATTTCTCAGAATCAGGTGAGAGCTGTTATTCTAAGTCATTAATCATAATGCACATAGTGGCTTAATTACAGTTGCATTTTATATCATATTATTTTTGTATATATATTTTATATATAAAGTACATATGTTTATCATAGCTGCATTAATTATAATGCTTTTAATTGCTTACGCTGTCAACTAAGAACACTTGTTTTCTTCCAACAGCCCCTTCCTGGTTGTTAAAGCCAATATCACACATTATGACACACTGCATTTTGAAGTCTCTGTGAATGTCACTGGTATATAGATTTCAAAATGCAGCCCAGGTTCATTCTTAAGAGATACAGGTTATATAGGTTATATCCTGCTGAAGATAATAAATTCTTACCTTTTCAAACAGATTTTTTAAGGCAGTATACTTATGAATTTTATAATAGTTATTTTGTTTATCTAGATATAACCCAAATTGTGTTTTAGCTATAAAAACCATTTCATAAAATACTGGATTGGTTCCCATTAAGCACTGTATGAAGCTTCATGAGTTTAAGATAGTGTTATTGTACTTTTGAGATTAATACCACAGAAGAAAACATAGGGGTAATGCTTCAGGACATTGGTCTAAGCAAAGATTTTATGGGTAAGAACTAAAAAACACAGGAAACAAAAGCAAAAGTAGACAAACAGGATTAGATCAAACCAAAAAGCTTCTGCACAGCAAAGGAAACAATCAAGACAGTGAAGAGACCACCTGCAGAATGAAAGAAAAATTTTGAAATCTATATTCAAAAAGGAATTAATATGTAGAATATACCAAAAAAAATACTCAATTCAACAGGAAGAAAACAAATACTCCAATTAAAAAAAAAAGCAAAGGATCTGGATAAACATTTCTCAAAAGAGGATATGCAAATGGTCAATACATATATGAAGAAATGTTCAACATCAATAATCATCAGGGAAATGCAAACAAAAACCATGCGAAGATATTATCTCACCACAGAATTATCAAAAAGATAAAAAATAACAAATGCTGGCAAGGATGTGGACAAAAAGGAATGCTTATAAACTTCTGCTCGGAATGTAAATTAGTACTGCCATTATGGAGAACATTATGGAAGTTCTTCAAAGAACTAAAAATAGAATTACCATGTGATCCAACAATCCCACTAATGGATATTTATCTGAAGGAAAGGAAATCAGAATATTTAAGAGATGTCTGCACCCCCATGTTTACTGCAGCACTATTCACAATAGCCAAGATACAGAATACACATAGGTGTCCAATAACAGATGAACAGACGAAGAAAATGTGGTATATGTACATGACTAAGTACTATTCAGCCATAAAAAGAAAGAAATCTTGTCAGTTGCAGCAACATGGATGATCCTGGAGGACATTATATCAAGTGAAATCAGCCAGGTGCAGAAAGAGAAATACCACATGCTGTTACCTACAGGTGGAACGTCAAAAAGTTTATCTCACCAAAGTAGAGAGTAAAATAGTGGTTCCTAGAAGATAGAAAGGAGCAGAGATAGGAGAGTTTGCTTAAAGGACACAAAATTACTAGAGAGGAGAAATAAGTTTTAGCATTTCACAGCATTGCAAAGTGATTTTAGTTAATAATAATTTACTATATATTTTCAAATAACGAGAAGAAAGAATTTTGCATATTCCCAAAAGGAAGAAATTATCATTGTTTGAGGTGATGGATATGCTAACTAACTGACTTTATCGTTAAACATTGTTTCCATGTATTGAAACATTACTCTGTATCTCATAAATATGTACTATTATTAAGTATTACTTAAAAATTGAAAAAATTTAAAGATTAACAATATAAGGTACTTTGAAGGAAAAGGAATAAAATTGATACAAACATGGGAGCTGAGAGGAAGGCAAGGATACTTCTTGTTAGACAAACCAAGGAGAGTTTTTCAGAAGAGTGATATCTGGATGGTAAAGTGGGGACGGTGTACAAGCACATGTCTGAGACCAGGTTGAACTTTTCCAAGTAAGAGTCTACCATATGCTTGCTGTATGACCTTGGATACATTATTTAACTTCACTAAGCATTGGTTTTAAAATGATCACAAAAATAATTATACCTGCCTCATGAAGTTGCTGTTATGATTTAAATGATTTAATAAATGTGAAGCAATTAACACAATATTTGGCATATAGTACGTTTTCAATAATGACCAGCTGATGTGTCAGGAAATTTAGAAAGGCAGTTCAACATAATAAATGCATAATAGGACAGTGGCATATGCCATGATAAAGGAAAAGGCCTTGATTTAGGAAAATATCTTGATTACCTCTTTGGGTAGAGAAGGTGATGCTCTGTTTCCCTCTTCCAAGAGCATGGTGGAGAGGAAAAAGATTAGCTATATAGGTAGACAAGGAGATACAGAAAGGGGCGGATGAGGGGAGACAGAGGAGAGAGAGAGAGAGGAAATTTAAAGATGTGAAATTGAGAGCCACAAGAGAGGATAAAAACAGAAATAGTCCAGGGAAAACGGAGAGCTCTAAGGTGGGAGATACCGGCTGGTAAGAAAGAACTTTGTGCAGGGGTCAGTCTCTGGGAACAAAAGCCTATATATTTTGAGGGTCCCTCAGAAAAAAAAAGTATTACCAAAATATGTTGCTATTGCAGATTTTACAAAAATATATGGCCAAGTGAGCACACTGCTAGGGTCCTTTCCAAGGGCTGGACAGAAGCCTGGTTGCATTAAAAGAGCAGAAACTTACACTTCATTAGCTTAATGGAAAATCTGCCTTTGACTCTGTGAGAAGAAATAGCCAAAGCCTTTTAGAAAAATGGGGTCTCTATTTTGTTTTGGCTTTTTAACATTTGCTTTGTTCCTCTTTGGTCCTCCTCCATTTGACTCAAAATTTTGGATAATACTCTGTTGCATACTGTTTGTATGTGTGTTGCTTTGAAGGGAATGAAGGAAATGGAGATGAGTGGTCTGTCAGGCATAGGTGATTCCAGCATAAAAAAAAAGAAAAGCATTCAGGGTCCACATAATCCAAGGGGAGCAAGCCACTGCACAGTGCAAAATGTCCAAGTGAAAACATAATGTAGCCCTTTGGGAGTGGGAGTTAAGCTTGAGAGAGGTGTCTGGATCAAATAACTTCTTTTGAAGAATTGAAAGTGATCCAGAAAGAAGATGATGATAAGAAAGAAAAGAGATGATCATGCGTATAATCCTGAAAAACTTCCACACTTAGGAGATGAGAAAGAAAAAAAGCAAAGGCAGTCAGGCAGGTGGGAGAGGAGTAACAGTGAAAGCTTTTGGGTATAGGAACTGCCATCTTGGAGCTATACTGCAGTGTTTTATTAGGAGCTTCACCTTTACTTGGTCCTGTGTTTAAATTCAGGCTGGTCAATTTAACAGCTATGTCATCTTTGGCAATTCACTTACTCTTCCTTTTCTTTCAAAAAAGTGGGTGAAAACACCTATGTGAGCCAAATACCTACCACATAAGATTGTTGTGATACTACAGTCTGGAGAAAATAACATGTCAAGGAAACCAAAGAAATAGGGAGTTGTCATAAAAAATTGATTCATAATATCAAATGCTGCAGAAAGGTCAGGAAATGTGGACATTTTAGAAATAGTGATTAAGACGTTACGTCTGATTTCCAAGAGTCATTCGCGTAGAAGAGTGGAATCTAAAGTAAATGACTATAACAACTATAGAATACTGTTTATAGACAAATTTATTCCTCCTATTTGCCTGTAAAGAATGTAAAGTCCTTGAAGATAAAGATTAGAAAATATAGTGTAAATATTTATTAATAAATCTAACAAATCTCCCCATTCTGCTTCTATATTAGTTAAAATTAGTTGGTTTATTCTAATCTATTTTAGACACTTACTAACGCCTCTCACTTAGTGTAAAGTGCAAAGTTACCAGTGTCAAAGAGATTCAGTACCTCCTGGTTTCTAATCAGTTTTTTTTTTTTTTTTTTTTTTTTGGCAGAGTCTTGCTCTGTCGACTAGGCTGGAGTACAATGGCACGATCTTGGCTCACGGCAGCTTCTGTCTCCCGGGTTCAAGTGATTCTCCTGCCTCAGCCTTCCAAGTAGCTGGAATTACAAGCGTGTGACACCATGCTGAGCTAATTTTTGTATTTTGAGTAGAGATGGGGTTTCACCATGTTGGTCAGTCTGGTCTCGAACTTCTGACCTTGTGATCTTCCTGCCTCAGCCCCACTCCCATCATTCACTGAATAAGAGTTTTGGCATCCTGTAATGTGTAACTTACTCTTGATTCTTACCCACTCAGTAATGTTTATAGGCATCCATGTTTTAATTAATTTATTTTTGTTATAAAAGGCCAAACCTAAAAAGATCATAATGAATAATAAATTGTCATGCTTACACAATCCATTAGATTAACTGATTTTCAAGCAGAAAGAAATACAAGCAACTGTAGTTAACTAATTTTCTTTTCCTTGAATTAAACATTTTTAAAGAATATGATAACAAGCAGTAAACATATTTGGCTTTACATTAAAAGGACAAAGTCAAGGTTAATTTTAAGGCTGGAGTTGGCCCTTTTAAAATGTGAAGAAACAACATCTGTGAGTGAAAGAGTAATTTATATTTTAAAAGCTGCTAAGGCAAATGAAAACACACCTCATTTAAGAAGAATAAGAAATTATGTATCTT
Source organism: Saimiri boliviensis (assembly GCF_048565385.1). Lineage (NCBI taxonomy): Eukaryota > Metazoa > Chordata > Mammalia > Primates > Cebidae > Saimiri > Saimiri boliviensis. Next base: position 106,177,315 of record NC_133455.1, read on the forward strand.
AAAAAGCTAAGAATATCAGAGAGTTCCTTCAACTTGTTTTTTTTTTTTTTTAGGCTTTTGATTAACCTAAAGGTTCAAGGTCACTCTTATTCAGTCTTATAATTATCTTCAGACATGACTATTGAGAAAATCGGCAATGGAAACTCTAACACTTGAAAGTATACTTTTCACACATTTAATCAGCTGTTTGCTTGCCTCCTGGGTCCCACCAGTAGGAGTTTATCATAAAGCCTTCCCCTCTAAATTACAACTATTGGGATTATAGCTTCAGAATTCATTCTTCTTGAGAGCAATGTCTTCTGGGGTTATCATACCACACAAGATTTGTAGTTAGCAGTCACTTAAAGGGTATTAGTATTATTTTTGTACCCATCTGTTTCTCTGTCACTGAGATAAAAGGCTCCCTGTGCATTCTGACAGTCAGAGGTATAAAGCCCCAAGAGAAAAGAACTGCATTTTACTTTCCGCATCTTCATACATGTCATGTTGTGCTGTTCACGCACAGGAGCTTCAGAAATCTCTACTGTGGATAATTTGGCACCCATATTCCACAAAGATTGCTCCTATTGCAAAGTCATTTTAGCATCCCAAATATGAGAACAGAAAGAGCGTGGAAAATTTTAATTTGACAGTCCTGGAAATAATTCTTTTTTATTCCATTTTACTGGCTGTACAGACTAGAGCAAATTACCTAATCTTTTTGAACCTCACTTTCCTCATCTAATAATAATAACCACTTTAGAGCTTTCTTGTAGGGATTGGGGTAAGGTCATGATACTAGCTAACATTTACTGAGCCACTACTTGGTTTACCTGTATTAACCAATATAATTCGCTCAACAATGTAATACATTTTTTTTCTTCTTTAAACTACTATTATTTTTTGGAGAAAGGGACTTGATACATTGCCCAGGTTGGTCTTGAACTCCTGACCTCAAGTGATCCTCTGGCCTCCTGCCACAAAGTGCTGGCATTACAGGCATAAGTCATAACACACCCTGCCTAAAATAGGTATTATTATTGTCACTCCATTTTAAAACAAGGAAAATGAGGCACATAAATATTAAATAATTTGCCCTAATCCACACAGTGAAGTTATTTGCAGCACCTAGATTTATAGCCAGAGAGCATCCCCCAAGCCCACTTGTAACTTTTAACCATCATGCTATACTGCTTCTTTATTATTATACTGAATGCCTATAGACATGCAGTTTGAAGCAGCTACTGTGATGAACAACAGTATATAGCAAGAGGAATTTTAGATAATCTCAATAAGCCAAAGCCACCTAGTTCCAGAGCATGGAAATCCTATGTCCTTAGCATTTTGTTATCTAGACTCTGATTGAATATGCCGGCTGATCTATACTTTTTTCTTATGGTTCTTATAATTAGTACATTTCTTATTTGGCATTCAAACCTGCCTCCTGGTAAATTTACTAGATTTGCTCTCTGGAGCAACAAAGAATAATCTAATCTCAAATTCCACACACTAGTTTAGCTCTTCATGTATTTAAGGATCGCTTTCATAGCACCTTTCATTCTTCTTATTTTTCTAAAAAATATTCCTGATGAAGATTTATTCAACTACCCTCTTATACCTGCCAGGACTTTCATCTCCTGGAAAACTTGGCCCTGATCATGCTCCTGTTTGCTGATAGACTTTAAAACTATTGGCCCCAAGTAAATACAATATGCCATTATAACATAAGTAATGCAGAATTTCAGGAGACTATTGTTGTATAAACCCTGTTTCCTTTAATTGTAGGTTAAGTCTGCATTTTCTTTTAAAGCTAGCATATTATACTTTTGGCTCATACTTAACTTGGAATCAGTAGCCAACTACAACATAAAAACTGTTAATGTTAGTTCCCTCTATGTTGCACAATTGGTTTTTATAACCTAAATGCAAGAGTGTATTTATATTTTATTAATATTCATAGACTGCCTACTAGATTCAAAGCATGATGCCAAGGCCTATGAGAAACACAAAATCATAGGCTCCACCTTTACTTTCCATGGAACCCATACTCCAGCAGGAGGGAATGAGGAAAAGGGTAAGGGAGGAGAGACAGACACCTAAAGAAGAGACAACCGAAGGACAGGGGCAAAGAACACAATGAGTGTGGGCCAACAATGGACGAGATCAGAATTAAGGATCTAGAAAGGTGAAGAGCTGAAAGCAGGACAAATGAAGGAGGTGCTTGTAATTGTTTGTCAAGTGTCATAGTGTTATTTTATCCCATTGTTCCTATACTTTGAATAGCTCTTCTGAATCTTGATGCTGTCTTTTGTCATATAAGCTATCCTCTCAAAACTATGTCATTCACAAATTTGATTGCTCTTCTTTAACTTGGCCCAAAACCCATTATTTGCTATTTAGCTTGCTCCTTGTGTACCACACTTTCTTGTAAATCAAACAAAAAATTAACCTGGAACAATAATTTATTCTTTCAAAAAACAGTGAGTTTTTAAAGGAGAATTATCTATTAGATGAATAGAACTGACCGCTATAAGATTTTTTGTACCTAAGTCGTAAGGGCTTCTTCCAGAAAGTTTCCATGACAGAAAGAAAGAGAAACTAGTCATAGATGAGAACACTTTGGGAAGAAGTACAGACTCTGTTTGGGAGCATTAGAAATTGGCCGGGCGCGGTGGCTCAAGCCTGTAATCCCAGCACTTTGGGAGGCCGAAGCGGGTGGATCACGAGGTCAGGAGATCGAGACCAACGTGGTCAACATGGTGAAACCCCGTCTCTACTAAAAATACAAAAAATTAGCTGGGCATGGTGGCACGTGCCTGTAATCTCAGCTACTCAGGAGGCTGAGGCAGGAGAATTGCCTGAACCCAGGAGGCGGAGGTTGCGGTGAGCCGAGATCGCGCCATTGCACTCCAGCCTGGGTAACAAGAGCGAAACTCCGTCTCAAAAAAAAAAAAAAAAAAAAAAGAAAGAAAAAAAAAATTTAGCAAAGAGAAAAATACAGCCATAACCCCCAGCTCCATTCCTAGTAAACCTCCTGAAGTTCATATCACTATTGTTTTCTCCTATGTTCCTCCTCATTTATATTCTTTTCTCATAAATTTCACCTCACTGTCTACAGATTTATGAATGGTCAAAGTTCACTCTTAGGAGTCATTCAGTGAGCATCAATGAAATCATACTTATGTTTAAAACAGGTAATTTTCTTTCTTATCCCAGCAATACTGAGAACTGCATAACCTGAAAATCTTTTTACATACACATGGATTAAAGCTATAACATTAAATTCAACTGACCTCATTGAAAAAATGAAAATTCCTGTGTGACATAAGAAGAAGCCAAACACCAGATTTGGATTTAAGAGCCATGTGGTTGACAGCAGAGTGAAGCTGATTTTGTAGGAAGTTCAAGACTCTAGCATAAGCAGAATCCTTGGAAGGCCTGCCCCTCAGTTTAAGTATAAGACAGAAATACACACAACCTGGGGCAAGGCGCGGTGGCTCACGCCTGCCATCCCAACACTTTGGGAGACCGAGACGGGTCGATCACCTGAGGTCAGGAGATCGAGACCAGCCTAACCCATATGAGGAAAGCCCGTCTCTACTAAAAATACAAAATTAACCAGGCATGGTGGAGCATGCCTATAATCCCAGCTACTCCAGAGGCTGAGGCAGGAGAATTGCTTGAACCCGGAAGGCAGAGGTTGTGGTGAGCTGAGATAGCACCATTGCACTCTAGCCTGGGCAACAAGAGTAAAACTCCGTCTCAAGAAAAAAAAAAAAAAAAAAAAAAGAAATACACACAGGCACTTACACACAGATAAGACATTCACCAGTACCAGGGATTAGGAGGAGACACTATTTCTACCTATGCTTGGGTGGGGAGAAAAAAAAAATGTTTGCTCTTACAGAATTTTGAAGTTAAGAATTTATATCATCTGTGTGACATACCACTTGGCAAAAACATTAATGCAAATTATGCATTGTAATATTCCTAGTACACCTGTGGAAACAAATGCAAATTTTCCCTGGAGGGAAAAGACCTCAGACATCACAGGTAAAGCTTCAATGAAGATAAAAAGGTCAGATACCAAAAGTCCAAAACACATGAGGAAACACTCAATCATGGGGCAAAAGTCAGCAAACACAATAAAAGACATATTTAGATGTCCTCAAACTTCAGGTCAATAGAGTAATGCCATAAATTTTATAACATAAGTATGTTTAAAATTGTTACATACATAAAATAAGGAATCAAAACCACAAGACAAAAATAATAACTAAGGAAAGAAGAACCAAAAGATATGAAAAAGAGAACTCCCACAAATTAAAAAGTTATTAAAATTTAAAAGCTTCAACAAATAAAGTAAGTAATGGATTAGACAAAGCTGATAAATTCATCCATATACTGGTGGATAGATTTGAAGAAATTATCAAAAGCACAACATTGATAGATAAAAAAATAAAAAGTATAAAAGAAAGTGCAGAAATACAGAAGAGACAAGGGCCAACATATATCTAGTAGGAAGTCCAGAAGGAGAGAATAAAGAGAATGGGAAAGAAGCAATATTCAAAAGAACAAAGACTGAGTGGTTTCCAAAGTTGATGAAAGAGGTAACTCTTCAGATTCACTCATCTAAAGGAGTCGTAGCAAAGTAAATATATACCCAGGAACAATACTTTGAAACCACAGATTCCAAAGAAAAGGGGACCTTAAAGCAATTAGAGAGAAAGAGACCATGTTTTAAAATGAATTACGACTGAATTGAAAGCAGATTTCTGAATAGAAACCTCAAAGAACCCCCGCCAAACAATGGAATCATGCCTTCACAGTGCTTACAGAAAACCTAGAATTCTATATCCAAGAATCAGTCACTACCGGACTTGCTCTAAGTCTGAATATGTCCTCCAAGAAGAAAGAAATGAAACAAAGAAGGGAGGAATAGAATGCAAAAAGTAAAAATAATTTCAGTATAAATAAAATGTTGCATTCAATGTTTCTCCAGCATATTAAGTTTATACCTCCCCAATTAAACTCTGATCAATCGAAGTTCATCAGCTCATCTATATTAAAAAAAACTAGAATTTATGAATGAGAAAACTACAGAACATTCTCAGCCGACATATGGGGTTACTCCCCAAAAAGAGAAAGATCTTGGACCGAAGACATGTATTCCTATTGACACCAGACTTTTACAAATTAAAAGTCTATTTAAATGGCAGAAAGCCTCGGCTTTCCTATTTGAACTACTCTGTCTAAAAAGGACTTATCTGTGGTATGGCAATGGTTGGGAAATGGCTATAAAGGAAATTTACTATTATATCCTCTTTGTACTTAAAAATTTTATACCATGTGCATATAATGTTTATTCAAAATATTAATATTCAAATAATTTTAAAACAAAATTAAACAACTATCTTAAAAGTGACTTCATTTGGCTAGCTTCAAATAAAAACAAGAGGGGAGAGGGATCCTGGGAGTTCAAAGGCACAATACAAGTTAATATACAAAAGGGATTCATTGAAAAAAATAATATTTAAAAAATAAAACTGAAGATCTTTTCTAAATTCCCAACTAACTCCACTTGGCTTTTTTTTTCTTGGAGACCTGCTCTCTCACAGCTTGAAAGCTATTTTTTCCACTTACATTTTCTCCATGAGGTGTCCTCATTTCCAGTGTTAATTAGCCTTACAACAAAAGATTCTGAAAATTTCCCCATCATAGTTGTTATCTATTATACATGACTGATATATAGAATGAGTTAGATATTTTCCAATTAACCTGAAGGACTTGGAAGAATGACTTTGAGATTTAACACCAAGAACCTTTGACTACTTTTTGAATAACACAAAGATTTACATTTTCATAAAAATAATAACTTTTAAGGATTTGCATTAGAACAAAAATAAAGCAATTTTAAACAAATGTACAGAATGCAAATCACTAAATTAAACATTTTAAACCAGTGAAGTATAGCCAAACTGTACTTAAAACTGGTTTATGAATGAATCAAGAAAACTAGAATCCTTTATTGTTCTTAACCTTCGTTTCAAAACATCTAAGGCCATCTCCAGCTACCTAGAGGATGTCAAAGAGTCTCAAACAGTTCTGTCTTTGAAAATTTATTTATGATTCAACTTAAAATTTATAAAATGATCATATCAGGTATCATTTATTGAGTATTTACTAAGTTCTCAACATGGTACTATGTGCCTTACTTCATTTAATCTCCAGAACAAACCCACGAGATAGATATTAGTATCATCTTTATTTTCTACATGTGCAAATTAAGGCATAGAAAAAATGAAATAACATGAAGAGGGTCATATAGCTCATTGATAATAGAGCTAGTTCTCAGGCCAATGTTTCTCTGACTTCACTTTTTGTGTTCTTGACCACTATGTTAAATTCTTCAATGAGAACTGGGGTTTGGCATAACATTAAAATCTTATTTAAAACAGATTTAGGATCACCAACATAAAGAGAAGTTATGTCTTAAGTATCTAAGTCAACTCATGCAGGGTATGGTCAAAAAGCCTTTGGTAAGAGTGCTTTTTGTTTTTTATTTGTTCATTTTATAATAGAAAAATAATCATTGGTATCTATACCCCCTAATTCATACAAAGTTCATTAAAACACATTCATTTATCAAATGTAATTTAATCACTTTTATCACTGGGGACAGTTTCAGATGTGTCTAGTGAGTATGAGTGTAGATCCCTTAGGCAGATCAACAGAACCTGCCACGAGTATGTGCCCACTTTATAAAAGCTACCCAATGAGCTACTTTGCACCTCTTCCTTGGTGAAATTAAGATTCAGAAAACTGAATTCAGTAAGACACTAGAGAACTAGAAGCACAGTTTCCTTAATCTAAATTGTCTTTATTACAATAAAGTATATTTAATGATTAGCGTACATAAAATTTGCATTTGTTCAGATAGAGCAGAAGAAATTCAAAATAAAACTAAAAAATTCTTATTGGTAAAGCAGATATATCTACAGTTTTTTTTTCTTTTTCTTTTTATCAAATTGTCTCAGATTTTCTCCTCAATTTCTCCTCTTTTCTCACGTAAAGATACATGTTTTGGTAATGCATTTCCAAATCCGAATTGTTTTGAGAATTTTCTCATGCTTCTGATTTTTTTCTAGGCTTCCTATGTAAAAATGATATAAATTTATACAAACTTCTGAAAAAATATGGCTTAAAAACTCAAATGTTAATGAAATTAACATATACCTTTTACAAAAATGTGCTAATTCAGCCATATTAGGAAATACAATAGTTTGACATTAATGATAAATGCCAACTATGCGTATGACTAGCAAGATAACCTTTTTGCCAACAAAAATAATCTCTATTACTTATACTATAACAGTAATAAAATAAACTTAAAAGAAATCAACCAACCTCAATTCATTTGAAGTTACTTTTGAAGTAAAACAACACTCATGCAGGCCTCATGCTTCATGTTTGTCATTTTGAAACAACACATATTAAAAAACTACAAAAACACTTAGGGATGCAACTTAAATTTATATGCATTTAACAAGTCACTGAAATAATTAAAATCTCATCTCATGTTTTGATCTGTGGCTAAGAAATCCATTATTTTGCACACAGAAAAAAAAAAAGCATTTATCATCAAAATGTCTAGTTTCTTCTTTGATACCGCAGCATTTTTTTTTCAGCTTTGCCATTTGTTACCAACTTTTTCCCAGTTATAAATATTTTAATTTGATTTAGTCAGCAATTGCTTGTAGGGGACTGTCAAATCTTTTAGAGTTATGCTTTAAATCATTACTGAAAGATTTGCTTTTAGTATAATAAGACAGCTTTGCATAGTAATTAGATCCTCAGACACATGTTTGCTGAGGTTTAACAATTGTGTAATAAATACAATATGGCAGTGATAAAGCTGTAAACCTCGGCACATAGCTTTAGCTTTCTAATACATTTTATTGAGTTACCCAAGAAATAATCACCCTGCTAAATCCAAGTTAAACACCTGATGGAATATTAGGATATTTAATTAAAAATGAAGTTATGCTGTACATGTGAGTGATTTTAAACAGTGGCTAAAAAGAATTCCATGAAAAATTAATTTCACTCAGTAAAAAGCATACACATTGCCCTTTTGTGAAGTTGGTAAATGAATGCAACCATTCCTACTAAGATACACATCATGCAGAAACAGAAATGAGGGCAGGGTGTTTCAGAAGAGACTTCAGCTAAAGGAACAAGGGTTGGTAACTGCAAGGCACATTAAGATTGCCTTTCAAAAAGCAAGTAAATCCTATTATTTCATCCTCAGTGATTTCACTGTGATGGCTCAACAGATGGCCACTGGGGTTGCACAACAATTTCCTTTCTAAGCTATCAGGCAGCATCCAACTCCAGCAGGCCAAATTTAGGCCATTCCTATACTTGGAAATCTTGTCAATCTGGATACATCCTTTATCTTTGGAGAGAAAACCTGCCACAGTCTTTGCTGTTAAAGATAACAGGGTTACTTGGAGGTCGAAGGTGGCATAACAAAAGGCACAGATGTGATGAAGGATGACAGTATGATGAATTCCTGGGATGAAGCATGGTATAAGAAGAAAAGGAAAGCAGGAAGAAAGGGTGGAAGACAAGGCGGGAACAAGGGAGGACAGGAAAGACAGAGGAAGAGAGGGAGGGAAGCAAGAACTGAAGGAGGAGTGGGAGGAGGAGGAAGGAAGAAGGAAAAGATAAACGGTGGGCTACAAACCAGACGACCTGAGTTCTAGAATGCAGATCTGGATCAACAATAAAACACCTGTATAAGCTACTTCACCTCTCTGTGACTCGATTATCACATCTGCCATATGAGAGTACAGGACTAGATAACTCTGAAGGTTTCAACTAACATTCAAAAAAGTCCAGCAAATATGGAAACAGCCACACCATCTTTGTCCTCATCATTTAATTGATCACTCATATGTGTATTTATTTATTCACCAAATATTTATGGACCAACTACTAAGATGCAAACCTTATACTATTTCAGAATGATACAAAAGCAAATCTGATACACCTTATACTCTCATGAGATTCACTGCCTGGGGTGGGAATGAGGTGAGATGGCAGAAAAACAAGAAGGTAAAGTTGGGTGGATATGCAGGGCCAAATCCTGAAGGGCCTTATATATCATGTTAAAAATGTGGCCTTGGCCGGGCGCGGTGGCTCAAGCTTGTAATCCCAGCACTCTGGGAGGCCGAGGTGGGCGGATCACGAGGTTGAGAGATCGAGACCATCCTGGTCAACATGGTGAAACCCCGTCTCTACTAAAAATACAAAACATTAGCTGGGCATGGTGGCGCGTGCCTATAATCCCAGCTACTCAGGAGGCTGAGGCAGGAGAATTGCCTGAACCCAGGAGGCGGAGGTTGTGGTGAGCCGAGATTGCGCCATTGCACTCCAGCCTGGGTAACAAGAGCGAAACTCCGTCTCAAAAAAAAAAAAAAAAAAATGTGGCCTTTATCCTCAGGGCAATGGGGAACATGAAAGTTTTTTTCAAGTCTAAAGTGATCAGGTTTGAGCTCTTATATTCTGTGGATATTGGACTAGTCAGAGACAAACCTGAAAGTCCCCAACAACTGTAGCACTGGCCAGAATAAAAAGAAGTGGACCCTGGCAAAGATATGAAATCAAAAGGATCTGACGATGTGAAAGAGGGCAAGAGGGAAATGACTCCCTGAAGACTGGCTTAGAGGACTTGATGGATAAGGCTGATATTTGCTGAAATAAACAAGTAAGGAAGTAGGAAACAAGAATTCAGGTTTTGGTGGAGGATGGTAAGTGTGAGGCATAATCATGAAGGAAATAATGGTCTTTGGATTTAAGGCCCCCAAAGAAACACACTGGGATGCACTCGATAAAAGCCCCGGTTTGGGAGCAGAAAGACCTTTGTATCAGCTTCTAACTTTGATGCTAGAAAAAAAAAAAGTTACACACACTGAACCCAGTATTTCTGTATGCAAATACAGATGACAACTGCCTTAGAAGAAAATGGTGAAGAATAAAGTGATGTATAAAGGGTTCAACACACAGAGAAGTTAAGTAACTTGCCCAAGCAACATAACATATAAACAGCACAACTAAATGTTGAGTCCACATCTGTTCTCAAAGCCCTTGGCTGCTACAGACAGCTATTTAGAATCAGTCTGGGACTGTCTTCTTACAGACTGAAGGTTCAAGGATAATGAAATGTTCTCAAGCTACATGTTCTCTTGGGTTATTTTAAACTCCAGTCTTAAATATTTCATTGCCAATATTAATTTTATGCCATTCCAGATTTCTGCAATCTTGTGATATTTCTTCCTAGTGGAAGAATGCTGTGCAGGATTGTGCATGGCTGCTATTCATCCCAGATTTTCTGGGACAGCTTTTATTTCAAAATTCCACACCATTATTCTCACACCATTGAAATGTCCTGAAAAAGCCAGTATTTCTGTATCGAGCCTCTGTACCAGAAGCAGCACAAAAATGCTGTATTCAGGAAGCCTTGTCACCAGAGGCGTTGATGTGCAGGAGGTCCACAGTGCACTTTGATGTGTAGGGGCACACTGGTGGAGGGGGTGCCATAGAAATATGAGGACTATTGCATTAGAGGTGCCTGATTTTGATTTAGTGTATCATATGGTAATTACTAAAAACCTGTATTTCTCACAAGTTATCAATCTATATAGGTAACCCTCATGCATAATACATTTAGGGAACTTCTGATTTAGGAAATGATCCCCTTAAGAAACAGTCCCACATATCAAAGGTAGTCACTATGCATTTTCTGTCACAGACTTTTGAAATCAATTAGTCACGGAAGTTTGAAAAACACCACTTAGCAGTACTTGCGGAAAGAGATGATCTAGTGATGCAAGCCCTTTTGTGAGCATCTTTCTGTGCACAGTAGCAGTTTCTATTCAGTAAAATGTTCACTTCCCAAATGGAGCAGAACATTTTCTGTCTCACATTCTGGTAAGTCAGTGTTTTTATTAAACCAGATGACTCTGCAAGTGGAATAGAGGCAGAGCATGTACTGTATCTACCGCACTGAGATTTATGAAAAGCAGTATGAGATGGCAACTGTCAACTGCCAGTGACAGCAGCTTTCTTTTGGGAAGAATAACCTGACTCTCTAAGATCATTCCTACTGGAACCCACTGAACCCAAAGCAACCAGAACCACTATTAGTATGATTTTAATTAGGACTTAATGCTCAAAACATTTACTTAAATTCCCACAATGTGTTTTTCATTGAACAAAACATTCTACTTTAGGCTTATAAGTTATATATAGACTATATATTGTTTTTAAAATAATTTTAAAGTTTGTAATATTCATGTCCATCAGAAAGAATAAGTTCAGAAAGGATCTGGAGGAGAAATAATTGAGGAGTAGAAAACTTTAATTATTTTGTAGATAAATAACTGTTAATAATTAATGAAAGGGCCAGATAAAAATTTATTAAAAATTCCTAATTGTGGATGCAGGAGATAGTATATCCTAGGCACGCAGTTGGCCATAAGTTGAAATCTAGGCTTTAGTATAGTCATAGAGATTCCAGTAAAAATGGATTCCAAATGAATAAAATGAATTATGAAGTCATAAAATCCTGGGTAATTCCACACATGCTCCTGAAAAGTTCAATATGCTCTAATTATAATAGCTGCAAAACCTTTCTAGAGCGAGTGACTTTGGGGAATCGCCCCGTGAAATGCATCACTGAAATTTCCCACCTCCTTCCCTTCTATCACTTCCTTATTAATAGCTCCACGCTTTGAGAGCCCACTTGAAACTTGAAACATTATTTTCCTCATGGATTACTTTATGCATTGGTGTAAAAATTCATTTTCTAGAAGATAAAATGATATTCTTACCCGTTTCACAGCTGGGTCCAGTGAAGCCTTGTGGGCAGGCACACACATTAGCGGCAATACAAGCTCCTCCGTTCCTACAGCCATCTTTGCAAAATGCTAAAATAATTCAGATACATTATTTTAGCACTTTAGAAGTAAGTAGTTTAATAAACTCCAAACCTAGCTTTTCATTATCCCCTTGGAGATGTGAACATCAAATTATAAAAGCTATTATAATTTTGTATTCATATATTTCCAATACATGTAAAAAATTTCAGCACAACTTGTAAAACAGTACACTTTCCAATGTTAAAGAAATATTTCACCCATAAAACAAAATACTGAAATTTATTTGAACAACAAACAGTACCTTTACACAATAGAAAATACATTAAAATTCAGATTTCTTCTCATTGTAACAATCCACCTTGAAAATAAACCTGAAAATGGCAGCTATCCTAGATGGAACGAACCACCATCTAAAGAATGAGACCATGAAACAGAAAATGGTTGAATCCCATGAGGCCCTGTGGGATTTTTTTCAAACTGGCCAAAGTGCCAAAATAGTAGAAAAGGCTTCAACCTTCAAAAATTTGTAAGCCTGTCCTGGTAATGAATTAACCGATAGTAAGAAAACGTCATTAGAGTGGTCTTCAGGGAGACTCTTAAATTCCTCTGCTAAGGATAGGTCAGAATCCAGGATCAAGAGCAAAGACAATGCATAGTCTGTTTAATATTATTAGAGTGGTCTTGGGAACGAGGGAAGTTGTTTTGTGAGTAGGAAGCTGAACCATTGCAAGGGAGCCAAGGTCTGAACCACTGCAAGGGCGAGCTCTTGAAACGTGCTGTCTTCGAAGAAGTGCAGAAAACGAGAGAAGAGCAAGACAAGTGAGCACAAGAGAAGACGAGAAAAACAAGATGGATGAGACTGAGCTTATTCTTTGGCTCTGTAAGGCTCAGCAGCTGCTTCCTCAGCCAGCCAAAGTCTGTAAGGAGTGAATTAGACCAGCTTGTTCCAGACATTGAGGCAAAAGTTTTTTTCTATAGTTTTCTAGCATGTGCTTCCTCTGGTTAGGTAGAATATACTTTCTCAGACTAATAAAATGTAGAAATCTGAAATTCTAGTGATGAATTAAAGAAATGGACCCAAAGAGTCCATTTGGCTTTGTTGGTTTAAACCTCATAAGTGGTATGTTTGCCAGACCATGTATATATTTTCACTGGAGTAATTTGCAAGGTTGCAGCCTGTTGATACTGCACAGAATTCAATGATTCAGCTCCTACATTTAAACTACTTATCTCTCAGCTTTTGTCCATTCCCAATTAAGGCATCCACAGGAACTGAACCATCTTAATTAAGGCAACCTGTAGTCCTAGCTTCCAGAAGGAATTTATAGATCCTTGAAAGTTTTTCTTCTTTCAAATACAAGAATTATCTGTCTGTATCTGTTTATAATTTTCAGAATTCTTTACTCTATGAACTTTCTTCTTCATTCTAAATAGGAATTGGAATCAAGCAGAAATAAGAGAAAAGTTTTAGGGTTCCTAGATGAAACCTTAAGCCTAAGCAAACTCTCAGAACATCCAGGTGGATTTGTGGGAGGTCCTAAGGACTTAGTTATATTGTACTCCCCCTCATCCATTGGAAATACATTACAAGATCCCCACTGGATGCCTGAAACTTCACACAGTACAGAAATACACACACACACACACGATATATATATATATATACACACACACACATATATATAATATATATATAATATATAAATACATTGTATGCATATATATATATATATATATACACACACTATGTGTTTTTTCCTATACAGACATACTTTGATAAAGTTTAAAATATAAGTTATACATAGTAAGAGATTAACAACAGTAGTTTATAATAGATAAATTTTATAACAACATGCCAGCATCACTACTGGCACAATGGCACTTTGAGGTCATTGTTAAGTAAAATAATAATTAACTGTTTTTGTTTTACCCATTTTGAGTTAGTTTTTGTATATGGTAGTTGTTTTTTTTTTTTTTTTTTTGGTGGAGCTGGGGTTTTGCCACATTGCCCAGGCTGGTCTCAAACTCCTAGACCCAAGTAATTCACTTGCCTTGGCCCTCCAAAGTGCTGGGGTTACAGGTGTGAGCCACCAAGATCAGTGAAAATAAGGATTACTTGAATACAAGCATTGCAATACCTCGACAGTGTATCTGATAATCAGGAAGACTACTAAGTGACTAATGGTGGCCAGTAGTAGACAGCGTGGATACACTGGACAAAGTGATGATTCACATCCCAGGTGGGATGGGGATGGACAGTGAGAGATCTCATCATGCTACTCAGAATGCTGCAGAATTTTAAACTTAAGAATTCTTTCTAGAATTTTCCATTTAACATTGTCAAACTTCAGTTGACCATGGGTAACTAAAATCATCAAAGGCAAAACTGCGGATAAGAGGGAACTATCATACTATACTTTACATTCTAAAAGTCTAGCTTTTCTCAGGATTTGTTTGGTTTTTCCAAGAAAATTTTTGTGGGATTTGAATGCCCAAATAAACAGGCTTTCTTCAAAATGACCTACACTAATGACTTCCATGGAGTGTTGAAAATCAGAGTAACCCTCAGCCTACCCTTCTCTTGCTACAAGTGTATTTTTGTAGACCAGGCTTTAAGACCCATGCTCATAAACCGCTGCATTAACAGCCATTTATTGTTCTTTCCTACCTCACAGAGACACAGTATCATAGCAAACTGATTTTAGTGAACTCTGAGATAATGGACACAGTATATTGGAGAAATCAGCAGTTCTTTAGCTTAAAATGCCTAAATCGGATAAATCATATGACATCATAAGATATGTAAACATTATACTATGGGAGTTTGTAGAGTTTCCAAAAAGGTCTTCTATTTCCGCTGGGAGGTAGGAAGAAAACAGGACAGTGGGGGAAAGGTGAGTTAATGGACTGTGGTGAACCACAGTTGTATGGTCCACTGATGAACACAGAAATCTGAGTTCAACAGGACATTTAAAAGAATTATCAATCGACATTAACAAACCAGCTAAAATAGGAAACTGTAACATGTAGAGAATCAATATTCTTAGTTAAATAATCTTCTCCAGTAGTGTCTGACAGCTCACAAGAGAGCAAAGAAAAACTGTCTGACTGACTCAAAGAGGAGATTCACATGGTAGCATAACAAATAGGTTGACAATGCTGCAGGAAAAATAGCTACCATGATATACGCACGTTTGGGCTCAAAAAGAAACACCTGAAGCTGGGAGAGTGGTGAACCTGATGAAAAGGAAGATTCAAGGAAATTGAAGATCAAAAGGTATAGAAAGAACAAACTGAGCAAACTGGAATAAGAGGAACTTGGGATTAGACAATAAAATGTTGAAGTTTAAGATTACCAAGATGGAGCAGTTCTCCACAAAAATGCCCAGGATGTGATCATGGCTGTGGTTTGCTAGAAAGGAACAGAGATGAAAACCACTGTGGCTAAGGTCAAGGAACATTAGGTTAAAGGAACTGAATGGTTTGGTCACCTAAGCACTGAAGTAACTCAGGAGGGTGTCAAGACCTGAGGGAAAGACTATGAGCCACACATCAAGGCTTTTGATGTCTGCAGGAAGTACCTGGAAGTTACATAACGGTAACGATATAAAGTGTAGTGGAAGGTAGAGATGGATTGCATTATACATAATGGAAGAGACATTGGCATTTAAATCCTTTACCTTTACATGTTGTTCCATTCCCTGTATAGCCCGGCTTGCAAACACAGTTGTGTCCTCCAACAGTGTTGAAGCATAAAGCATTTTCATCACAGTTGTGCTGATTTGTGATACACTCATCATGTTCTGGAATGAGAAATACAATTTGGTTACTCAAAGTGATATTTCCAAAGCTAATATATTTTAAACTACACCTTCAATCTTGGTTATTGCATGGTAAATTCTTTTAACCACAGATATAACAAATTATAACTTACAGAAGAGCTCAGACTTTGAAGTATTGTACACTCCTCTTCATGTACATACAAGTTCACACATCCACAAACACTGAATGCAAAAGAATTTGGACAAAAGACCTACCAATGGTTGGAAGAAATAGAGAGGGGAGGCAAGGAGGAGGAATAATTCTAGAAGTAGATTCCAAAGTCGGTTTTGTATAGTTAATATTTGGGGAGTTACTCTCATGAAGTAACTCTGCCACCTAACTCATACCTGTAGCATGTGAAGGACGACAGGGAGGATGTGAAATTGTATTGCTTTGTGAGTCATGACCTGTAGGATAATAAAGCTCTAGTTCTAGGAGTTAGGTGCCTTCTGTTAGCACCTGTAGCCACACTCATAGGCCTAAAGATACTTATGCAAACTGTCAGGAGAATACTGGATCTCTTTAGAAAGTTCCCTCACTCCCTATAAAGAAAGTAGCACAAATCTATTAAAAGACAAACTTGCTTTTGTAATATGAGTAAATACAATCTTTAGAATATGTAATCAATATAGTATCTGCTCTCACTGCTTGTAACTTGAAACTCTAGAAAGCATTGAATTTTTTGATCCTTCCAGCACCCCTGTGGGAGAGGCAGAACCAATATCATTGTAACCATTTTAAAGGTGACTCAATGGTGGCTCAGAGTGTTTAGGTAGCCTGCCTAAGTTCACAGAAATATCGAGTAACTTCAGAATTCTAGCTCAGCATTCAGCAAAGACATAAATGTAAGGAACAAATACAGTGAACATGAGAAGGCAAACAAATCTAACATCAAAATCAAGAGGAGAAGGTAATGAAATATGTGAGAAAATACACACAAATTAGTTCAGCCACCTAAAATCCCTACAGTGGCACAACTTAGTACTCAGTCTCTTACATGAATACTATTCAGGCTGAAAACGAAATATATATTTTAATAAACTACATTGATTGAGCCATTAATTCCATATGATATAAATCCATATGATATGAAATCAATGAAATATTTGTTACTTTAGAACTCTGCATTCCAGATACGATAATGATAATACATCTATAATTTGTCTTTGGCATAATAGATCTGTAACTTGTAATGTATCTGTAAATTGGCATATACAGTTAAGATTAGACTAAAATCACTTACTTCAACTACTAAAATGAAATGCCCATTGTTTTATTTTTAAAGATAAAAATTAATATTCTGCTATGACATTTTATGTCTCATTCTATATAAGCACAAAGTTATGACAGTTTTAATTATAACCCTGTAATTAAATTCTTAGAGATTTTTCCTAATAATCCTTTAGAGGAAAGAAAAATTTCATTCACTAAGATTCTAGAATTGCACAAATGGATATCTTATTTTCCAAATTCCTGGCAAAATAACCCAAAATTGCGCAAAATTCTATCTTTATTATCTAGTATAACAGAAAATTTCATAGTTTTTATAAATTCATGCTTACTACTGGTAGCTTAGAAAACTAGATTACATATGGGTCTCCTAATTGAGGCTTACCCTTGGACCACCATAAAATTTCAGAAGAGTTAGAATGGGCAGCCCACCTACCTTTGGGTTCTGCTGCCTGAAGCAAAATAAATCTACACTTTGAATCAAGTTTGCACCTGCTGCCAATTTTCTTCCCAGTGCAATTCAAAGTGCTGCAGTTAATCTATAAATCTCTACGTGGACAGCCGCAGGCCCTTAAAAGACAGCTGCTGATTGATTTGATGCTGTTTTAATCCCTGCCTTGGTTGTCTTTTTAATTAGACCATACTCACCAGGCAGAGAAAGGACCTAACAAGATTCAGTTTAGCATCTAGTATGATAATGTTCAATAAATGCTAAATAATTACACAACCTGGGAACTGATTTCCTCTGTTGTCATTTACTCTCATGGTTACTGAAATGAGAAAGTAGGATCCTAGGCAATTCAAAGGCAAATACAGTTCTGAAGGCTTTAAATGCATCCATGCCTTTATATATATTGCTTTGTGCCTGAAGTGTCCTTCCCCACAGATTCTCCTGGAAAGCTCTTACCATTTTTAAAGATTACAATAAAATGTGATGTGTTGTGTAAAGACATCTTAGTCTCCCCCTCCTACAGAGTTAGGGGCTACTATCTATTTTCCCTAACACCATATACAAGTTTCTGTTGTTCTTATTTTATTGTACGTCCATTTCTCTCTAGTTCTCCATTCTTAAGCTCCACTCTGGGACTGTGATTTTTTTAAACCAGGATTTTGTATTTTTCTTTGTATCTCATTTAAGCATGCAAAGAGTGTTTCTTGAGTAAATAATTGAATGAATAGATGAAGCAAGATAGGAACTACTTCTGTTGTCATCATTCAAGACAATCACTGTTTCTTCAATTATAGACTACATGCCAAACACAGAGCTCTGAAAAATCTGAGCTGGTTTTTCACACTGATTTTACTATGATGCAGTTTTAATTTTGCATATTTCAAATATTGAGATAGCAGGACATCTTTTGAAAACAGAAAATAATAACCCCTTTACACTATCACTTTAAATCTTTTCACACTACTTAAAATAAAGTTGATTATAGTTAAAATTCATGAACTAAAGTAAACTGCGAGCTTAGGAAAAGCATTTTTAAATGCCTGTAGTCTCACAGAAGATTTGATAATCCTTGACAAAAACAGAATGTAAATGAAGCAAAGAGCAAATATTCTGTAAAGTCAACTCAATAAATAATTAATTATTGGTGCTCCATTTCCAGTTTTCGTCAAATGTCAATTTCTCATCCTTTCTCTGAGTCACACATCCCTGAGGACTCCATCATCAAATCACTAGTTCACGTCTCCATTTCTAATACTTCCTCCAACATTTCCAATATAGAGTAAGAAAAATTAAATAGAATAAGGAGGAGGAAAATTCTAAGGTAAAATTTAAATCAATATTATGTTCCTTTGTTTAAAAAGATCATGTCAGTATGTAACAGTGAATAAATTTCAAGGTCTGTGTCCCATGTATTGAAAGGCAGACATTCAGTTCTGATGTTTGGATTATCCAATCCATAAGACTTAATGCGATCTTCACATCTTCAGTAAAAAATTTATTGTTTATATGATATGACAATCCAAGTAACAGCTGGAAGTGAAACCAAATGCATCACTTTCTAACTCTTCTTCATAAAAAATATCAGCACATGGTTATTTTAATCAGAATTTAATTATTCTTTATGTCTATGAATTTGATATTTAAATGAAATGAATAAAAGAAAGAAAGATATTGAAGGAAAACACCATTACTCAGCAATACTAAAAAGAAGTAATTTGGATGTCAATCACTATGAAACATTACATATAGAATCTATCATTGTACAGTGATAGCTAGAAAAGATTTTTTTCTGTGTGTCATAATTTCTTTGTTTGGCATCTCCACATGCAATATAAACCTGATTTTATACTAGTAACAAGACACAGTATAGTAAAGTTCCTCCACAGGAAAAAAAAGTAACAATATACGCACTTGGATGCCTCCAAATGCAGACATTATGTATAACAATAATACTTGGCTTTCACTGATTAACCCCTAAGTTAACCTGGGTATGCTAATGTATCTAAAACCATTTTAAGATTCCATATCCAACAGTGTTATCAGTCATAATAACATGGACTTAAAATGAGGTTTAAATTTGGTATTCATATTGAGCTGTTTGCAGAATGAATGTGCTCCTAGAAACAAACCAGCTGCTCTAAAATTCACATAGCTCTCCTCACTGTGATTTAAAAATAGATGTACAATAGAACATAATCCATGTTCTATTAAAAATTTCAGTATAATACAAAATGCAAATACTGCAGAAAATAGAGTGAAAAGTCATCGTTTAAATGTATCTATATTTAAATTCAATTTAGTATATTTTTCTTCAATATCTATTTGGTATTAAAATATTTGAGGGTTAAAAATGATTATAATGGTAGCTGCCTTCAAAAAGCTTACGGTTCTTAGTTGAAGGCATAAGACAAAAACACAAAGCCTTTAGTAAATGGTTTCATTAGAGAAATTGCTAAAGCAGAGAAGTAAACACTGCTTACAGAGAGCTGCAAGAGATCAAGAGAGGATCTGGTTGAGTCAGGTAGGTTTCCAAGAATGACTTCTTGCAGAATGAAGAATTTGACATGTATATTTTTTACATGTGTTGGTGAGGGCAGGTGCAGATTCCAGATTAAAAACACCATTCACGTAGTTTGCCTGTTGTTTTTGGAATCTCAAGGCCCTTATAAATTTGAATCACACTAAATAATTCATAATAATCATAGCTACAATTCAGTGCTTACTATATGCCACATACTTTGTAATATATATTATCTAATTTAATCCTTATATTAACTAGAAAACATTATTGTTACAGAAAATTAAACTTGACTTGGAAAGGCTAAGTAAGCTTGCCCAAGAACACATAGCTAGTAAGTGGTAGAGTTGTGAACTACATCTGACTCCAAAATTCAGCCTATTGATTGCTATGCAATAGAGTTGCCCAACATATTTAATGCTTGTATTTTTCACAATCTACTCCTTTTTATTCTGGTATTCTTCTTTGTGATTATCCAGAGGTTTTTAATGTTTACACAGCTTAATGTCTTTTTGTTCTATGTGAAGTCTGCTGCTGCTTTACAGAAGAAAAGGCCACTATAATCTTTTTTACTATATTTATACTTCTTTAAAAACACTGTCCAAAAGGAGTCTTATTAGAATTATAGCACTTCTTAAGGCAAAGAACAGATATCACTTTCTGTTCATACTAAAACCCACATTTTCACAAGGTAGAAAGAAGTTTTTAAAAGAAAAGCATAATAATAACATGTTCATGTTCAAATACTGACAAAACAAAGTAACCAACCTCAAAGAACTTAGACTCTAGCACTAATTGCCAGCACTTAAAAATCTCTTGAAGCTCAACATTAAATCAGTTTGGTAAACAGACACCTCTAATGTCTGAGAGTCTTCTCCTCTACCACCAGTCGTCAGGCCCTAAAACATTGTGCACTGTGCTGGATAATTCTGCTTCATTCTACCAGCAATATGCTAGATCCTCTAGCTGACACCTTTATACATTAGATTCTGCTCTTTTGGTAACAGAGCATAACATACCTTCATAGTTAGCTGACTACCCTCAGAGAAAGTTTCTTCTTTGATGTATTTCTCCAGCCACAAGAAATATATTGCCTATCTTGGATCTTCCACTCTTCCTAAAAATTTGACAATGTTGGAAAAACAGCAGCTATAGTAACATACAGGTGTAAGTTTCACAAAGAAAGCTGCTTCACTTTCCCTAACTCAAATGTTTTCTGGAATATAAATTTCACATGAGTAAATTCTCTCTTAGATTCTAGCAGGATATGGCCCTAAACATAGTGACAACCAACCTCTGGTCTTCATTATCATCTGATTACTAGAAACCTGAGAACAAGTTCCCTTAGACACAATGCTAAATAAGTCAGTCTTGGAGCAGAGAATCCTACAGAAGAGGTATGAACTGCTCTTGAGTAGCTTATAATAACAGTATCAAACTACATGTATGGAGGGATGGTTTATCCAAAAAATATATGGCTGCTTAGTCATTTTCCTCTAATATTCCTGTAGACTAGATTGCTTATCTTAAGATATCAATGGGTTTTACAGAAGTTCGTCCATAAGCATCACTTGTAAGTGTCCCCACCAAAGCAAATATGTAGTGACCTGCACTGGTTTGTGAAGAGCATATGAAGAACATGGCCCATGGATCTGCAATACTGAGACCCCTTGCTTTATTCCAAAAAGAATGGCAACAACTATGAATCCTCAGATAAAATATACTCCTCTCTTAGGATACTAAACAACTCTCTGACCTGTCCACAGAACCTCAGTACCTTCACAAGGTAATTGTTCTACTGTAGAGCTTTCCAAAATGAGTACAAGCTGAGCGTAAAGAATGTTCTATATTACAACTCCACAATTTCCAGATGGTTTTAGGTCTATAAGAAAAAAGTGGTACTCCTTCCTTCCTTCTCCCTTCCCTTTCACAGATACTTAGCAATCTGCTATATGAAAATATCATGTTACAATTCATTAGATGATTTTAAATGTCCTTGATCATCTATGCTGTAATAGGACAACTAAATTTGAAATATAAAGTAGAAAATAAGAGTAAATTATGTACTATTGTAATGAACAATTGCAGGGAGACAGTGTATATAGTACATATTGTAACTTCCAGACAGGCTTAGCTTTAGATGCCATTTTATCCCAGTACTCTGGACTTGAGAAGGCCAAGCTTTCCAAGTTTAAAATGAGGAAATTAAGATCTATATGAAAGAGTAGTTCTGAAGAATAAATTTAAAGGATGAATGTAAAATTGCTGGTAATAATAAAGACACTCAAAAAAATTAC
The DNA here is from genome assembly GCF_048565385.1 of Saimiri boliviensis. Classification (NCBI taxonomy): domain Eukaryota; kingdom Metazoa; phylum Chordata; class Mammalia; order Primates; family Cebidae; genus Saimiri; species Saimiri boliviensis. The sequence continues at coordinate 106,199,557 of NC_133455.1, forward strand.
TTATTATCTACTTCAGTGGACAATTTCTTTTGCTTTTATTAGATAGATATCTTCTCTTTTCCATTTCATTTTAATTCTGTGGAGAGAGCCTAAATGTCCCGCGGTGTTTGCTCTCCTCACAATCTTTTCTGAAATCAAAAATATTTTGAACATTTTTCTGGTTTCCAAAATGCCACTAGTGCCACTACTTTCAATGATTACATCAAGGAAAAAGTGCCTGCTGACATATTGTGCAACAGCTATTCATTTCGTTTCTTAGGATTACTTTATTTACTCACTTTACATTAAAAAAAATTTACTTACTACTATGTCATTTTAACAGATATCTATTTTTAATGCTACTAACGTGATTGCCAGAAGTCATACTATAAACTCGTTTGATGCCCACATCAGTAGCAAATTCTATAAAAGTCATTTTTAACACTAAGACATTTTAAATTCACTATTTAAGTTTCTTGTTCACTGACCTCACCGATTCAATATTGACTTCTTGTTATTCTTCAGTTTACTTGGCAACTAGACATTTGTTGTGATTTTCTTCTCCTGACATGCTTGGTTGATTTTCTTCTAGTCTTTTTACTTATGCTCAGCCTCCTTTCCTAATCCTTATTTGACCAAGAATCTTAACAACCAAAGCACACTCAAATTTCCTCCTTTTCTTTATAGTAATTTCATAAGGTAATCTAAATATTGATTTTGTTACAAAAACATGTTTTATAATATTTTGTGTTTCAACAAATAAGCTTTGTCTGAACACATTACAGGACACTAAAAATCTTACAACCAGATAACTTAGATTTGCTTTCTCAACACATGATTTTAAAGTTTCTACTATATTATTCTAGTGCTCTGGAGGGTGCAAAGATCGATAATCTGATATTTGTGACCCCAAGGAACTTCTTAACTACTGGAGGACTGGTGACACAAATAGATAACTAACTATGATATAGTACAGAAGTTGTTTAGTGCCATAACAGATAAAATAATAATAGTAACAATAATGGCAGTAGCTACATTTTTAAGTGCTTACTACAGACTGTAAAGCACTTTGCTAAGTGGTTTATGTGCATTTTCCCCCTTAGTCTTCACAAAAGGCCTGTTCGGTTAGGTTTTATTTTTAATTTTAGTTTACAAATGTGAGTACAGAGCTTGCTTGGAGCAATTAGGTGCTTTGTCCAAAGTCACATAGCTAGAAAGCAACAAGGCCAGAACTTCAGTGCTTTAAAATATACCACCTGTAAACAAAACTCTCATGAAGCTTAAAGAGCTCAAAGAGATGAGGAGTGCGGAAGGGTCTGGGAAAGCATTACATGGGAAACAGGCTGAACAGGTGGCTCTTGAAAGACAGGGAGGGTTTTTAACAGAAAAGATGGGAAAGAAAAGATAGTAAAGATGGGAAAGAATGCCACATCTGGAGAAAACACAGATGCACAAGATAAAAGCACGGGGTATAACAGGACCCTCAAGTACTTGAGCTGGCAGGTGGTGATGACTAAAAGAGAACAGTAAGGAGTAAGTATTGGTAGCGTCCAGAATAAAACACAATTTTATCTGATAGGCAATAAATGGCTGCTTCCAGCTGTAGAAGAAAAGGTGGCATGAAAAAGTTAGAGTTAGTTTTTAGGAAAAGTAATCTAATAGTAAGGTGCAAATGAGGAGAGATGAACTTTCCTTGACAAAATGGGCTTCTCATGTTAGAAAGTTAGCATTCCTCTCTCTTTTTAATCCCTCTTTCTTCCTTTTATTCTTCTCCATTCGAGTCAGATTATTCCTGGAGTTGAGACAGGAGTCTGTGCAACACTGAGAGAAGGAAGGGAGAAGAATGAGAAGGGGGAGGAGGATAAGGAAGAAGAGGAGGAGAAGGATGAGGAGGGGTGTTGATGACAAAGAAAACAAAGAAACTGAGCGCTTATCACCTGCCAAGCACTGGGCTAAGTAACGTATACGTGCAGCATAAGGAAGTACCAAGGACAGTGAAGGAATCATTGGGAAGATTACAGCAAAATCACAAGATTTGAATCCCTTTAAGGCATGAACGATGACTTATTTATTTTATTCATTTTATACATCCCTATGCTTTTGTGAATTAAACTGTTTTGAATAGAGGGTCTAAAGTATAATGGACAAAATGATGGAGAAAGAGGAATAGATTTGTACTCCAAATTTGGGCTCCAGAGTGAATCAATATTTGGGTCAAGAGGAAGAAACACTTTAGATAACTTAGGTTTTTAACCTGGGAAACTGGGAAGGTGGTGATGAGATGAATGGTTATAAGAGGGCCTCTTACTTTTAGGTATTTTGTTATTCTTGTTCACCTGGCTTTTGTTTTGTTTTGATGACAGAGAAAATAGAATTAAAAAGTGAAAATATAAAGGGAAGGACCACCTTAGGAAACAAAATTTACTCTATTGATGGTGCTCATAAACCAAATAAACACTCTTCACCCCAAATCTGCTTAACAACAACCACTTAGATGATAAACCCTTGGGTCTAATTCATCAATCACCCCCAACATCCAACACAAGATGACTGGCACAAAATTGGTCTCCAGTGAGTACCTGTTAAGGAATGCATCATTGATTCTAAACTGTGTCTCAATGTAACATGCAAAACATTCAGAGATCTGACAGTGCTGGATATTCAAGGTATTCCAGAATGGCAGTCCTGTGGTATCTCTTACTGTCTCTTCAAGTCCTTAGCCCATTTCCATCCTCTGCACATTGCTTCACAAACAACCTCACAGATAAACGTTCAGGTCATCAGGAAAGAATTCCTCATATTTCCCATCCACAGATAGATATACACCTAAATCTATTCTTAAGTTTTTCTTCCTCCCCAACCAGGAATCTGGGAGTCACCATAGACTACTCCTTCCTTTCCTTTCACTCCACACATTCATCCAGGGGCCAAGTCACCTGGATTCTTTTTTCTTGAAAGTCCTCATTTCTAACCTCACGTCTCTATCTTCATTGCTCTGCAGGTGCCCAAAACCGGGCACTAAATAGTTCTTGTTTGGATTAGGGCAATAGTCTCATGATGACAACACTGTCTCCAGTTTGGTGCATTTTCAGACTGTTATAAGAATAACTTTTTATAAAATCTAAGCTCCTTTCCTTCTGCCCCACCTTTCCTCCTCATTCTCTCTTCCTATCTCTTACTTTTGCTATTGATCACACACCATTGTTTTTACTGGTCATCAAGACGTCTCATCTTCATTAAAGCTTTCATCATGTCCCTATGCTTTCACCAAACTGCACAATGATGTACCCACTGCAACTTTTAGTAGTAATATCATTTGTTGAGACTCTACTAAAGGCCAAATCTTTCACATGTGCTTCCTTCTTCCACATGTGCTGTCCTCTGCCCAGAAAGCCCTTTCCCACTTTCTTTGCTTAACTCTTCTACTCACCTCCCACTCAGATCACACAGAACCTCCTTCTTCAGAAAACCTTTGAAACTCTGTCTCATTTAGATGAGCCCTGTAGAGCCTTGTGTTTCATTTAGTTATAACATTTGAAAGGCAGAATGTGAAGTGGTTAGGTGAAAAGACTTTGGAGTCAGGCTGCCTCAGCTCAAATTCTGGCTCTTCCTTTTACTAGCTGTGAGGTCTTAGGCAAGTTAGTTAATCTCTTCAAGCCACAGGCTCCTCCTCTATAAAACGAGTCTAAAAAGAGTACAGAAGTAAAATCCCCCACAGGATCTGGGGCCATACTCAATAATCAAATATTTTGATAGTAAAACTATGACCATTCAAACCAAATAGGATCAATAAAGATGCAAAATAGCCTCACATCGAATCAAATTTTGCTGCTAAATGAATTTTTAAAAACAAACATTTGAAGTACCTACATTCTTCATGCAGATTTACTCATTGTTACTGTGCTTGAACTTTTTTTTAAACCACATCCATATAGAACTTCTGTGAAATAAAAATTAATAAGACAAAACAAAGAAAATAAAGTAAATAAATATTTGATGGTCAAAGCTGTCCAGATTGTTTAGAGTTCAGATCTGTAGATAAGGGACTCTGGATATGCATGCTTTTCATGGAGTTATGTGTGGTACCGTCTGGAAAGCACTGAGAATAATCCTGGTGTGCGTAGTGCTTCATGAGTTATTATTAGACTAGCTATCATCATGCTGTCAAGGATTGTTAATTCTCTTACCTATCTCTCCATAATCAGTATTATTCTTGAGACAGAAAATGTTAGTAAAGATCTTTGAAGCCTCACATCTTGCCATAACACTTGCCACATTTTAGGCCCTTGATAAATATGGATGAATCAATGACAGGTTCCAATACATGCAAAAATCAACATTTTTCAATTTCTCAGAGTATTTCACATCCAGAGTTCATTGCACTCACTCAGAATCCCTGTAACATGTGTGAGATTTAATATTTAGAAAAGTATCTACACACTGCTTAAGAGATCATGATGCTTAACTTCACCAGTGCAAAAATTCAGGTTTGTTGCTCCTGTGTTTTCATGTCTGTGCTGCCCCTGAATTGGGCAAGAGGCATGTTTCTCCATCTATTGACATTTATTTCAAAGAAAGAAAAGGCTTTCACTAGGCTAATGAAAATCTCTGCTGGAGAAAAATATCACCTCCACTTAACCCTATATGATCTGTTCTTTTTTTTTTTTTTTTGAAAACTTTTAAGGCCTACTCTCCTTTAATAGCTACAAATAAATAAGATTAGAGAGTACACTCAACAAACTACACCAAAATTAAATATAAAAGATAACTTCTGAAATATATAATATCCTAAGAAAAACAACCACAGCATTCCAAGATAGACAGTCTTTCCAATGAATTTTAAGATATTAGATTTCCACAGTTGGATCAAATACTATTTTCTGACCTTTAATCTTCCAGTTTATAGAAAATAGAATGATTTCTCCAACTTTAAAGTGATGAGACTATGGGGCAAAAGAAATCCATCAGTGTCTTCATTCAGGGGCTTAATTTTAAAATGAGTTTCATTACAAAATTTATCTTTCTTAGAGTATGTTATTTTAATACCTCCTGCAGCAAAATACAAGATAAAAGACAATTTCCTATTCTAAAGGATTACATACATTGTGCTTGATAAAACAGGAAGAAGCATCTAAATGTATCTTTTGTGCACTTTTATTTCATGCTTCTGTGTTTACTGTGTTTCACACTATTTAATTATCTCTAACAGTTTAGAGATATTTTTAAAGATCCTTTAAAATATCTTTAAAGGTCCTTTAATATTTTTATTTGCAGTGGAGTGTTTATTGATGTTATAAATATGTGTTAAGGTTTCCTGTGCTTAAATTCGAGTTGTGGTCATTACAGGATGAGTAAGGCAGAATTCTCATCCTCAAGATATCTATAGATGTTATTCCCTCAAAAAATAATATATACAACTGTATTTCTTTGTGTGTGCATATATGTGGCTATGTGTGTGAATACATAGTATATATGTGTCTATGTATATAATTTCTATGCACTAGACATAGATAGATAGATAGATAGATAGATGGATGAATATTAAGTAGCAAGTAATGGCTAATTTATACCTGTTTCATTTTGCTGGAGTGGCAGAAATCAATTTAGAAATATAGTGAATTTTTTTTCCTGTTAATCCAAAAGTCTTTTTTCTAAAATACAAAAGGACATTCTCTTTTGATAATGTGTAGAGTGCCTCTTCTTTTATATTTTTTTCAAGAATTTGAAATTGATTTTATTCTAAATCTCACTCTGAATCATTCACTTTTACTTGATAAGCTTTCTTAAACTGCTGTAATTCTTCTCTTGCTGTTCCTCACAGAGGGGAGCTCTTGCCCACAGGAATCACTGAAAGCTTTCAGAGGAGTTTAAGAAATACTTTAATGTCAATTTATCATTATCTTTCCCTGGTGGTTTCTCACACCAACAAGCTAACTCTTCACTTCTCCTGATGCTTGTCATTTTTCCTATGTCCTTGGCCTCTGGGATCCCAATTAGACTGTTGCTTAGACATGAATAGAAATCTGACCCAAGGACCAGAAGTGTAGTTTAAGAAGCAACTGAATGACAACAAATGGGGATTGATTCTGATGCTTTACTTTCCCTTCTCTTTCCACTACTTGCCTTCTTATAGCTGTTTCTCGCCCCTGCTTCCCAGTTGCAAGTTTTACTCACATCTCTCTCCAATTTATTCATTTCAATTTCTTATATTTTTCCACAAAATTAAAAACTTTAAAATAGAATGCTGGGAAGATGGCCGCCTAAGAACAGCTCAGGACTTCAGCTCCCAGTGAAAGTGCAGAGGGTGAGTGGACGTCGCATTTCCAGACGAACTCTTATTGCCCACAGACCAGGAGATACCCAGGCAGAGGGGTCGCCAGCGTCGCAGTCCCAGCCGGTGCCGCTGTTTTGGCCCCTGTGGGGCTGATTCCGCCCGCGCGGCTGCTGTGACCACGCCCTGTTGCTGCCGTTCTCCGTACAAAAGCCACTGGTCTGGGAGCCCTCTTAGCTGGCGAGCAGAGCCCTGAGACAGCAGAGTTGCCCATTCATCTGAAATAGCGAGTCAGGCCAGGAGATTCCTGGGCAAAAAATCCGCCAGGAGCCGGCGACACAGTTCGAGCTGACTCCGTGAGTCGCAGCACGGGAGATCCCGGCGCCTTTTCAACAAGCGACCGGAACGCGGGGTCCTTCAACTTAAAATAAAAGACTCTGAGTCAGGGAGCCAGGTGATCAGGCTCGGTTGGTCCCACCCCTCCCCCCCAACAACAACAAAAACAAAAACAGTAATTGGAAACCCTCTGGGTTGAGCCCTTCAAACCAAGCACAGCTGAACCGGGACGGTCCGGCTCCGTGGGGGAGGGGCTTCCGCCATTACTGAGACTCTCCACCGCTACGGAGGCAGGCTGCCGTTGCCGAGGCAACCTGCCACAACAGAGAGAGTCCGCCATAACAGAGGCGGGGCCACCGTTGCCAAGACAGTTCTAACTATGCCCATATAAAAAGGACTGCAGGGAAGAGCTCAGGGCAGCTGGGCGGAGCCCACAGCAGCTCAGCAAAGCCCCTGCGGGCAGGCAGAGGCTAGGCCTGCTGCTAGCTGGGCGGGTCCGACCTGAAAGAAAAATCAAAAAAGGCAGTAGTGCAACGGAAACTCATAAAGCTCCAACTCCCTGGGACAGAGACAGACAACAGGTGGATAAACCCACAAAAATGGGAAGAAACCAGCGCAAAAAGGATGAAAACTCCCAAAACCAGAACACCTCTCCTCCTAAAAGGGATCACAACTCCTCACCAGCAAGGGAACCAGACCGGATGGAGAAGGAGGGTGATGAAATGACAGAATCAGACTTCAGAAGGTGGGTAGTAAGAAACTACAATGAGCTAAAAGAACATGTTCTAACCCATCGCAAAGAAAATAGGAACCTTGAAAAAAGATTGGACGAACTGCTGACGAGAATGGACAGCATAGAGAGGAGTATAAGTGAATTGATGGAGTTGAAAAACGCAACACGAGAACTTCGTGAAGCATGCACAAGCTTCAACAGCCGAATTGACCAAGCAGAAGAAAGGATATCAGAGGTCGAAGATCAACTCAATGAAATAAAAAGAGAAGGCAAGAACAGAAAAAAAGGCACAAAAAGGAATGAACAAAATCTTCAAGAAATGTGGGACTATGTGAAAAGACCTAATCTACGTCTGATAGGTGTACCTGAATGTGATGAAGAGAATGAATCCAAGTTGGAAAATACTCTTCAGGATATTATCCAGGAAAACTTCCCCAACCTAGCAAGGCAGACCAATATTCAAATCCAGGAAATACAGAGAACACCACAAAGATATTCCTCAAGAAGAGCAACCCCAAGGCACATAATCGTCAGATTCACCAGGGTTGAAATGAAAGAGAAAATGCTAAGGGCAGCCAGAGAGAAAGGTCGAGTTACCCACAAAGGGAAGCCCATTAGACTCACAGCAGATCTCTCAGCAGAAACCCTACAAGCCAGAAGAGATTGGGGGCCAATATTCAACATCCTTAAAGAAAAGAACTTTCAACCCAGAATCTCCTATCCAGCCAAACTAAGCTTCATAAGTGAAGGAAAAATAAAATCCTTTGTGAACAAGCAAGCACTCAGAGATTTCATCACCACCAAACCTGCTCTACAAGAACTCCTGAAAGAGGCTCTACACATACAAAGGAACAACCAGTAACAGCCACTCCAAAAACACACCAAATGGTAAAAGAGCATCAACACAATCAAGAATCTGCATCAACTAACCAACAAAACAGCCAGGTAGCATCAAAATGACAGTATCAAATTCACACATAACAATACTATCCCTAAATGTCAATGGACTAAATGCCCCAATCAAAAGACACAGACTGGCAAACTGGATAAAAAGCCAAAACCCATCAGTGTGCTGTATCCAGGAAATCCATCTTACGTGCAAGGATACACAAAGGCTCAAAATAAAGGGATGGAGGAAGATCTACCAAGCAAATGGAGTGCAAAAAAAGGCAGGAGTTGCAATTCTCATCTCTGATAAAATAGACTTTAAAGCAACAAAGATCAAAAGAGACAAAGAAGGACATTACATAATGGTAAAAGGATCACTGCAACAAGAAGAGCTAATGATCCTAAATATATACGCACCCAATACAGGAGCACCCAGATACATAAGGCATGTTCTTAATGACTTACAAAGAGACTTAGACTCCCACACAATAATAGTGGGAGACTTTAACACCCCATTGTCAATATTAGATCATCCAGACAGAAAATCAACAAGGATATTCAGGACCTGAATACAGACCTGGAACAAGCAAACCTAATAGACATTTACAGAACTCTCCACCCCAAATCCACAGAATATACATTCTTCTCAGCACCACATCACACCTACTCTAAAATTGACCACATAATTGGCAATAAATCACTCCTCAGCAAATGCAAAAGAACAGAAATCATAACAAACAGTCTCTCAGACCACAGTGCAATCGAGTTAGAACTCAGAATGCAGAAACTAACTCAGAACCGCACAGCTTCATGGAAACTGAACAACTTGCTCTTGAATGTTGACTGGATAAACAATGAAATGGAGGCAGAAATAAAGATGTTCTTCGAAACCAATGAGAACGAAGACACAACATACCAGAATCTCTAGGACACATTTAAAGCAGTCTCTAGAGGAAAATATATAGCAATGAGTGCCCACATGAGAAGAAAGGGGAGATCGAAAATTGACACCCTATCATCAAAATTGAAAGAGCTAGAGGAGCAAGATCAAAAAAACTCAAAACCTAACAGAAGACAGGAAATAACTAAGATCAGAGCAGAACTGAAGGAAATAGAGACACAAAAAACTCTTCAAAAAATCAATAAATCCAGGAGCTGGTTTTTTGAAAAGATCAACAAAATAGACCACTAGCCAGATTAATAAAAAAGAAAAGAGAGAATAACCAAACTGATGCAATAAAAAACAATAAAGGGGATATCACCACAGATTCCACAGAAATCCAAACCATCATCAGAGATTATTACAAACAACTCTATGCACATAAACTAGTAAACCTGGAATAAATGGATAAATTCCTGGACACCTGCATCCTCCCAAGCCTAAACCCAGAAGAAGCCGAAACCCTGCATAGACCAATAACATGGTCTGAAGTCGAGGCAGCAATAAAGAGCCTACCACCCAAAAAAAGCCCAGGTCCAGATGGGTTCACAGCTGAATTCTACCAGACATACAAAGAGGAGCTGATACCATTCCTTCTGAAACTATTCCAGACAATCCAAAAAGAGGGAATTCTTCCAAAATCATTTTATGAGACAAACATCATCCTGATACCAAAACCCGGCAGAGACTCAACAAGAAAAGAAAATTTCAGGCCAATATTCATGATGAACATAGATGCAAAAATCTTCAATAAAATACTGGCAAACCGATTGCAACAGCATATCAAAAATCTCATCCACCATGATCAAGTAGGATTCATCCCGGGGATGCAAGGCTGGTTCAACATACACAAGTCCATAAACGTAATTCACCGCATAAACAGAACCAAAGACAAAAACCACATGATTATCTCGATTGATGCAGAGAAGGCTTTTGACAAAATTCAACAACCCTTTATGCTAAAAACCCTCAATAAACTAGGTATTGATGGAACGTATCTCAAAACAATAAAAGCTATTTATGACAAACCAACAGCCAATATCATACTGAATGGGCAAAAACTGGAAGCATTCCCTTTGAAATCTGGCACTAGACAAGGGTGCCCTCTCTCCCCACTCCTATTCAATATAGTACTGGAAGTTCTAGCCAGAGCAATCAGGCAAGAAAAAGAAACAAAGGGTATCCAAATTGGAAAGGAGGAAATCAAATTGTCTCTATTTGCAGATGACATGATTGTATATCTGGAAGACCCCATCATCTCAGCCCAAAATCTCCTGAAACTGATAAACAACTTCAGCAAAGTCTCAGGATACAAAATCAACGTGCAAAAATCACAAGCATTCCTATACACCAGTAATAGACTTCAAGAGAGCCAAATCAAGAACGAACTGCCATTCACAATTGCTACAAAGAGAATAAAGTACCTAGGAATACAACTAACAAGGAACGTAAAGGACCTCTTCAAGGAGAACTACAAGCCATTGCTCAATGAAATAAGAGAGGATACAAACAGATGGAGAAACATTCCATGTTCATGGTTAGGAAGAATCAACATCGTGAAAATGGCCATACTGCCCAAAGTAATTTACAGATTCAACATTATTCCCATCAAGCTACCAATGACCTTCTTCACAGAACTGGAAAAAAACACATTAAACTTCATATGGAACCAAAAGAGAGCCCACATAGCCAAGTCAATTCTAAGCAAAAAGAACAAAGCAGGAGGCATCACACTACCGGACTTCAAACTATACTACAAGGCTACAGTAATCAAAACAGCATGGTACTGGTACCAAAACAGAGATACAGACCAATGGAACAGAACAGAGGTCTCAGAGGAAATACAACATACCCACAACCATCTGATCTTCGACAAACCTGACAAAAACAAGCAATGGGGAAAGGACTCCCTGTTTAATAAATGGTGTTGGGAAAACTGGCTAGCCATGTGCAGAAAGCAGAAACAGGACCCCTTCCTGACACCTTACACCAAAATTAACTCCAGATGGATTAAAGACTTAAACATCAGACCTAATACCATAAAAACCTTAGAAGAAAATCTAGGCAAAACCATTCAGGACATAGGTGTAGGCAAGGACTTCATGACCAAAACGCCAAAAGCAATGGCAACAAAAGCCAAAATAGACAAATGGGACCTAATCAAACTCCACAGCTTCTGCACGGCAAAAGAAACAGTCAGTAGAGTAAATAGGCAACCAACAGAATGGGAAAAAATTTTTGCAGCCTACCCATCTGACAAGGGGCTGATATCCAGAATTTACAAAGAACTAAAGCAGATCTACAAGAAAAAAACAAACAAGCCTATTCAAAAATGGGCGAAGGATATGAACAGATACTTTACAAAAGAAGACATACAGGAGGCCAACAAACATATGAAAAAATGCTCATCATCACTGGTCATCAGAGAAATGCAAATCAAAACCACATTGAGATACCATCTCACACCAATTAGAATGGCGATCATTAAAAAATCGGGAAACAACAGATGCTGGAGAGGATGTGGAGAAATAGGAACACTTTTACACTGTTGGTGGGAATGTAAATTAATTCAACCATTGTGGAAGACAGTGTGGCGATTCCTCAAGGACCTAAAAATAGAAATCCCATTTGACCCAGCAATCCCATTACTGGGTATATATCCAAAGGATTATAAATCATTCTACTACAAGGACACGTGCACACGAATGTTCATTGCAGCACTGTTTACAATAGCAAAGACCTGGAACCAACCCAAATGCCCAACGATGATAGACTGGATAGGGAAAATGTGGTACATATACACCATGGAATATTACGCAGCCATCAAAAACGATGAGTTCACGTCCTTTGTAGGGACATGGATGAACCTGGAAACCATCATTCTCAGCAAACTGACACAAGAGCAGAAAATCAAACACCGTATATTCTCACTCATAGGTGGGTGTTGAACAATGAGAACACATGGACACAGGGAGGGGAGCACTACACACTGGGGTCCGTTTGGGGGAAATGGGGGAGGGGCGGGGGGTAGGGAGGTGGGAAGAGATAGCATGGGGAGAAATGACAGATACAGGTGAGGGGATGGAAGGCAGCAAACCAGACTGCCAAGTGTGTACCTATGCAACAATCTTGCATGTTCATCACATGTACCCCAAAACCTAAATGCAATTAAAAAAAAAAAAAACTTTAAAATAATGTACTCTTCTCCCCAACTGCAAGCGTGTATTTTAATCACAATCAGCAATGTCCTGCTCTGGGGCAAATGCTTACTCTTTGTATTCATGGCTCTTATTCTACCCTCTTCTAATTATACTCAGCATCTCCCTCCTCACTATATTCTTCCCCCTCCACCTCCTTTCTCAAGGGTTCCAGATCTAGTACAACTGGCAAATAGGTGTATTTAAAGGTATACTCTTGTGTTGTTATTTAAACATGCTCCATGTATCTTCCCAGGAATGATAAAATCCATTCACTCACTCGGAATGTCCCTTAAGGTAAAGTGGGGCAAGAGGAAGGCAGGAAGGCAAAATGAAAAACATGTGCAGTTATCAAAACACAGCGGGCTCAAGTAGCCTCCTGGGCCTCTATGACAGATTGATTAAGTTGTCAGTGACTCACTAATGCTCCTCCTTCTCTGTCTTATAACCTGGTCTCTTCATTCTCCATAAAAGAGAAGATGAATAAGTGAATGTTGGGGAAAGTATGCTACTGATGTTAATTAAAGATTTATTTGGGGGATAGGAAGGTCTGTGTTTTAAAAGTATCTACTTTCTGTCACTACTTCATGGCTTTCATGACCCCAGCATCTTTGCCTAAACTGTTCTCTTAGACTGCTGTGCTTTCCTTTTTGTGGTACTGAACACCCTGCATGGCAGTTGTGTACTTGCCTACAGTATTTGCTTCTAGGTGATGAGCTACTTTATTATAAAGATGTGTTTTGTTTTTATACCCCTATTAACATTACAAAGAGTGGTTAAAGGGGAGTTAGCCCCACCACAATGGCATCAACCAACTCTCCAGCCACCCCTACACATTCAAGTAAAAACAACATATATGTTTGATGTGCAAATGCAACTTCAAAAGAAGACCCCTAGCCCCCTACATGAAGCATATTATTTATCATTGCCAAACCTTCCACAGGTACTTCTGCTGTCCCCTGTGTTTGGCAGAGTATCTGACCAGAATTCACTACTTCATCTTTGTTGACTGAATGTTTTCATGCATAAAAAAGGAGCAGGTTGGCATGATACACCAAGAGGAGAAAAAATCCATCTAGAATGTTCTAAGAAGCTCCTGACCTGATTGCTGAATACTTGCAACAGAAGTTTTTTCTTTGGATCTCATTAGAATATAAATATAAATACTCCTGGACCCTCCTCTCTCTGTCTCCAGTCAACTATTGCAGAGAAAACAAATCTAGAGAAGTATTTATTACACTGTGGTTAATCAAATCTAACAACACACGACCCTATATCACGATCTTTCCTGAATTGGATTGAAACACTCAAGCTTGCCAGCACAAAAGCAGTTAGTATTTTTACTTCTTTTGTGAATATTTCAGACAATTCTATGTTTTCTAAGGTAAAATGAAACTCAAAAGGTAATTGGAAAAAAAATCAAAATATATCAGAAGAAGTTCAATTTTCATCATTAGCCTTCTCTGACATCTCAAAAATTTTTTTCCTTCTAAGTTTAAAAGTACATGATTTTTAAAAAAGATCACATGTATATCAACATATTTGAATGTAGTCTGTTAATCTGCAAACATACTCACCTGTAGCCTTTTTATTTCATACAGCAGGCAGAACGATCATTTTAAAACATAAAACAGGACATGACATCCCTCTACTCTCAACTCTTCCCTGGCTGCTTTTCCCATTTTGAATAAAACCTAAAGTCTTTGCCATGGCCACAGTGTGCCCTGCAATATAGTCATCTTCTACCTTCTCTCCTCCCAGTAACCCTGGCCTCTCTGCATCCCTTGAATAGAAAAAGCATTTTGCTGTTCCATCTTGAGACGCTATTAATTCACAGGTTTTTGTGGTTCACGCACTCGTTCACTTATTTCAGAACTCTGCTCAGAGGGCATCTCCTTAGACAAGCTCTGTCTCAGACATTTCTTTTACCTGGATTTCTTTTTTCACAACGATTGTTCCTATCTAACATTATACTATATAAAATTATTTGCTTACATATTTGTGGTCTGTTTTCCTCATTCAAATAAAAGTTCCATGAGGACAGAGACCCTAATTTATTTACTGTCACATCTCCAGCACCTAAGAAAGAATTTGTTTACAGTAGAAACAGAAAATTTTAAGACAAATTGGACCCTATGGGCAGCAGCCCTCATGAATTATTTTATTGACATGAAGAAATTGAGGCTCATGTAGAGTAAATGATATATCCAAGGTCACAGTTAATAAGTAGCAGAATTAATAAGTGACAGAATCTTAGTTATCTCTACTTCTAGTTCAGCAGCTTTTGAGTATAAAAAACAAACATAGGTCCGGGTGCGGTGACTCAAGCCCATAATCCCAGCACTTTGGGAGGCAGAGGCGGGTGGATCATGAGGTCAAGAGATTGAGATCATCCTGGTCAACATGGTGAAACCCCGTCTCTACTAAAAATACAAAACATTAGCTGGGCATGGTGGCGTGTGCCTGTAATCCCAGCTACTCAGGAGGCTGAGGCAGGAGAATTGCCTGAACCCATGAGGCAGAAGTTGCGGTGAGTCGAGATCACGCCATTGCACTCCAGCCTGGGTAACAAGAGCAAAATTCCGTCTCAAAATAAATAAATAAATAAATAAAGTAAAACATAAAACAAATGGATACCCACACCAAATTTCAACTTTCCAGAAATTTACATTTTGTGTTTTAGAAAGTCTCTCTCTAAAAATTGTAATAGTTTTTAATCTTGGTTTATTTTTTGTTTTCCTTCTCTTCACCAACAGTGAGCCCTAGTGTGATTTTGCAAATCCCAGAATGTGAAAGCTAACAGAGTGTGACAGCTGGTATGTCCCATGCTCGTCAAATTCAGTGGTCTGTAACAGGGTAAATGACACAATTACCTGCTGTAATTACTGCTGCTGACAATATAGTCTCCCTAGTGAATGCTTTATGAAATTCAGAACTGCATTTCTTGTCAATCCAATACAAATCCTGCCTACATATCGGGCAGTATTTTGCTAAATAAATATTTAAAAATTAGAGCCCAAATCTAAGTGGACATTTATTACTTAGTGTAATTTAAGCATTATGGATGCATTCTGCTTTAATCTAATTTTGTGCATTGACCTGCAAATCTTTCTAACAAAGTTTTGTTTTAAATCAAGAATCTATTCTCATTGGTTATAAAGATACATAGAAGCCTTCCCAAAAAAAGCAGACGTACCCTCAAAAATCAGACTGAATAAATAAAGCATCTGCCAAAATCCCTGGTCTAGAGTGGTCTGCTGTACACAAAACTTATTACTTATTTCATTTCAACTATAAAGACACTTGAGAATACACACAGACACAAACAATTGTAATAGCTGACTGCTCTGAGTTTGGCTGCCAGCCAAAATCCTTCACAAGTTACAGGTAGGCTGTCAGAATAAAAAATAAAAATGCACAGGGACACACTTGCCTGCAGATATAACTTGTTTCCCTTTCTTACAAAAAAAAAAAAAAAAATAAGTAAGAATCACCAAATTCCCATTCTAAGACTGGGATTAGATTAAATAGCTTAGCCATAGCATTAAAAAGCAATTCCAGCTTATGAAAAAGTAGTACAAGCTCTTTTGCAAGTACATTCAAGGAACGCCAACATGTTAGCAGAATTATATTAGTAACCAGCTGATTTTCATTTTGCAAATAAGTGGTTCCTGGTTATTGATGCAATGTATTCCTGGAAGCCATACCAGAAGGCCAATTATCATTAAATGGAACTAATCATGTCCTTATTGGGTTCACATGTTCTAACACAGTTTGGCAGCATCAGCAATAACCAATGAATAAATGGGTGAAGAGTTCAAAAGTAAAGGACATGTACTTTATAATCAGTGCTGAATATGCACAGCAGTAAAAACAAAACTGAGAAAAGAGGGATAATATATAATTTAAGTACATCATGACTTGACACAGAGATCCTCGTTCCATAATGACACAAAAGGAGAAAAACTAGATTTTGAAATATAACAACATGCAATGTTAATGAATAGTACAATGGGTTTTTTAGTCTCACTTTTGTAAGTGAAAGTAATAATAAATCAGTAAATCCCTTCTGAATTTCTTAGACTTTGCAGTTACCCAGTGATTGCTGAAGAATTGTAGCATGCCCACCCTCATGGTAGACGGTGGTAAGCCACTTAGCTACCGCATTGAAACACAGCCCAAACCAAAACATGGTCTCATACAAGCTGAGATCAAGGTGTTGAAATAAATTTGTTCATCTAATCTCCAACTCCACTGGGTTCTATAAAACTTTCTCAGCTTTGAGACTTGCCCTTTGCTATTGGTCAGCATTTCTGTTTTGGAGTCTTTGGACCTGCTCATTTCTCCACCCTGTATTGTTCTTCTCCAGGTTCTTCATCCCTCAGGACCCAACAAGGCCCTATCTGAACACGTAACCTAAGTAGGTCCCAATGCTGGTCTCTATAGCTTTCCTTCGAAGCACCTATTGAACATTTGATAATACTCACTCACTTGCTTGGTTACTAATATGCCTGCTCATTCCACCCCCTAGATGGGAAAGACAATGAGGGGATGGATTGTGCAACTAGCACTGTGCTCCAGCCCAGAGCAGGCTCTTAGTAAAAGTGAATTAGATAAATGTACCTTTCGGACTACAAGACTATTTTCCCTATGTATTCCTTTGTCCATACTTCATAATTCTAAATTTGAAATTTTAGAGGTCTTGAGACTAGTGAATATGGAGGTGAGGAATAAGACTAATAGGTTCTCTGTTCAGTGTAGAATAACTGTATCATATCAGGCTTTTATTTGAATGCAATTACATTTCAAGAGACATGATATTATGTAAAGTGTGTCTAAATTTGGGTACAAAGGAGTCCAATAATATAATTCCATTCTGCTGTATTAATTTGAACTATAGGTGAGAATTATTTCAATTCAAATGGCCTAAAGAGTCACTTTACATGTGCCCTAGAACCCAAAGTAAGCAAAAAAAAAAAAGGTCATTTTCAAACTGAAGCATGAAAGGGTATAATTTCAGTTCTAGCATTCTAACAGAGTCCACTATAAAGGCAAAATAGAGGTTAGGAGAGTTCAAAGTTAGCTTCAGAAAATCATTTGGAGATAATCTCAGAATTTAAAAAAATATATATTTTATTGAGAACATTTTTCCTATTGATAGGATTTTCTAGTCAATATAATTATCTAAAATCAGATTGATTTTTAAAGGAATTAAAGTATGAAGACTCAGCTAAAGAAATACTGTGTTTAGGAGTAGAATGCAGAGTTACAGTGCCCCTACAGTAATAAATCAGCAGCAGAGCATTACAGAGATGTCGAGGTAAGCTTGTTTGGAAATGTACAGGATGTCATTCTTACAGTCATATCTGTTAACCCAAAGTCTTCATGGATGGACACCACATTTCAGAGACAGATCAGGCACATACAATGAAATAATGCATTGAAAACTCTCTGTGGTATTTCTGGGTTAAAAGGTTATTTTCCTCATTCATTTTTACAATTATCATGGTAATTGAAACAAAATGCAGAATGGAAATATTTATTAACAAATCATTTTCCCCAGACAGCATCACAACCACAGAAGTTGGCTTGTATTATGATATATATTTGCCAACACTATCATAAATTTTCAATGACATTATAACTATTTCCTGACCTAGAACTTTAAGTTCATAAAGGGTTTCAGAATATCATCTTGCTCTAGAAATTTCTTTTCTAATCTGTCTTTGTCCTTCTGAAGAGATTCCCATAAATAGCACTGACTCAACGAAGAAAGGGTATATTTTACATGAACAAACCTGTTGGTTACATATTATAATAAATAGTGAAGCACTATTACTTTGTCCTCTATTACTAATAGCCCTATTAATCATTTTGAGGTGTTTCATTATCCACACAGAAGCAATACCTATATGCATATTTTGCATATTTAATATTCTACCACTTTGAGGATATATAATTTGTACTTGTATAATTAAGAAGACTTGATAATGAACAGAAAAATGCCTCATTATTTGGCTGGGATTTGTATTCAAGCTTATGTTTAGCTATTTGTTAAACACAATGTGCCAAGTATTATAACATAAAATTTACTTTGTCCTTTAATTTAATTTTCGTAACAACCCTATGATATAGGTATTGTTAACCCCATTGTATACACTAAGGCAAATGTGGCATGAAAAGGGTAAAAAAAATTCTTCAAATAATTTTAAATAGAGGAACTATAATTCAACTAGATCTGTCAAATTTAGAGACTGAACTCTTAAATGTTAAAATACGTTAAGAAGCTCTGAATTAATTGATCTTCTTCATTTGAAAGCTTATATCTTATGAAAAGTAAATATATTACCCTTTAACTGCTCTACAGATCAACCCCAGCCACATGGTCACACTGTGGATCTAATTACCAGAAGGCACTTTCCATATTTAAGATCTCACAGTTGGTGCTTCTTATGGGTTTCACCCTGGGAATTTGCCATAAAGAAGTCCATGGTCATGTCCAGTTATAAGGATCCCACTTTAAGAAGAATGAGGATTAAATAAGACACATCAAGAGAAGAGTCATAATAATGAAGAAATTAATTAGGAATAACAACTGGTGGAAGTGTGAGCTAATTTTAAAAAAAAGATACTCCCCAAAAGTTAAGTTTTTTAAAACATTATTTTGAGTGCTCTTAGATGAAATAAAGATTAGTCTCATTTTCCTGTGCTCCAGAGTGTAAAATGAAAATAGCTTAATCACTGACTCAAGAATATGGTATTCATTTCATGTCAACTTCATTTGTGTTGGCCTCCTCGCCTAAAGTCTTCTTTCTTCTAATTTACCCAAATTTTAGCTCTCCTGAAATGTAATCCACATTCCATTACTTTCAAGAAAATGTTCTTTTTTTTTTTTTAATGAATAATGTTTCATTTTATTCTTAAAATGGAGAAATGTAGATGACCAAAAGCATATGAAACAAGTTAATCCATTTATTTTAAGTTCAAGATTACTATATAACCTCTTAAGTCTTCAGTAGTTGAATGTGAAAATCCAACCTACCATTTATACTTAATTTTCTAGAAATAAGTGAAAATCAACTTGTTATGGACTTGATATCATACTTAGAAGTTCAACCACCCTCATTGACTTTTCCACCTTCAGAACTCCTAGGCATTATTATACTGGCTTCTTTTGATTGATCTTATTTGTTATAGGACCTCTCTAACACACTAAGTTCTTTCAAAATAGGATCCATGGCTTTTACTTCTCTACCATATGAAGGTAAGGTGTGGAAATAATGAAAATAGATATCTATAAACATTATTTTAGATAAGAAAATTAATAAAGGAGCAAAAGCAAGAGTTCTACATGTTATGGGGAAAACACATCCAAATAACCCATGAGTTAAGAAGGAATCACAATGGAAATTTAAAAATATTTAGAACTAAATGCTGTAAAGAATACTGATATTATATTTGTGGGATGTAGCTTAAAGAAATACTATGTCGACATTTACGTATGTATATACATTCATTACTCATGGACATAAAGATGGCAACAAGAGACACTGGGGTCTGCTAGGGTGGCAACAGAAGGAGGGGAGTAGGGCTGAAAAACTAACTATTGGGTGCTATGTTCAATGTGTGGGTAGCAGGAGTAATCATACCCCAAACCTCAACATCATGCAATATGCTCTGGTAATAATCCT
The DNA here is from genome assembly GCF_048565385.1 of Saimiri boliviensis. Lineage (NCBI taxonomy): Eukaryota > Metazoa > Chordata > Mammalia > Primates > Cebidae > Saimiri > Saimiri boliviensis. Next base: position 106,219,592 of record NC_133455.1, read on the forward strand.
GTTCATGTACCCCATGAACCAGAAAAAAAAAACAAAACTTGAAATTATTAAAAAAGTAGATTCTGGTTCCATATGAAGTTTAAGGTGTTTTTTGCCAAGTCAATTCTAAGCAAAAAGAACAAAGCAGGAGGCATCACACTACTGGACTTCAAACTATACTACAAGGCTACAGTAACCAAAACAGCATGGTACTGGTACTAAGACAGAGATATAGACCAATGGAACAGAACAGAGGCCTCGGAGGAAACACAACATATCTGCAACCATCTGATTTTTGACAAACCTGACAAAAACCAGCAATGGGGAAAGGACTCCCTGTTTAATAAATGGTGTTGGGAAAACTGGCTAGCCATGTGCAGAAAGCAGAAACTGGACCCTTTCCTGACACCTTACACTAAAATTAACTCTAGATGGATTAAAGACTTAAACATAAGACCTAACACCATAAAAACCCTAGAAGAAAATCTAGACAAAACCATTCGGGACAAAGGCGTAGGCAAGGACTTCATGACCAAAACACCAAAAGCATTGACAACAAAAGCCCAAATAGACAAATAGGACCTAATCAAACTCCACAGCTTCTGCACGGCAAAAGAAACAGTCATTAGAGTGAATCTGCAACCAACAGAATGGGAAAAAATTTTTGCAGTCTACCCATCTGACAAGGGGCTGATATCCAAAATTTACAAAGAACTAAAACAGATTTACAAGAAAAAAACAAACAAGCCCATTCAAAAGTGGGCAAAAGATATGAACAGACACTTTACCAAAGAAGACATACAGGAGGCCAACAAACATATGAAAAAATGCTCATCATCACTGGTCATCAGAGAAATGCAAATCAAAACCACATTGAGATAACATCTCACACCAGTTAGAATGGCGATCATTAAAAAATCTGGAGACAACAGATGCTGGAGAGGATGTGGAGAAACAGAAACACTTTTACACTGTTGGGGGGAGTGTAAATAAGTTCAATCATTGTGGAAGACAATGTGGCGATTCCTCAAGGACCTAGAAATAGAAATTCCATTTGACCCAGCAATCCCATTACTGCATATATATCCAAAGGATTATAAATCGTACTACTATAAGGACACATGCACACGAATGTTCATTGCAGCACTGTTTACAATAGCAAAGACCTGGAACCAACCCAAATGCCCATCAATGATGGGCATTCCCTAGACAGGGAAAATGTGGCACATATACATCATGGAATATTATGCAGCCATCAAAAACGATGAGTTCGTGTACTTTGTAGGGACATGGATGAACCTGGAAACCATCATTCTCAGCAAACTGACAAAAGAGCAGAAAATCAAACACCACATATTCTCACTCACAGGCAGGTGTTGAACAATGAGAACACATGGACACAGGGAGGGGAGCACTATACACTGGGATCCGTTGTGGGGAAATGGAGGAGGGACGGGATGATGGGGAGGTGGGGAGAGATAGCATGGGGAGAAATGACAGATATAGGTGATGGGGAGGAAGGCAGCAAATCACACTGCCATGTGTGTACCTATGCAACAATCTTGCATGTTCTTCACATGTACCCCAAAACATAAAATGCAATAAAAAAAGTAGATTCTGTCAAGTACATAATGATGAATAGATTAGTAAATCTATCAAGCATATAATGAATATCAATGGTACAGAGTCCTCTAAAAAGCTGAAGAGGAGAGATTATTTCTCAACTTATTCTGTCAGGGATCTTACTTACCCTGATCCCAAGCCAGATAAAGATATTACAAAAAACAAAACTACTGACAGGCATCCCTTATAAATACACACAAAATTTCTAAACAAATTATTAGTTAAATTTAGCAGTATATAAAAATGATCATATATCCTATTTAAGTGGAGTTTATCCCAGGAATGTAAGATTGGTATAACACTGGCCAATCAATTCATGAAATTGACCTTATCAATAATCAAACAGAAAAGTTATATGATCATCTCAATACTCAGAAAAACATGTATACTAAAATCCATTATCCATTCTGATAAAAATTCTTCAGAAAACTAGAAAGAGAAACAAATTTCAGAAACATGATGAACAGCATCAACGAAAACCTAAAGTTAACATGGTAATGGTGAAAGGCTGCTTGTTTTCCCTTGACATCCGAAACAAGTCAGGGTGTCTGATCTCACTTCTGTTCAACACTGCACTAGTGAGTCTAGTCAGTGCAGTAAGGCAGGAAAGAAAACAAAAAGCAATCAGATTAGAGAAAACAAAAATAAATAAATGCATACACTGGAAACACATGGCTTTCAAAACACACAGACCTGGGCTCTGATATTTATTAGTATTTATTAAACAACCTATTGAAAATTCCAATGTTCATGCTCCTCTCTTATGTGATGAGGATAATAGTATCAAACTTATGATGGTGTTTTGAAGATGGAAGTAAATAACATAAATAAAGCATCTGGAACCATGTCTGACACACTTGAGGTACTTTTTTTAAAAATATTATCACCACTTCCCTTCGAAAGACAAAAGAACAAACAGATTAATTAAATGCTGACCAACATTTAATTAATGGCATTGACATATTTAAAGAAAAAAGAAAAAGATGGTTTACAGGAAGCCTGAAAAAGGGAAACCAAAGGACACAGAATTCTGTACATTCTTCCTTTCTGTACATTCTGGGGAAGACAGGCACTGACCAAATACACCAGTATGCCAGTCTCCTTAGAATCTTCTCATTAATTCCTTTTGCTCTAATTATAATTCAATTATCTCTATAGTTTATTTTATTTTATTTTATTCTTTTCCCAAAGGAGAATTCTATAACTAGGCCATAGAGAGTAAGAGTCTTCTTGACTACACTAGTGGATAGGACTACTAGTGAAAATCATGTATAGAAAAAAAAAAAAATAGGGAGAATATAAAATAGGAAAAGAACGTAGGAAGAAATATGAGACGCATACATGCCCACACACAGACACATACACGCATACACACAGACACAAACAACATGTAGTTTGCCAAAAGAAAAGTCAGAATAGTCAGGTTAATAGATGCAAAGAGGAAAAGAAGTTTGATTAAGAGGAAAAGGCAACAGTATAAAATGCCAGAGAGACATGAGAAAATACCTACATTTGCTGTAGGTATTTAGGTCACTGGGGATTTCTATGTGAGTAAATTCAGAAGAGGAGAGAGAAAAGCCAGTTTACAAGAGGCAAATAAGTCGTAAAAAAGTGCTGAAGAAGCATGCAGTATCAAATCATGCTGTTCTACTTTGTGATAAGTTAGCATGGTAGCTAGAGTGGGGTCCTCCTCATACTTCAAAATGTTGAATCCATAGAACCCCTTTTACCCAGTACGATTTACAGCAGTGTGACAAAGAAATAATAAAAAGGTAATACACACATATTTAAAATACTTAAAATATACAAATGAACATTTACTTGTCAGTCACTAATGGAGAGCCAAGTCCTCTGCTTTGAGCTCAAAGTCATGCCTTTATAAATCACAGGAATTATGTATTCTGTAGGAGTTGCAGCTTTAATTTATTTAAAGTGCAGTGAGAAATTAAAGATGCTTCCAGAGCAATCTGAATTATGAATAGTAGATTCATATCATGTTTTCCAATATTTTACAGTTTTTTTTACTCACCCCTCATTTGAAAACACATTTTTAAGGACTTGACCAAATCAAGTTTTCCTGCATATCCAATTTAATTTTTGGTGAAACAACATATTTTGGAAAATATGTTTGGTTGGTTGTTATTGTTGGTTAAAAGAGCTTCTACTGAAGAGAGAAATGTGCTACCTGTCTTCCTACAGTCATAACCATTCCTATAAAATTCTCTAACCTTAGAGAGAATATATTCGGATATAATAAAAGGTTGCCAGCTGAAAAACTCTATCTTAAAATAAAATTTTAATTAACCACATTTTTTATATATAACTGACACTGATCCAATTCCTTCTTCTATTATATAACTTGCAGAACTACTTTAAGAAAATGTATGTGAAATAACCTGAAAATTGTAAGGCACTTTACAAAAGCAAAGACATGATTTAAATAACCTGAAAATTGTAAAGCAGTTTACAAAAGCAAAGACATGATTTGATGGAAGAAATATTTGTAACATCTGTCATTTTTTTTTTTTAATACACTTTAGGTTACGGAATGCATGTGCAGAATGTGCAGACTTGTTACATAGGTATAAACGTGCCATGGTGGTTTGCTGCCCCCATCAACTCATCATCTACATTAGCTATTTCTCCTAATGCTATCTCCTTCCCTAGACCCCCACCCAAGCACAGGCACCGGTATGTTGATGGTCCCCTCCCTGTGTCCATGTGTTCCCACTGTTCAACTCCCACTTATGAGTGAAAACGTGGTGTTTGGGTTTCTGTTCCTGTGTTAGTTTGCTGAGAATGATGGTTTCCAGCTTCATCCATGTCCCTGCAAAGAACATGAATTCATCTTTTTTATGCTTGCATAGTATTCCATGGTATATATGTGCCACATATTCTTTATCCAGTCTATCACTGATGGGCATTTGGGTTAGTTCCAAGTCTTTGCTATGGTGAATAGTGCTGCAATAAACATATTCGTGCATGTGTATGATTTATAATCCTTTGTGTATACACCCTGTAATGGGATTGCTGGGACAAATGGTATTTCTGATTCTAGATTCTTGAGAAATCGTCACACTGTCGTCCACAATGGTTGAACTAATTTACACTTCCGCCAACAGTGTAAAAGTTCCTACTTCTCCACGTGCTCTCCAGCATCTGCTGTTTCCTAACTTTTTAATGATCACCATTCTAAGTGGTGTGAGATGGTATCTCATTGTAGTTTTGATTTGCATTTCTCTAATGGTCAGTGATGATGAACTTTTTTAATATGTTCGTTGGCCACATAAATATCTTCTTTTGAGAAATATCATATCCTTAGCCCACTTTTTGATGGGTTTTTTTTCTTGTAAATTTGTTTAAGTTCTTTGTAGATTCTAGATATTAGCCCATTGTCAGATGGAGAGATTGCAAAAATTTTCACCCATTCTATAGGTTGCCTGTTCACTCTGATGATAGTTTCTTCTGCTGTGCAGAATCTCTTTAGTTTAATTAGATCCTATTTGTCTATTTTGGCTTTTGTTGCCACTGCTTTTGGTGTTTTAGTCATGAAGTCTTTGCCCATGCCTGTGTCCTGAGTGGTACTGCCTAGGTTTCTTCTAGGGTTTTTATGGTCTTAGGTTTTAAGTCTTTAAATCATCTTGAGTTAATTTTTGTATAAAGTGTAAGGAAGGGGTCCAGTTTCAATTTTCTGCATACGGCTAGCCAGTTTTCACAACAGCACTTATTATATAGGGAATCCTTTCCCCAATGCAAGTTTTTGTCAGGTTTGTCAAAGATCATATGGTTGTAGATGTGTAGCATGATCTCTGAGGCCTCTGTTCTGTTCCATTGACCTACAGATCTGTTTTGGTCCCAGTACCATGCTGTTTTGGTTCTTACTGCAAAAGTCCTTTGTCAGGTTCCCTCATCATCTGTACTCACTTCATTCCTTTGCTTCTTCCCAGTAGTTCCTTCACTATCACTCTTGAGAATTTTCTTGTCCTACAAATGTACAAAGTATCCTTTTCCATTCACACCCTTAATTTGCAAACTCTATTCATTTAAAAACTACTGAAACATCTCTTCCTTCCTCTAGTCTTTCTTAATTTAAAAAGCGAGGGTGATTTTTAGATTAATTCTATTCCGGCCAGATGCACAACTCCTTTGACTTCTTATGTACTTAATAGTTACTCACTTGAATCTCATCTAATGTTATTACAAAATCGACTAACAAACACCATCATATCATAGATAGCACTGAGGGGTAAAGGGCGTTTTGAGGATTCTAAGATGTATACAGGTTATGTAAAAGTCCTAAATATAACATTTTCTGTGGTGATTAGCATCAGAACATTACCTAGCTAATGGAAGCAAAATGCACAACATATAATTTCAAGTGGGAAGAACTGATTAGGGAAAATACACAGGCAAATTCTATCACACAAACCTTGAGAAAGCGGAATCTTGTAAGCCCAGCCAGGAACAAAATGAGAAGAGAAATCAGCATAGCTAAGGGATACTTTGTAGATATCCCATATTTTGAGTTATAGAAGATTAACAGCTCTTCTGTGGGTAAAGCTGACCTCTAGCTTCACACAAGGAGGCTGGTTAAATGTTTATTGATAACACATTCTGTAATAACTTATCCACACTATTTCACTTGCTTTGTTCAACAGAATCTTTGCCTTGAAGACACCATGTACAGGCAAAATGGATGCTCATTCTCCAGCTAGCCCAGATAAATTGGCATGAGTTAGAATTAGTTTATATCAGCATAAGTAGTTTATATTTGATATATATATATACATACACACACACACACATAAAATTTCATTTTTCTAATCATCCCATTAAAAATTATGAGATTAATTTTAATGCTATATTTTATTTGACCCAATGCCTCAAAAATATTTCAGCATATAATCAATATAAATATATTGAGATATTTTAAATCGTTGTTCATGCTAACTCTTCAAATTCTAGTGTGCGTTTTACATTTAAACCACCTATTAATTCAGTCGAGCAAAATTTCAAATGCAGAATGGCCCAGTGACCAGCCTATTGGGTGGCACAGGTCTAGACAGCTTATTTCTGGTATTCTTCTCCCAGTCTTTTTCACCCCACAGAAGTATAAGGTGTGGCTAGAGGTAAAAGTAGAAGAGAGATTCTACAGAGAGCAGATATGATTGTAAACAATGACATAAATGGATGAGCCACAGACACCCACATATATTTTCTTCATGAACCAAATTCATAAACCCGTGCAAACCAACCTCTTTCCAGCTTTACCATGACCATGACACTTCACTCTACCTGCAGAACACTCATAAATCATCTTCGGCTAAGCTGGGCCATTTGCTATTTCCTAATAAGACCTTAAGTTCTTTCAGTGTCGATTCCTTTTCCTTACTTCTCTTGCCATTTTATTCACTTTTCACCAACTACTCGGCAGTTCAATCTAGAAATACGAGACTCACTTGACTTTTCCTTTTCCCTCATTCTGCACGACCGATACATCACGGGTCCATCTGTTTTCCATTTCCAGGGCTAACCCCCTAATCTGAATTACCATCATCTATTGTCTGGAGGAATCTCCTAAAATGGTCCTCTCCATTCCATTCTATTTCTAACCAAACCATACTCCATACAGTTCTTACAGCAATGTCTTTAAAACATAAATAGGATCATGTCTCTCCTTTACGTAAAACACTTCAATGGCTTGTCATGACATCTATTCTGAAACTGAAACTCCTTCCGTGGTTTAAGACTCTCCATAATCTGCTTCCTCATCTCATGCCACCTTCCCCAAATCACTATGCTCCAAACCTAAGGCCTCTTTCCAGTCCCTCAAACACAACAACCTTTTATCCCAACTCAAAGCCTTAGTATGTGCCTGGCTGTCATTATTTATTTCTCTAGTGTATATCTAGCTCTCAAATAAAACTGTAAATTCTTCAAGGATAAGGATTCATTTGTATAGTTTTCATAGTTTACCACTAAAGGCTAATGTTCAGTAAATAGCTGTTGATTGCTTCACAGATATGAATTGGTTAAAAAATGTGTTTAAGACCTTTCAAAGCATCATCATCATCATCATCATCATCATCATCATCATCATCATCACAATTCAAATATATTGCACCCTGCTATGCACCAGGAACTATGGGAACACTTTTCAATGAATCTCTTTGTCTTCACAACAACCCCACAAGGTAGATGCTATTGTCCCAACTGTAATAATAATGATAAAACTAAGGCTGAAAGGGTAAATACTTTGCTCCTGTGGCTGTGCAAGTAAATAATAGCAACTGAGATTTGAACCCTGATCTGTCCAACTCTACAAATAATTATTTTGCCTCCCTGAATTTCTATAAGCTTTATAATTTAAGCAATTTATTTTTCTCTAGTTTTAATAAACAACCATACTAACAACTCAAAAATTGTAAAATCAGTACACATGTGATCAGTTTTTACATCCTACATTGTGTGTAGATATCTTATGCTGACATTGCACTGCTTCAGTTGCTATTTTTGGAACATGGTTGCATAGCAACAAGGATTATTAGATGGAATGATCTTCTAGATTGTATTTTTTTTAATAGAGTTACCACATTAACATAGAAATAGCTGAGGAACAAGGGGACAAATTTGATACAATCTACGATATCACATAAACAATAAGATGAATGCTTTTCTATTCAGTAACGTATCGGTTTTAGTTTCCAAATACTTCTTTCAATCATCAAATATATTTGGAATCCAACATGGTTGGGGAGTGACAACATGTTACTGAAGATGTTAAAACTTTAGAAGTGAACCAGTTAAGAGCAACAGGGTTGGAAAGAACTATGTTTACTTTATAAAGGGGAAAAAACGGCTCCACAGATCTCATATCCTATCCAGAATTCTCACAGCTACGTTCTCTTGGAACCAGATGTAACTGAGATGGAGCATATGGCTAGCTCTATGCAAAGCCCTCATCACTAGTTTAAAAAGAAAAAAAAAAAGAAAAGAAAGAAAAGAAAAGAAAGAAAGAACATATCTGAAAAATAGTGGCTTAAGGCTATCGTTTTATACCTGCTAAGGGAAAAATGTGTTAAGTACATAATACACATCCAAAGCATGAACCAGGAACAACGCAAAGGGGATCTAAGCTCCTTGTCAGCTAAATCAAAATTTTCCCTCAGCTTATTGTTAAAACATTTTTAGGAGTAACTAATAAAATTAACTGTAAAATTTAATCAAATTTAATTCATGATACAAATAGATTTGGACAAAGTGAAAGATTATCAAATAATTCACTTTTTGCAAGGCATCCAGTAATGACCAGTGTCTGACATAAAGCCAATCTCACCCGACAACTTGAGAAAACCACGTGATCAAAATACCCCTGCTAGTACTGATGTGTTGTTTAAAAAATAATGAGGAAAATAAATTGTAGTGAAGAAGAAATTTTAATAAAACCATAAATATGAGTCAGGCTATATGGGAGAAAGACTGCAGGATTTGGCATCTGAAAACCTAGTCAGTCATAGTCTTGGTATTTAAAATCGTGAAGCCTTATACAAGTTTCTTCTTCTTCTTCCTCTTTTTTGAGAAGGAGTCTGGCTCTGTCACCCAGCCTGGAGTGCAGTGATGCAATCTCAGCTCACTGCAACCTCCGCCTCCCTCCCAGATTCGAGCAATTCTCCTGCTTCAGCCTCCCAAGTAGTTGGGACTACAGGTGCATGCTGCTACACCCAGCTAATTTTTTGTATTTTAGTAGAGATGAGGTTTCACTGTGTTGCCAAGCTGATCTCAAACTCCTGAGCTCAGGTAATCCGTTTGCCTTGGCCTCTCAAAGTTCTGGGATTACAGGCGTAAGCCACTGTGCCTGACCCAGTTTCTTCATTTTGGAGTCACAACTTTCTTCCCTGTGAAATGGGGATACTATTTCCTTCCTTGCCCAATTCAAGATCTGTGCAGCCACTATTGTGGCTTGCAACTTGATTTATGAGTCACCAGAGATACACAGGGGCAGGTGCAATGTGCTGAGAGCCTACCATCTAAGCAAGGGTTCAAAGATGTTTAACCTGATAAGCATTCTATCCAAACTGACAAAGACATTGAAAACACTCACTAGGAATCAATAAGAAAAATATCAACAGCCATAATAGATTAAAAGGTCAAAGGATATGAATAAGCAATTCACAAAAGGAAAAAATAGTTAATACACATATAATAAAACAATGTTCATAGATTCCACTTACATGAAATATATAAGATAGTCAAATTCAAAGAAGTAGCAGGTAGAATGGTGTATGTTAGGAGTGAGGAGGAAGGAGGAAATGGGAAGTTCCTGTTCAATGGGTATAAAGTTTCAGTTACCCAAAAAGATAAGTTCTGGAGGTCTACTGTACAACAGTGTATCTATAATTGACAATATTATCCCTTAAAATTTGAAGAGGTGGCTGGGCGCGGTGGCTCATGCCTATAATCCGAGCACTTTGGGAAGCCAAGGCGGGAGGATCACCTAAGGTCAAGAGTTCAAGACCAGCCTGGCCAACATAGTGAAAACTCATCTCTACTAAAAGTACAAAAATTAGCCAGGCACGATGGTGTGCATCTGTAATCCCAGCTACCCAGGAGGCTGAGGCAGGAGAATCTCTGGAACCCAGGAAGCGGAGGTTGCAGTGAGCTGAGATTGCACCACTGTACTCCAGCCTGGAAGACAGAGTGAGACTAGACTCCATCTCAACTTCATCTCAAAAAAAAAAAAAAAAAATTGTGAAGAGGTTATATCTGGTGTTATGTGTGTGCTCTTACCACAATAAAAAAGACATTAAAAGCACCAAGATACACACCCATCCACACATCTAAACCTATAAAAGGAAAACAGTTCCAGTATAAATAAGAATTCAGGGAACTGGCCTTATATTCTTCTGATAAAAATGTAAATTCCTACAAACTCTCAGATGAAAATTTTATAATATGTATTAAAGTATTAAAATGTGCACAATTAAGGCCTAGTAATACTATAGAAGTGCATGCTAAGAGTATTATCAGGGAGGATTACAAAAGTCCCACACCACATATTATCTATAACAGTGAAATTCTAGAAAGAATTGAACATTTCAAACATATGTGACTGGCTGAATAAATTACAGTGTATTTTATAGAGCTACACCACCATTCTAAATTATGTTGTGAAATAATATTGATATGATAAAATATTCATCAGTTGATCATTTTAAGATTAAAAACCATTATGATAGTATGATTCCAATGTAATTTAAAAAGATACATAGGCATTTCATGAGTAGATAAAAGAATAAAAAGTTATGTCTGAAGTATTAATATGAGGTCCAGACCTTCCAAAGGAAAATAAAAAGATTAAATATTAACAGCAGTATCACTAGAAAATGAGATGCTGGGGGATTTTAATTTTCTTCTTTGGCCTCTTCTGTTTTCATTATATACTGTGCATGTATTACATCTGTCTCTGAAAGAAAAATGATACATATACCAAAGAAAACATATAGCAACATGAAAGCAGCTAATTTAGGGTTTCATGTAAATGCTGTATATTTATATTAACTAATGCCAAGCTTTTCAAAATATGTGTGTTTGATTTCCCATGAATTTCAGTAGAGTTTCTATTGATAAATATTATCCAAATTCATTTTTCTGGAATGGTTCTATTATGTGCATAATGACACATATTTTACAAAATTAACAACAAAAAAAGCATGTCTGCACTTTCAACAAATACTTAAAAGACTTTAAAAGGTGTTAGAAACATGAGTAAGAGTTTCTACTTGGAAGTATAATAATTATTTCACTAGGAAAATCTAATCTAATGAAGACAAACTACAAAGGAATAATACTCAAAGGACATTTGGGCTGAAAGTGTCTCAAACTTACATTTACTACTGTTACAAAAGAAGATCAGCTATTGATATAGACTATGAACACAGAGACCAGTGCAAGATTAACAACCGCATTCTATTCCTCTGTGGAGACAATCTTGGAATGAGAAATTCAGGCCATTATGTAGCAGTAGAAGAAAAAATACAGACAAAATAGGCTTGCTTTTGTAAAAAGCAATAAATATGAATAAGGGGCAAGCAGGACTGGCAGAGAGTAAGTTCATAGCATGGTATATAATTGAATTGAATTTTGTATAATAAATCTGAGATAAATTCTAGGCAAGGTAACCAATAAATGGAAGAGAACCATGGCAACCACCTACTGCTATTTAAAAGGTATACCCTAAATTTCTCCTTTAGAAGAATAAAGTGAGGGTTGCAACTGAATATGACAAAGGAGGAAAGGTCTTTACTTGACGCAGGCTGAGCTTTTGGATTGAGTTATTCAACTGTCAATCTTTTGAAGGAACTTAAAAACCCAGAAGACATCCTATACCAGATAAAGTATATGTGTGTGTGTGTGTGTGTGTGTATACACACACACACACACACACATATATATATGCACAGTGGTTTGTGTGTGTATGTGTGTGTGTGTATACACACACATACTTTTAAATATATGTATGTGTATATATATAAATATATATACACATACTCACACAAATCACTGCATACTCACTATACTTTTTTTATTCCTTAAAACTCTGGCATAATGCGCTTTGATGCTCTCTTGGTAGCTAATATATATTTACTAAATTAATGAGCCCAAATGTCTGCTGATACTCATTCATCCATACCTCCCAGGAACTATTCCAGGTATCCACCAACGAACAAAGTAGAAACAACAGACATTATCCTTTCTTTTGTGGGGCTTACAGAAGCTGGGGAAAGACAGTTAAGAGGAAAAAAATGTTTATGACTATTAGCTTTTGAAGTAAACATAATAGAACTCCAGTGGATGGGGAAGAGACTATTCAGATAGAGCAGCCAGAAAAGGTAATTTTTAGGTTAAAATATAGAAAATGGGCAAGAGCCAACTGTGCAAAAGGAGAGGGAGGAACTGTGTTTCAAGTAATAGGACAGAATATAGAAAATCCCTAAAGAAAAAAGAAGACTGAGATTTCTTTTAGGAAATAGGAGGCTAGTGAGACTAAATATGAGAAGCAAGACATTAAGTGGAATGAGACAAGTTAGGAGAGGGAGGGAGAAGACACATAATAGCTTTGTAATAGGGACCCGCTAAGTGGCAATAAGCAAGGACATAACATGGGCCAATTTCTTTTGCTTTTAAATTATTGCTCTGGTGGCTTGGTCAGAACACACTGGAAATAGCAAAAGCACATGTGACTAACCAATATAGTAGTGACAACAATTTGCTGACTTAGACTTGTATAATGAGAGGGAGACAAAGACAAGAGTATGGATTTGAGCTTTTTATTTTGAAAACTAAAACAAAGGATGTGTTTATAAATTGGGTGCTCAGAACCAGAGAGGACTCAAGGGTGGCCTCAATGTCCATGGCCGTAGTAAATGGATGGTGAACAACGCGAAAGTAGGTAAGACTGGGAGAGAAACATTTTCTTCTTCTAAATCCCAACTTGCTCCTTGGGTACAATAATCCCTTTTCTAATTGAATAATAGAATTTCATATTATCTAATTAACCACATGTTATTTCGCAGCCAATCCTGTGGGCACTTTAAATATCTTTTAATATTTTTAATTCTTAAAATACCTTTAAAAGGTGGGTATAATTTTTCCATTTTACCAAAAAGGAGTGTGAGGGAGGGTTAGTAATGGGTTGAATTTTCCAGTTAGTATGTGATAGGTCTATCTATACAGACAGACCTGACTTCCTGACTCCAGCCCATGTTTATTCAGTATATTATAGTATATTATACTCTTTGTACTCTCATCTTGCATCCATCATTATAATTTTGTATAAGCAAGTGACCATAGCACATTGCCTATAACTCTGTTTAGCAATCAATTCACTGTGTCTTTTATTAATTTCAGTGGAATGACTAAATAAAAACATTTCTATCTCTATTTATGGATTACAAAGTCTCCAAGAGTATACATCTTTTTCTTTATCCTCCACAGCATGAAGCATATGTCTTCCAAATAGTAGCTAATAAATATGTATTTTTTTTTTTTAAAAACCACTTGTTCTCGGAACTACCGAAAATGTCTCACATGTATATTAACTTATCTAATTCTTAGAGCAAGTGTGAGATATTACTTTCCTTCCCATCTTAAAGAAGGGAAATGGAGGCACTGAGAATTAAGCACCTTGAGAAAGGTCACAAAGTTAATAAGCTGCATAACCAGATGTCAAACACATGTGGTTGGGCTCTAGAGGGATCTTGTGGACAGTAAAATAGAGTAATTCCTGCTTATTGATGGAGGATATGTTTCAAGACACACAGTAGATGCCTGAAACCATGAATAGCACCAAACCCTATATCTGCTATGTTTTTTCTTATAAATATATGCCCATAATAAAGTTTAATGCATGAATTTGGCATGGTAAGAAATTAGTGACAATAATGAAAAAGAACACTTATAACAATATACTGTAATCAAAGTTATGTGAGTGAGGTTTCTCTCAAAACATTTTATTGTATTATATTCAACTATTTTTGGATTGTGGTTGACTGCAGATGACTGAAACTATGGAAAGCGAAACTGTGGATAAGAGGGGACTACTGTACTGCTTAGTGAATGTGAAGTGAAAAGTTCAACTTAAGGAAAAAAGTCAGAGAAAAACTTGAGTGAATGGAGCTTACAGATCACTCTTAGGCCATGTAACTATTTTGAATGCTAAGTCTCACGCCAGTTAGAATGGCGATCATTAACAAATCTGGAGACAACAGATGCTGGAGAGGGTGTGGAGAAATAGGAACACTTTTACACTGTTGGTGGAAGTGTCAATTAGTTCAACCATTGTGGAAGACAGTGTGGCGATTCCTCAAGAACCTAGAAATAGAAATTCCATTTGACCCAGCAATCCCACTACTGGGTATATAGCCAAAGGATTATAAATCATTGTTATAAAGACACATGCAAAGGCGTATGCTCACAGCGGCACTGCTTACAATAGCAAAGACCTGGAACCAACCCAAATGCCCATCGACAATAGACTGGGCAAGGAAAATGTGGCACATGCACACCATGGAATACTATGCAACCATAAAAAAATGATGAATTTGTGTCCTTTGTAGGGACATGGATGAATCTGGAAACCGTCATTCTCAGCAAACTGACACAAGAACAGAAAATCAAACACCGTATGTTCTCACTCATAGGCGGGTGATGAACAATGAGAACACATGGACACAGGGAGGGGAGCATCACACACTGGAGTCTGTTGGGGGGTGGGGGCTAAGGGAGGGACAGCAGGGGAGTGGGAAGGTCAGGGAGGGATAACATGGGGAGAAATGCCAGATGTAGGTGTTGAGGGGATGGAGGAAGCAAACCACCTTACCATGTGTGTACCTATGCAACAATCCTGCATGATCTGTACATGTACCCCAGAACCTAAAGTACAATAAAAACAAAATACTACTGAGATGCTTTAATTTTGACTAAATTAAATTTTGACTACTTAAATACTTAAAAGCTTACAAATTTGGGATGCTACTTGAACTTCTCTAGCTTCGGTTTCCTCGTATGTAATATGGTGATAATAACAGTACTGATCTGAAGGATGCTAATGAGATTAAATTAAAAAAAAAAAAAGCATATAAAGGATGTGAGCATTGTGTCCAGCACATAGTAAGCACAGATCCTGAGTTCTGCTGGAGAAATACTTCCACAGTGTAATAGCATACATGCATTCTAAACACCTAGAATTTGGGGCCAACAAAAACCAAGAGCATAGAGGGAAATGTCAAGGAGTGGATAGCAGGGCCCCTACACAAATCCATCTGGGACTGGCACTGACATATAATCTAAAGAACATGAATTTGGGGATGCTGAGATTGACTTAGCCAAAGTTTAGGACACATGTCTAGTTCACATATATTCCAGGAATGGTTTTGCTTTCTCTAAAGTGACAGAAGAAGAGAGTAGCCAAGTATTTTTTCCTCTCCCTATTTGAGTAAGGGTTTCTCCCCTTAGAAAATCTGACCACTTAAACAAGTTACTCAACCTCTCTGAGATTTAGCTTTCTCATCTATGCAACAGGGATATCTGCTGCATAGAGATGAAAAAGACATAAAGCCTTTCTTCAAATAACATATAATTTAATAGGGGAAGATGGATGGGTAAACAACTAATACAAAATCAAACAATTTATTTAAGACCTATAGAAATGAAGATTTAAAAAAACTGGCTGGGCGCGGTGGCTCAAGCCTGTAATCCCAGCACTTTGGGAGGCCGAGGCGGGTGGATCACGAGGTCAAGAGATCGAGACCATCCTGGTCAACATGGTGAAACCCCGTCTCTACTAAAAGCACAAAAAATTAGCCGGGCATTGTGGCACGTGCCTGTAATCCCAGCTACTCAGGAGGCTGAGGCAGGAGAATTGCCTGAACCCAGGAGGCGGAGGTTGCGGTGAGCCGAGATCGCGCCATTGCACTCCAGCCTGGGTAACAAGAGCGAAACTCCATCTCAAAAAAAAAAAAAAAAAAAACAAACAACAAAAAAAAACTATTGAAGATATCATCCTATAACTAGAAAGGTGAATACTAAATCCACTTGAGTTTCAATCCATTGGCTGCTAAATTATCTTATTTTCTAATGAGAATATGCAAAGAAACTTACACAAGTGGGAGGTTTATTAAGCAACAGAACGGGAATAGGATTTCAGTAAGTGAAGAAAAAATAAAAATAAAAATGTCTGTTCTGGCCAATGAAAATCATATCAGCTAAGACTTTCTTACAGAATGTATAATAAAACTTGCCATAATGGGATAAGTGGGGTCTAAAAATTCAATCTTGTAAAATAAAGTTGGAAAGGTTATGAGATTAATGAGAAACAATATTCTTCAATTGGTTGTCAAGTTACTAGGTGATACGTCATGTGGTTGGAAGGTGAGGGTAAAGGTGTCCTTGCCACTCTTGGTTTTAGGCAGTGTAGCTATTCAGTTTTCTGACTCAAAGTAGAAAAGAACAGTGGAGACTGCTGCACGGTTCATGATGCTTGGATGTGGCTTCACTGTGCAGAAGAGGCAGGCAGAAACAGATGCGGAGAGTTACAGGGCTGGACTCTGGGATTGACACGTGTTGAAAGCATTGACACTTCCTCCCACTAGAAAGAAAGCTTCAGCATATGTCTTCTGTCAAATCTTTGCAATGTTAAATATGTTTCGAATTTAACTGCTAAATCCTCAAATGATTATGAGTCAGTCACTTCCTACTTCTCTTCTTCCTCCCTCAGCTCAAAAAAGCTAAAACCTTTAGCTCACCTCAGGTTAAGGGTGCTGGATCCAGCTACATCAGCATTTGAATTACAGTGTGGTACCTTAACAAATTCTACTATAATAGTTTTGCAAAGCAGAAGCCTGTGGTTTGAGGACACAGAAGCTGTAAAAAGATATGAAACTAGAAAGGAGGACTGCTCTGCTAAGGTGTGTGAGTGTTACTCTGTAAGCGATGAGAAGACAAGTTTCTAGAGACGGAAACAACTACGCTGCATGCAAAGATGAAGCTGGTGATAAAACTGGGGTCATAATGAAGAGGCAAAACTTACAGTGAGATAGTAGCATATCTAATATGTTCAGATAAAAAAAACAAAGAAGGCTTGAACTGAGATTTTGGCAGTGAGAATAATAACGCCATCTTATATTTTTATAATGCTTTGAACATTCTTTCATGTATTATCTTGTCATAGAACCCCACACCAACCAAGCAGATTAAGGAGAAAGGACAAAGTAGATCCTGCCTTCTTTTGCTCCTTCTCTCTCCCTCCCTCCTTCTTGCTTGCCTGCCTGCCTTGGTAATCCAGCATCTGAACCATCTCTCTACTTTGGAAACATCATCCATCGTGTGATTCTAGGTAGGAGGCAGGGCGCCCCTATCACTAAAGAAGCCAAAAGAGGCAAGATGTCTGTCCCACCAACCTGCTGCCACTTGGAAAATCCACAGTCTTGCAACATAAATTAAAACAACTATAAGTTTCTGCCCAAGAATTCTGAATGTAGAATGAGTGACTGGAAGGCAGAGATAGTCGGAATTCACTTTCACTGCTGAGTCCCCACACAGCATCCTGCAATGGTCCCCAGTGGCAGGGGTGACACATATTACAATTGCCCCATCCTCAGAAGACTGTTACAGCTTCGAAGGCTTCAGAGATGCCTTTGTCTCTGCACATTTTCCAGACTGCTCCTCAAGCTTTATGTGTTTGTTGATCTAAACAATTTTTTGAACCCTATTGTGAACCACACATGCAAGGGATCTAGGTTGCATGCTCCTATGAGAATGTGTATTCTTTGAGCCCCTATACCCTGCCAGGAAATCTCTTTAAGCTTAAGATAGTCAGTTTTTCTTATTATTTGCAACTAAAAGCCTTGACTATAAAGAAATAAATCGTATTTTCCCGATTTGCTAACAGGTCACTGAGATTCACAAAGGTTGAGAGTTGCCTGTGATCACAAGAGCATTTGGTTGGCAGCTGCACAGGGCTCTTTCCAATAAGTTGTTTCTATCAGTTGTTTATCACTGAACTCATCAAATTCTGCATAGAAATGTGGAAAGAGTTACTGCTAAAGGAAGGGTAATATCACTAATTACAATATGTATAAAGGGAAGGTGAATTAAAGAAAAAGTCATTAGTATCGGGAAGCTAAAACCTACAGCCTCAGGCCTCACTCCTCTCGAAAATGAGTTGCAAACTGTAACAAATCCTCTTTCATTGATTAAATTACAATGAAATCCTGCAAAATGAATTTAGGTGATGTATTCCCTTGGATAATTACATTTTATTTCTTACAATATCTTGTTACCTCCTTACAAGTCATTGATTGCTATTCCCTTTTAAAAGACGTTACATCCAGAGAAGAACAGATTGACTGTTATGGACTGAATGTTTTTGGCTGCCTCTGCCCCCCAGTTTATATGTTGAAGCCCTAACTCCATTGTGGCTGAATTTGAAGATAGAGCCTTTCAGGAAATAATTAAGGTTAAATAAGGACATAAGGGTGGGGCACTGATCCAATAGGTTAAGTGTCCTTACAAGAAGAGATACCAGAGAAATCTCTTTTTCTCTTTGCCTTCTCCTAAAGGCCATGTGAGGACATAATGGAAAGGCAACTGTTTGCAAGTCAGGAAGAGAGTCCTCACCAGAAATTAAATTTTCCTGGACCTTGATCTTGGACTTCCAGCCTCCAGAAAAGTGAAAAAATAAAATAAATTTCTGTTGTTTAAGCCCTGGGGCATGGACTGGTACCAGTCTGTGGCTTGGACCACACAGCAGGAGGGGAGCAGCAGGTGAACAAGCATTACTGCAGCAGCAGCATTAGATTCTCACAGGAGCACGAACCCTATTGTGAACTGCACATGCAAGGGATCTAGGTTGCATGATCCTATGAGAATCTAATGAGGAACAGTTTCATCGGGAACTATCTCTACCCCACCTCACTTTTCCATGGAAAAAAAATTGTCTTCCATGAAACCAGTCCCTGGTGCCCAAAAGGTTGAGTATCCCTGGTTTAAAACACACAGTCAATGGAATTTTTTTATAGCAACATAAGTAGACTAAAAATCAAAAGCCATTAAAAATCAAAACAAAACCCAGTATTCAATAGTTTGACTTCCATGGATATTTTCTACTTTACTGAAAAATTTTATGTGTTTGTTGATCTAAACAATTTTTTCTGCTATAAACTTTGCAATAAATTAAATTTCTAGATTTTAAATTGGACAACTGATACTACACTATAATGACATATATATGTGTGTGTGTGTGTGTGTGTGTATATATATATACACACATATATGTATATATTCTTTCTGCCACAATATTATTTAATGTTATTATAATTTAATTTTGAAAGGAAAACTAATGTAGATGATTCAAAACTTACTGAAGTGTCTACTGGTTCTTCTGGGGTTTATTTCATTGTGACTTGTGAATCTGGTAGGAATATGACTCATAAAGAAGATAAACCTTTGACATTAATTCTTATATTAAAATCTCCATGGTTTAAGATGATCATATTTATGATCACTTGACCACCATAAACCATGGGTTACAAGCTAAAAATGCTCCAGTTTGTGGGTCAGACAGAAGAAGCAAATGGGTGAAACAGACTGGCTATAAAAATTCTTAATATTTATCTGAACATGTTTTTCTACTGAAAATTCTGAATCTCAGTGACTAGGAGTGGGGAGACTTTCTTCTAAGAGGGCTGTTACTATGTCAGCTGTGACTGATAATTGAGGTACAGCAGTGCAGATCCGGAATTAATAGGGATTAATCTCAAAATCTGTCTGGAAATCCAGATTTCAATGACAAAATATTTTGAATGTTTAAGTACTGAATCATTACAACACCCAAAAGCCAAATAAATCTCCATTGAGAGCTAATTGTGGTCCCTGGATCACTAATGGGTGGCTCAGAAATAGGCCTGCTGGCATAGAGCACTCCTGAGTTAAAAGGTCATTCTCAATGACCCTGCATTCTGAAGACTATGACAACAATAATACCCCAAAAAAACATCTAAATCTACAAACATTTTTTTACAGTTTCCAAAATTATTGTCTGTGAACTTCCTTGACATTATGAAGTCCAGAATCTCCTAAAATAAGGCAGATGAGAAATGTGCTATACATTTATTTTATTTATTACACGTTGGGTAAATGTATAGTTCTATTTCTGTATGACTTTGTGTTTGTGTTCACTAGAAACAGACAATGAAAATGTTCTAAAAATTTTCGACACTCCTCATTTTTACAGCCAAACCAAATATGGAAAAAGCAATTCAAACATTAAAGTGAGGAATTTCGGTACAAATATAAACTGAATCCTATTCTCCTCAACAGGCTATCCCTCTAACTCTCTCTACAAATGCCAAACTTGCTCCAGAATTATTTATTCTCTTCAATTATTAGGGAAAATAATGGGAACTAAGAATCATTTTTAAATATAATTTTGGACGAGTCAACAGTGTGAGCTACTAATAATAGAACATTAGTTTTCTATTGCTGCCATAACAAATTAAACTTGGTAGCTTGAAATATATTTATTCACAGTTCAATAGGTCAGAAGTCCAACATACATCTACCAGGCTAAAATCACAAGGTCCACAGGCCTGCATTCCTCTCTGGAGGCTCTAGTGAATCTGTTTCTTTGCCTTTTCAAGCTTCCAGATGTCTATGTTCCTGCTCATGGCTCCTTACCTATTTTCAAATCCAGTAATGTGGCCTCTCTCTGACCAGTCTCTCACAGTCACATCTCCTTCCTAAGTTTCTTCTAAGGACTCACATGATTAGATTGTGACCACCTGGATAATCCAGGGATAAGCTCCTCATTTCAAGATCCTTAACCTTAATCATATCTGAAAAGTCCCCTGTGCCATGTAAGGTAGCATGTTATTCACAGGATCTGGGGATTAGGATGTGAACATCTTTGGGGGCTTTTATTCTACCTACCAGAAATAGCAACAATAATAACAAGTATTACCGACTCAGTGCTTCTTATGTTCCAGGGATCATACTAATTACTTTACATGCTTTTTTCTTTTAATTATAAAAACATCTTATAAGGTATGTGATGTCATTCCATTTTAAAGATGAAAAAAACTGAGCCTGAAGAGTTAGGCAAATTGCTCATCATCAAAACTAGTGGCTAGTGGAAGAAGAATTCAAATTTTAGAAGCCCAAGTGAGTTCTTATCCACAAGCTAAAATGCCACAAAATGATCATGGAGAAAAGGGAGCCAGGGAAAGATTATGATTTGATCTGGACCTCTTAGCCATCTCCTGTCTTCTGGTTGCTGTTGTTTGTTGTATTTCACTATATTATTGTAAATCTATTTTTTAAATTCCTCAGATAGCAACTTAATGGTAATGACTTTGTTCTACAAAAATTCTAAAATCCATTCTCACTAGGCCACACTGAAAATTTGCTTTAATGTAGTTCTAAGAACACCAACAAAACCTTCTGCCTTCTATGAAATATAATACTGCGTCACCTTAATATGAGGCCTGCATTGATTATCAGAAGTCTCATCAATTTAATAAACAATTTTTCAGCAAAAGAGAAAAACAACACACAGCAAAATAAATAAATAAATAAATAAATAAAGCATTAACACTTAAACATGTACATTTCAATTAGGATGTCTCCAGACTGACAGAAATGTTTCAGAAACCATAAATGTGTCTTAGAATTTTCTATAAGACTTTCTGGCTTTATCTCTTACAATTCCATTCACACTAAACTTGCTATTATACAACAACCTATACTTTTGTACCTACCCTTCCTGCTTCTTGAAATGTCTTATCTCACTTTTCTCACTTCTCTCTCTCTTGAAATGTCTGTTCATCCTTAAAACCTCAATTTCAATGTCACTTAGTTGATGATGTGTGTGTGACCATACCCAGGCTTTAGCCAGATGACTCACTGCCTTCTCTGAGCTCCCCACAGCTCTGTGCACATTTCTTTGTCACAAATTGTACCACATTGTGCTGTAGTGATTGATTTACACTACTCCCATCTATTAAATTGGACAATAACCCTACCATGTACCTATATTAAAGCTCTGGTATAAAGAAAAGTAAAAGAAATGCGTGACAGGTTATGAGTTTTTCACAATCACTCACACACAGTTCCTACACCATACATTTTTACTGCTCTAATTCTCTCTACTCTTATCCTTTAACCTGATATAGTTTATCTGTACTTGGCTGAAGTGGGTTAATTAACTACTATATACTAATAGTTTGTGGTAGTCAGTCTCTAAAATGGTCCCCTATGATAGCCATCTCCTGATAGCCAGGCCTTTGTGTAATCCCCTGTGGTTCAGTATGGGCTAGATGTAGTGATTTGCTTCTAATCAACAGTTTACAGCAAAGGTAATAGGATGTCAGTTCCTGTCGGATTGCAGCTATTCCATGACCAGATTCCTGACCCGCAGATGCTGTAAGACAACATTCTTCAAGCAGTCAGTGTGGCTGTGCCTCACCCCAGCAGAAGCACCCAGGAGAGATGAGGCTTCTTACTTGGGAGAAAAAAACTCAATCTCAGGGCCCAAAACCATGACTTGTCATGATACAACACGGCAGAGGCACTCTGGCCTGGGGAGGAAAGAAGAGCAGCAAGTCAAGGTGATGACACCAGGAGGTTATACACCCACTGCAAGATTAGATCAGCAGCAGAATGAGAAGTTGAACTCTGCTCCATGGAGCACTCAGAAGGTGACAGGACACAAAGAAGGTCAAATTTCATCCTAGCTAACATGTCAAGGCCAATAATTAAGAAAGGAAATGAAAGGCATCTATTGAGCTTCATATTCAGCAATCCTCTCTTGCACAGGTGTCTGTTGCTAAGACACCATTATTATTACATTCCTGGCAGATATAATCCTTTTATTCCCCCTATGTGAGTTTTCAGCTCTCTGCTTTTCATATAAAAATCTTGAAATGAAACAAATAATATATCCATTTGGGACAAAGGTAAATTAGGGTTTGACTAAACAAGTCAAAATAGATGAGGCTTGCTAATGAGGCGGCTCCCACCATCTCAGTACTCAGGTGAGCTTGCAGAGAGGTGGGTTCACAGGGAAACATGCCACTGGTGCTCTAAAGACCAAACTATGGACAGCTGGCCTGGAGGTTGTTAATGGATATGACAGATGCATGTGATGCTACGTAAAGGCTCTCACAAGCCTAGGAGCTGCTACATTGAAGCTGGTGTACTTCCCGCACTCACTGACAGATTCAGCAAGCACAGACTCCTTTCCAAGCTTTACATCTTTAAAAAGGCAATTCAGCTTCCTAAGCCTTTGAGCCTGATCCGTTTTGAGCTGACTGCTAATTGTATGCATGCACATATGTGTTTCAGAAAAGAGATAAGCACATTGCATTGGCCTCCTCAGTAACTGTGGAGACATTCCTTACTTCTATTCTCTGAGTTTTCTAAATGTGGCCTAAAGTTTTCCAAACATTAACCCTTTTGGTAACCACAGTACACACTTTTCTAGAGATGCCTCCTGGAATATGTTAATTCAGAAACAATTTTTCATCATTAACTTTTGAGTCCTAGGGGTGGTATTTTAATTTGCTTTTGTGATCATTCTTATATTTTCAAATTACTTAGTAAGTAACAGTGTAATAATAGAAGATAAACCACTGGAGAATAATGAGGCATCATTTAAGCTTTAGGGGGCATACTTTACATTTTAAGACCTTAATTTGTCTGATTTTCATGTTTTATAAAAAGGCTGATATATGCCACAATTTCATTATAGTTTGCAATGCTGATTTCATGAAAAGAAAATTTGAAATGGTTGTTCACAAAAATGTATAAGTCTTTTGCCAAAGTGATGGCAACTAGTGGCCAGATGGTAGGATTGTCTAATTGTTGACTGTGACTCTTTAGAAAATAAATCCACACAGAAGCAGCCAGGCTCACAAAATCTGTCCTGCTTGAGAATGACCCAGACCTGCTGATTGTTTAGAGGTACTATTCTTTACCCTGGGCAGATTAGTGTTGCAAAACCCTGAATGTTTCCATTTAGTTCCCAGTATCACAATTTAACATTCATTCTGGAACTTCTTCCTAGGAAGTACAACAAATCCTCCAAAGGAAGAAATTTTTCCAACTTCCAGAATAACTGTTATTCAGTTACATCAAGAATTTTAAGCCCCTATTCACAGGTACAAAAGAAGTATAGTTGAATAAACAATAACACATTGAGTCCATTGCTCCAACAAAGTTATCTATTTTATATAAATTAACAACTCAGTTTAAAATTAACCAGAGGAAAGTGCCCAGTTGAAAGGGTCCCAGTGACAAATAAGACATTTCCTCAAGAGAACAGCTTGTCTAACCATAAGAGAATCAATAATAACAGCTAGTGTTCATTAAACATTTCTTTTGAAGTAAGCATTTTACTAAAGGGAAAATGCACAAGCACTTTACAACTAAAATAACTTTGTTTAATGTTTTTCTGAAAGCTGATATGCATATTTCCACTTCCGGTTCTTTGTCATACTTCTCCCCAATCTATGCTTCTTGTGGCCATATCTATTCTGTTATTGTCTCCAGTATTCTTACTTCCTTTACCATTTATATACCCACAATTATTATGGTGCATGTACACACAATGAATTATCTGTTTTGTTCTGTACTTGTGATTTGGATAAATCCATTGAAAGCTATTTTTAAATAGCTGATATGAAGGTATTGTTCATCCATACAATGAATTTTTAGCTTCAATATACATATTTTTGGGAAGACATTAGAATAAAAACCATAATATTGCTGCCTTTTCAAAATATCATTTGTTTAAATCCATCAAATTACTTTTCTAGCATTATTTGGGACAACTTAAACACACAGAGAAGAATTAGAGAAAGTGGTATGCATGGGTTACAACTGACTTAAAATCTTTGCTTTAGTTGCCCAGCAGTAAATTCTTTTCTGTGACCTTTTGTATCCAACAATAGTTTCCAAGATTCTTTTAAGACTAGAAAATATGGGGAGGAGAAGCTGTAAGCAAAACAGAGAAAAGCAAGTCAGGTGAGTTGATGAACCAGGACAGTGTTTCTCTTCCTGTTGTTCATCTCTGGGAATGGCATCATCGGGTATCTAGTAGCCCCAGCCTAATGCAAGATATCGTTCTTGCATACATATAGTAACAGGCTCACCTGCATCACCTTCAACCATTTTTCAAGCTATTCTCTACCAAATATATAAATCTTACCCTGTTATCACTACTCACACCTCAACCCTTACCCCTATGAATTCCATAACAGACTTCCCGTTTTTCATAAAAGGGAGACAGAACTTTCCACATGGCTTTCACTGAAGTACCATGTAGCCTCCTCAGTACATTTACTTTGGTCTTCTTGGTGCCTTGTTCTCTCTTTAAGCCACTGAGACTTTACACGTACTGCCCCTTGTTTCTGGAGCATTGCTGCCTCTTTCTCAGACAACTCTTGCTCCCACCTCAGCATTAGCATCACCTCTTCAGGAGACTCATTCCTCTCTTACAGCCTTTAATAGGTCTGTGAATCCCCTCTTCATAGTATACAGTTGAAATTGTTTATTTTATATTTGTGCCTGTTTAACATCTCTCTTCCCCATTATTCTAGAACCCTTGTGGCCATTATATCTGGTTATTGCTCACTATTTTATCTCAGTATCTAGCACAGATATTGACACATGGAAGTGACTCAGCAAATATCTATTAGATGAATAAATGAGAAGCAAAGAAGCCAGTAAAGAGGGAGAACATGAACTTGCTTCTCTTTCATTCTCTCCACTAGATACATTAGTCAGTTGTGCAGAATCTACATGCAAAAAGGTGGATTCACACCTGAATCTGAATGCTTCTCATTACCACCACTTTTGCTAACCTAGTCCAAGCCACCATTAATTCTCATCTGTATTATTATATTAACCTTCTTCCTGGTCTTCCTTCGACTCTAGGTCCCTATAGAGCAGTCAGAGTGTTTTCTTAGAATGCCAGTCCCACATGACACCTTCCAATGCCTCCCACAACAAAGAGAATAAAGTCCAAGCATTTTCACACTCATGAGCCTCTGCATGATCCTTGGCTACTCGGTCTAGTTCACCTTCTCCATTTCCCTCTTCACACTACCCAGTCATGCTGGCCTTTTTGTTATTCCCTCAACACATGAAAACCATTCTGGCCCTAATAATTCAAACATTTATATATTTTTTTGGCCTGGAATACTTTCCCCTACATTACCACCTCCAATCCTTTAGGTGTCTGCTCAAAAGTCTCCTTCGCTGATAGGCCTTTCTGACTACTCTAACCAAAATAGTCCACCTGCCATCCCTGTCAATCTATGTCATCTTTTTGTTCTTTTTCTTCATAAAAAATTTTACTTTCCCAGATTAAATCCCACATTATTTTCTTATCTTCCCTAGTGGCATAGAAGAACCACCAAACACTGTATTGCTATTGCATTAGGCAAAAACCAGGGTCCAGAACAAAGGCACCTAGAGTCTGCTCAATAAATATTACAGAATGGCCAGGCGCGGTGGTTCAAGCCTGTAATCCCAGCACTTTGGGAGGCCGAGGCGGGTGGATCACGAGGTCGAGAGTTCGAGACCATCCTGGTCGACATGGTGAAACCCCGTCTCTACTAAAAATACAAAAAAATCAGCTGGGCATGGTGGTGTGTGCCTGTAATCCCAGCTACTCAGGAGGCTGAGGCAGGAGAATTGCCTGAACCCGGGAGGCGGAGGTTGCGGTGAGCCGAGATCGCGCCATTGCACTCCAGCCTGGGTAACAAGAGCGAAACTCTGTCTCAAAAAAAAAAAAAAGACAATAAATATTACAGAATGAATAAATTAAAAAGAAAACTAGCACCAACACAGTGCCCATCACACAGCAGTTGCTCAACAAATAGTGAAACTGCACATCTAAAGATATTTAACCTTTGATACCACAAAAAATTGAGACTAAATTCTCAAATGAAGACAAATATAAATGGCATTTTAAAACAGTATATTTAATGGAAGAAAGAATAATCTTTTCAAGAAATTATGCCAGGACAACTGAATATGCACAGGCAAAAGAATGAAGTTAGATCTCTACCATATGCCATACATAAAATTAACTGAAAATGGGCCGGGCGCGGTGGCTCAAGCCTGTAATCCCAGCACTTTGGGGGGCCAAGGCGGGTGGATCACGAGGTCGAGAGATCGAGACCATCCTGGTCAACATGGTGAAACCCCATCTCTACTAAAAATACAAAAAATTAGCTGGGCATGGTGGCGCGTGCCTGTAATCCCAGCTACTCAGGAGGCTGAGGCAGGAGAATTGCCTGAACCCAGGAGGCGGAGGTTGCGGTGAGCCGAGATCGAGCCATTGCACTCCAGCCTGGGTAACAAGAGCGAAACTCCGTCTCAAAAAAAAAAAAAAAAAATTAACTGAAAATGAATCAAGGACCTAAATGTAGAGCTGAAATCATACAATTCTTAGAAGAAAATATGATTATAAATCTTTGTAACCTTGGATTAGACAATAATGTCTTAGACATGACACCCAAAATACAAGCCACGAAGAAAAAAGTAGATAAATTGGGCCAGGCACAGTGGCTCATGCCTGTAATCCCAGCACTTTGGGAGGCCGAGGCAGGCAGATCACCTGAAATCAGGAGTTTGAGTCCAGAGACCAGCCTGGCTAGCATGGTGAAACCCCATCTCTACTAAAAATACAAAAATTAGCTGGGCATGGTGGTGCATGCCTGTGATCTCAGCTGCTTGGGAGGCTGAGGCAGGAGAACCGTTTGAATGTAGGAGGTGGAGGCTGCAGTGAGCCAAGATTACGCCAGTGTACTCCAGTCTGGGTGATAGAGTGAGACTCCTTCTCAAAAAAAGAAAAGAAAGATAAAGAAAAGAATAGAGAAAAGCAGATAAACTGGACTACAGAAACATTTAAAACTTCTTAGATTCAAAGAATACCATCCACAAAAATGAAAAGATAATCTACAGAACAGGAGAAAATATTTGTAAATAATGTATCTGTAAGAGTTGCTACGCAGGATACATGAAGAACAGTTACAACTCAACAATATGGGCAAAATATTTTAATTGACATTTCTCCAATGAAGATAAATAACCAAAACACACATGAGAAGATGTTCAACATCATTACTAATTAGAGAAATGTAAATCAAAACCGCAATGACGTACCACTAAACACCTACTAGGACGGCTAAAATTTTTTTTAAAGAAAGAAAATAACAAGTGTTGGCAAGAAAATGGAAACTTCATAGGTTGCTGGTGGGAATATAAAATGGTACAGCCATTCTGAGGATCCTCAAAAGGTTAAACATAGATTTACTACTGGACCCAGCAGTTCCACTTCCATGTATATATCCAAGATAATTAAAGGTGTACATCCACAAAACAGTTTGAACATGTGTATTTATAGCGGTATAATTTGTGATAGCCAAAAAGTGGCAACAATACTGATGTCCATCAACTGATGAATGAACAACAAACAAATGTTGTATACATACAATCGCATATTATTCAACCATAAGAAGGAATGATGTATTGATTTGTGTAACAAAATGAATAAGCCTTGAAAAAATTAGGCTAAATGAAAGATGCTAGTCACAAAATATCACAAATTGCATGATCCCTTTTATATGAAATGTTCAAAATAGGCAAATCCATAGAGACAGAAAAACAGATCGGTTGATTGTCAGGGGCTGAAGCAGATGGGAAATGAAGTGACTGCTAATGGGTACAGGGTTTCACGTGGAATGATAAAAATGTTCTGGAATTAGATAGTGGTAATAGTTGCAGAACTTTGTGAATATACTTTAAAAATCACTGAATTGTATCCCCAAAAAGTATAAATATTAGTATATAAATTATATTTCAATAAAAGAAAGAAAAAACAGGACAATTTATAAGCCCATTAGTAATATCCTCATATAAAGCCATTATCAGTTTCTTCATTTTTAGCTATAATTTTCTTTTCAATTCTTTATTAAATTTTTAAGCTCATTTTTGAATGAGAGATAATCATTGACAATTTTCTGTAAACAAAAGCAAAGAAGGTGAAATAATTAGAATAAAATCATTAAAGTAAAGGAAAAAAAGAAAATCAACAGCGATAAGGAAAAGTGATAAAAATATCACCCCTCTTTTTCCATAATTAGCAAATTAAACAATATGAACAGGACACTAGTGATAATATTTTTAAAATAAAAATATTTGCCTCTTTTAATATTTTGCTGGAAAGAAAAGAGAAAGAGAGAGAGAGAGAGGTGTGTATGTGTGTGCGTTTGTGTGAACGCACGCCTGCATCTGTGTGGTATATGAGGTATGAATCAAAACAGGAGTTTTCCTCAAATTACCAGCCATTTATTCTACTACCATTAATTGAAAATTCTTTTCACATTGTCTTATGATAAAAGATGTATTGAAAATTCTTTTTATTTTTCATTATACTTTAAGTTCTGGGATATATGTGCAGAATGTGCAGGTTTGTTACATAGGTATACACATGCCATGGTTGTTTGCTGCACTTATCTACCCATCATCTATATTAGGTATTTCTCCTGATGCTATCCTTTCCCTAGCTCCCCAGCCACAGACAGGCCCTGGTGTGTAATGTTTTCCTCCCTGTGTCCATGTGTTCTCATTGTTCAACTGCCACTTATGAGTGAGAACATACAGTGTTTGATTTTCTGTTCCTGTGTTAGTTTGCTGAGAATGATGCTTTCCAGCTTCATCCATGTCCCTGCAAAGGACATGAACTCACCCTTTTTTATGGCTGCATAGTATTCCATGGTGTATATGTGCCACATTTTCTTTATCTAGTCTATCACTGATGAACATTTGAGTTGGCTCCAAGTCTTTGCTATTGTGAATAGCACTACAATAAACATACATGTACATGTGTCTTTATAGTAGAATGATTTATAACCTTTGGGTATATACCCAGGAATGGGATTACTGGGTCAAATGGTATTTCTGGTTCTACATCCTTGAAGAATCACCACATTATCTTCCACAGTGGTTGAACTAATTTACACTTCCATCAACAGTGTAAAAGCGTTTCTATTTCTCCACATCCTCTCCAGCATCTGTTGTTTCCTGACTTTTTAATGATCACCATTCTAACTGGCATGAGATGGTATCTCATCATTGTCTCAGCCCAAAATCTCCTTAAGCTGATAAGCAACTTCAGCAAAGTCTCAGGATACAAAATCAATGTGCAAAAATCACAAGCATTCCTATATACCAATAACAGACAAACAGCCAAATCATGAGTGAACTCTCATTCACAATTGCTACAAAGAGAATAACATATCTACAAATACAACTTAAAAGAGATGTCAAGGACCTCTTTAAGGAGAACTACAAACCACCACTCAAGGAAATAAGAGAGGGCACACAAAAATGGAAAGACATTCCATGCTCATGAATAGGAATAATCAATATTGCAAAAATGGCCATACTTCCCAAAGTAATTTATAGATTGAAAGCTATCCCCATCAAGCTACCATTGACTGTCTTCACAGAATTAGAAAAAAACTACTTTAAATTTCACATGGAACCAAAAAGGAGCCCATATAGCCAAGGCAATCCCAAGCAAAAAGAACAAAGATAGAGGCATCACACTACCTGACTTCAAACTATACTACAAGGCTACAGTAACAAATACAGCATGGTACTGGTACCAAAACAGATCTACAGACCAGTGGAACAGAACAGGGGCCTCAGAAATCATGCCATACATATACAACCATCTGATCTTTGAAAAACCTGATAAAAACAAGCAATAGGGAAAGGATTCTCTATTTAATAAATGGTGTTCAGAAAACTGGCTAGCTATACGCAGAAAACTGAAACTGGACCCCTTCCTTAAATCCTATAAAAAATTAACTCAAGATGAATTAAAGACTTAAATGTACAACCTAAAACCATAAAAACCCTAGAAGAAACCCCACGAAATACCATTCAAGACACAGGCATGGGCAAAGACTTCATGACTAAAACACCAAAAGTAATGACAACAAAAGCCAAAATTGACAAATGGGATCTAATTAAACAAAAGAGCTTCTGCACAGCAAAAGAAACTATCATCAGAGTAAACAGGCAATCTACAGAATGGGAGAAAATTTTTGCAATCTATCCATCTGACAAGGGGCTAGTATCCAGAATCTACCAGGAACTTAAACAAATTTACAAGAAAAAACCAACTCCATCAAAAAGTGGGTGAAGGATCTGCACAGACACTTCTCAAAAGAAGACATTTAAGTGGTCAACAAATACATGAGAAAAAGCTCATCATCACTGGTCACTAGTGATAACTTTTTAAAAAAAAATCAACATCAACCATGTTAGAGAAAAAGTGACCATAAAAAGATCATAAAATATAAGCACTAGTCATATTCAATGATACAAAAATTTAAGTACTTTCAGAAGTGAAACTCCTTGAGGAACACCAGAGGAGTCTCTTTTTAATAACAAAAACTCAAGTATCTAATAGAACTCCTTGTGCTTAGATACTTTATAAATCTCCAGTGATATGTGACATGGACCAAAGCCAGCACCATAAGGCCCTGAGATAAGAGAAGCTGTAAGAATCAGTAGAAAGTTATGAAGGGTGCATCAGGATATTGTAATTTGAGGGGCCCTAAGAACTTCTCTCTGCTGCCTCTGTAATTTTATCATTGGAGAATCATTCACCTAGGGTAAGCTAAAAGCAGCATTTTGATTAAAAAAAAAAAAAAAAAGATCCGACTTTCAAGATGGCCGCCTAAGAACAGCTCAGGACTTCAGCTCCCAGTGAAAGTGCAGAGGGTGAGTGGACGCCGCATTTCCAGACGAACTCTTATTGCCCACAGACCAGGAGATACCCAGGCAGAGGGGTCGCCAGCGTCGCAGTCCCAGCCGATGCGGCTGTTTTGGCCCCTGTGGGGCTGATTCCGCCTGCGCGGCTGCTGTGACCACTCCCTGTTGCTGCCGTTCACCGTAAAAAAGCCACTGGTCTGGGAGCCCTCTTAGCTGGCGAGCAGAGCCTTGAGACGGCAGAATAGCCCATTCATCTGAAATAGCGAGTCAGGCCAGGAGATTCCTAGACAAAAAATCCGCCAGGAGCCGGCGCCGCAGTTCGAGCCGACTCCGTGAGTCGCAGCACGGGAGATCCCGGCGCCTTTTCAACAAGCGACCGGAACGCGGGGTCGTTCAACTTAAAAGAAAAGACTCTGAGTCAGGGAGCCAGGTGATCAGGCTCGGTTGGTCCCACCCCTCCACCCCCAACAACAACGAAAACAAAAACAGTAATTGGAAACCCTCTGGGTTGAGCCCTTCAAACCAAGCACAGCTGAACCGGGACGGTCCGGCTCCGTGGGGGAGGGGCTTCCGCCATTACTGAGACTCTCCACCGCTACGGAGGCAGGCTGCCGTTGCCGAGGCAACCCGCCGTTGCCGAGGCAACCTGCCACAACAGAGAGAGTCCGCCATAACAGAGGCGGGGCCACCATTGCCCAGACAGTTCTAACTACGCCCATATAAAAAGGACTACAGGGAAGAGCTCAGGGCAGCTGGGCGGAGCCCACAGCAGCTCAGCAAAGCCCCTGCGGGCAGGCAGAGGCTAGGCGTGCTGCTAGCTGGGCGGGTCCGACCTGAAAAAAAAAAATCAAAAAAGGCAGTAGTGCAACGGAAACTCATAAAGCTCCAACTCCCTGGGACAGAGACAGACAACAGGTGGATAAACCCACAAAAATGGGTAGAAACCAGCGTAAAAACGATGAAAACTCCCGAAACCAGAACACCTCTCCTCCTAAAAGTGATCACAACTCCTCACCAGCAAGGGAACCAGACCGGATGGAGAAGGAGGGTGATGAAATGACAGAATCAGACTTCAGAAGATGGGTAGTAAGAAACTACAATGAGCTAAAAGAACATGTTCTAACCCATCGCAAAGAAAATAGGAACCTTGAAAAAAGATTGGACGAACTGCTGACGAGAATGGACAGCATAGAGAGGAGAATAAGTGAATTGATGGAGCTGAAAAACGCAACACGAGAACTTCGTGAAGCATGCACAAGCTTCAACAGCCGAATTGACCAAGCAGAAGAAAGGATATCAGAGGTCGAAGACCAACTCAATGAAATAAAAAGAGAAGGCAAGAACAGAGAAAAAAGCGCAAAAAGGAATGAACAAAATCTTCAAGAAATGTGGGACTATGTGAAAAGACCTAATCTACGTCTGATAGGTGTACCTGAATGTGATGAAGAGAATGAATCCAAGCTGGAAAATACTCTTCAGGATATTATCCAGGAAAACTTCCCCAACCTAGCAAGGCAGACCAATATTCAAATCCAGGAAATACAGAGAACACCACAGAGATATTCCTCAAAAAGAGCAACCCCAAGGCACATAATCATCAGATTCACCAGGGTTGAAATGAAAGAGAAAATGCTAAGGGCAGCCAGAGAGAAAGGTCGGGTTACCCACAAAGGGAAGCCCATTAGACTCACAGCAGATCTCTCAGCAGAAACCCTACAAGCCAGAAGAGACTGGGGGCCAATATTCAACATCCTTAAAGAAAAGAACTTTCAACCCAGAATCTCCTATCCAGCCAAACTCAGCTTCATAAGTGAAGGAAAAATAAAATCCTTTGTGAACAAGCAAGCACTCAGAGATTTCATCACCACCAAACCTGCTCTACAAGAACTCCTGAAAGAGGCTCTACACATATAAAGGAACAACCAGTACCAGCCACTCCAAAAACACACCAAATGGTAAAAAAGCAGCAACACAATCAAGAATCTGCATCAACTAACCAACAAAACAGCCAGGTAGCATCAAAATGACAGCATCAAATTCACACATAACAATACTATCCCTAAATGTCAATGGACTAAATGCCCCAATCAAAAGACACAGACTGGCAAATTGGATAAAAAGCCAAAACCCATCAGTGTGCTGTATCCAGGAAACCCATCTTACATGCAAGGATACACAAAGGCTCAAAATAAAGGGATGGAGGAAGATCTACCAAGCAAATGGAGAGCAAAAAAAGGCAGGAGTTGCAATTCTCATCTCTGATAAAATAGACTTTAAAGCAACAAAGATCAAAAGAGACAAAAAAGGACATTACATAATGGTAAAAGGATCACTGCAACAAGAAGAGCTAACGATCCTAAATATATATGCACCCAATACAGGAGCACCCAGATACATAAGGCAAGTTCTTAATGACTTACAAAGAGACTTAGACTCCCACACAATAATAGTGGGAGACTTTAACACCCCATTGTCAATATTAGACAGATCAACCAGACAGAAAATCAACAAGGATATCCAGGACCTGAACACAGACCTGGAACGAGCAAACCTAATAGACATTTACAGAACTCTCCACCCCAAATCCACAGAATATACATTCTTCTCAGCACCACATCACACCTACTCTAAAATTGACCACATAATTGGCAATAAATCACTCCTCAGCAAATGCAAAAGAACAGAAATCATAACAAACAGTCTCTCAGACCACAGTGCAATCGAGTTAGAACTCAGAATGCAGAAACTAACTCAGAACCGCACAGCTTCATGGAAACTGAACAACTTGCTCTTGAATGTTGACTGGATAAACAATGAAATGAAGGCAGAAATAAAGATGTTCTTCGAAACCAATGAGAACGAAGACACAACATACCAGAATCTCTGGGACACATTTAAAGCAGTCTCTAGAGGAAAATATATAGCAATGAGTGCCCACATGAGAAGAAAGGAGAGATCGAAAATTGACACCCTATCATCAAAATTGAAAGAGCTAGAGGAGCAAGATCAAAAAAACTCAAAACCTAGCAGAAGACAGGAAATAACTAAGATCAGAGCAGAACTGAAGGAAATAGAGACACAAAAAACTCTTCAAAAAATCAATAAATCCAGGAGCTGGTTTTTTGAAAAGATCAACAAAATAGACAGACCACTAGCCAGATTAATAAAAAAGAAAAGAGAGAATAACCAAATTGATGCAATAAAAAACGATAAAGGGGATATCACCACAGATTCCACAGAAATCCAAACCATCATCAGAGATTATTACAAACAACTCTATGCACATAAACTAGTAAACCTGGAAGAAATGGATAAATTCCTGGACACCTGCAACCTCCCAAGCCTAAACCTGGAAGAAGCCGAAACCCTGAACAGACCAATAACATGGTCTGAAGTCGAGGCAGCAATAAAGAGCCTACCACCCAAAAAAAGCCCAGGTCCAGATGGGTTCACAGCTGAATTCTACCAGACATACAAGGAGGAGCTGATACCATTCCTTCTGAAACTATTCCAGAGAATCCAAAAAGAGGGAATCCTTCCCAAATCATTTTACGAGACAAACATCATCCTGATACCAAAACCCGGCAGAGACTCAACAAGAAAAGAAAATTTCAGGCCAATATCCATGATGAACATAGATGCAAAAATCTTCAATAAAATACTGGCAAACCGATTGCAACAGCATATCAAAAAGCTCATCCACCATGATCAAGTAGGATTCATCCCGGGGATGCAAGGCTGGTTCAACATACGCAAGTCCATAAACGTAATTCACCACATAAACAGAACCAAAGACAAAAACCACATGATTATCTCGATTGATGCAGAGAAGGCTTTTGACAAAATTCAACAACCCTTTATGCTAAAAACCCTCAATAAACTAGGTATTGACGGAACGTATCTCAAAACAATAAAAGCTATTTACGACAAACCAACAGCCAATATCATACTGAATGGGCAAAAACTGGAAGCATTCCCTTTGAAATCTGGCACTAGACAAGGATGCCCTCTCTCACCACTCCTATTCAATATAGTACTGGAAGTTCTAGCCAGAGCAATCAGGCAAGAAAAAGAAATAAAGGGTATCCAAATTAGAAAGGAGGAAATCAAATTGTCTCTATTTGCAGATGACATGATTGTATATCTGGAAGACCCCATCATCTCAGCCCAAAATCTCCTGAAACTGATAAACAACTTCAGCAAAGTCTCAGGATACAAAATCAACGTGCAAAAATCACAAGCATTCCTATACACCAGTAATAGACTTCAAGAGAGCCAAATCAAGAACGAACTGCCATTCACAATTGCTACAAAGAGAATAAAGTACCTAGGAATACAACTAACAAGGAACGTAAAGGACCTCTTCAAGGAGAACTACAAGCCATTGCTCAATGAAATAAGAGAGGATACAAACAGATGGAGAAACATTCCATGTTCATGGTTAGGAAGAATCAACATCGTGAAAATGGCCATACTGCCCAAAGTAATTTACAGATTCAACGCTATTCCCATCAAGCTACCAATGACCTTCTTCACAGAACTGGAAAAAAACACCTTAAACTTCATATGGAACCAAAAGAGAGCCCGCATAGCCAAGTCAATTCTAAGCAAAAAGAACAAAGCGGGAGGCATCACACTACCGGACTTCAAACTATACTACAAGGCTACAGTAATCAAAACAGCATGGTACTGGTACCAAAACAGAGATATAGACCAATGGAACAGAACAGAGGCCTCACAGGAAATACAACATACCCACAACCATCTGATCTTCGACAAACCTGACAAAAACAAGCAATGGGGAAAGGACTCCCTGTTTAATAAATGGTGTTGGGAAAACTGGCTAGCCATGTGCAGAAAGCAGAAACAGGACCCCTTCCTGACACCTTACACCAAAATTAACTCCAGATGGATTAAAGACTTAAACATCAGACCTAATACCATAAAAACCTTAGAAGAAAATCTAGGCAAAACCATTCAGGACATAGGTGTAGGCAAGGACTTCATGACCAAAACGCCAAAAGCAATGGCAACAAAAGCCAAAATAGACAAATGGGACCTAATCAAACTCCACAGCTTCTGCACAGCAAAAGAAACAGTCAGTAGAGTGAATCGGCAACCAACAGAATGGGAAAAAATTTTTGCAGTCTACCCATCTGACAAGGGGCTGATATCCAGAATTTACAAAGAACTAAAGCAGATCTACAAGAAAAAAACAAACAAGCCCATTCAAAAATGGGCAAAGGATATGAACAGATACTTTACAAAAGAAGACATACAGGAGGCCAACAAACATATGAAAAAATGCTCATCATCACTGGTCATCAGAGAAATGCAAATCAAAACCACATTGAGATACCATCTCACACCAGTTAGAATGGCGATCATTAAAAAATCGGGAAACAACAGATGCTGGAGAGGATGTGGAGAAATAGGAACACTTTTACACTGTTGGTGGGAATGTAAATTAATTCAACCATTGTGGAAGACAGTGTGGCGATTCCTCAAGGACCTAAAAATAGAAATCCCATTTGACCCAGCAATCCCATTACTGGGTATATATCCAAAGGATTATAAATCATTCTACTACAAGGACACGTGCACACGAATGTTCATTGCAGCACTGTTTACAATAGCAAAGACCTGGAACCAACCCAAATGCCCAACGATGATAGACTGGATAGGGAAAATGTGGTACATATACACCATGGAATATTATGCAGCCATCAAAAACGATGAGTTCACGTCCTTTATAGGGACATGGATGAACCTGGAAACCATCATTCTCAGCAAACTGACACAAGAGCAGAAAATCAAACACCGTATATTCTCGCTCATAGGCGGGTGTTGAACAATGAGAACACATGGACACAGGGAGGGGAGCACTACACACTGGGGTCTGTTGGGGGGAAATGGGGGAGGGGTGGGGGGTGGGGAGGTGGGAAGAGATAGCATGGGGAGAAATGACAGATACAGGTGAGGGGACGGAAGGCAGCAAAGCACACTGCCATGTGTGTACCTATGCAACAATCTTGCATGTTCATCACATGTACCCCAAAACCTAAAATGCAATAAAAAAAAAAGAAAAAAAAAAAAAAAAAAAAAAAAGGAGACAGAAGAACTTAATGGTGAGTGGGACTTAAAAAAGGGTCCTTTTTGTGGTCAAAGGACAATAAGAGGACACTGGGGGTCACAAGAAGTGAGAGAAGATACAGGGCCTAAAGGAAATTCAAATGGGAACAGGGAAAGTTAAAAAAGAAAAAGTGTGTATCTTACAATTTTAATTGGGCAACTCTAAAGCAGTATTTCCCAGCCTTGGCACTACTGACATTTGGGACATGTAAATTGTTTTGGGGTTGTGGACCTAGCTGTCCTGTGCCAGATATCTTGTAAAGGATGAAGATTAATCACTCATCTGAAAGGTAACCAGAGAAAGATTCTCATTGAAGGGGTCCCAAGGAAATATAACATTTCCTCAAGCAGATAGATAGCCTAAAATATTATAGAGTATTTAGTTGCATCTCTGCCTTCTACCTACTAGATGCTGGTAGCAACTCCTTCCCACATAGTTGTGATAACCAAAAGTATCTCCAAACATTTTCAAGTATCCTTTGTCAGGTGGGAAAGTACAATTGACAACCACTGCTGCAAAGAATCAATTTAATCCCTAGGCTGGGGAGACAGCATTTTCCATCCCTCTATCCATCCATCCTTCCCATTCTCCTATTTCCACTCTAAAGAACTGCACAACATAGAGCTCATCAACACAAAAGAAGAATCAGAATTCCTTTTTCATTGCACTAGAGAGCAGACAAAAGTGAGGAAGATCTGAAATAAAGGCCTCTTCACTCAAATTTTGATTCTGTAACAGGTAGTTAGACAGGCCTAAGTGGGGCAGGAGAGGGCTCTCCTCTACTCCCCAGGAATGTCAAGTGATGGTTTGGCAATCATCACACTGCCTCTCTAAAAGTGATGAACTGGCAGCTGGCACCAGGGAAAGGCCATTTCCTGAGGGTCCATATGTGCCTCACTAAAGTGTTAACTTAATGCAGATACTAGGGAGAAGCAACTTCCCTGGCATGTACATTAAGAGACAAAATGACAGAGTATGACTTTCCAGGGGCATTCCACTGGAAAAGGGAATAAATCAGATGAGCATGCATACAACTTCCTAAACACACTGGGCATGCTCACTTCCCAAGCGTAAGAAGGGCACTGCGCATGTGGGCAGCCCATTCTAAGGGAAGAATCATGGGAAAGGGGTGCAAGACGCTGGAGGTGGGTTGGCCTATAAAGTCCTAGGATCAGGGTTAAACATGGCACTTGTCCTTTGGGTCATCCATCTGGGACTCTTCCAACTGCACTTTCCTTCTCGCAAGTGTATTTTCTTTCTTGCACTAAACTTTTTAATAAATTTCCAGTCCTGCCCTGAAACTTGCCTTAGTCTCTTTTTCTGTTTTATACCCCTCAGTTCTCAGTTGAATTGTTTCTTCTGAGGAGGCAAGCAGTGAGGTTATTGTAGACCTGTACAGATCACCACTGGGAACTTGAATATCTTCCACCAGTAACATAGTGACATGTGACTCAGATGTTTGCCACCAGTAACAATTTCATCTTTGTTTCTAGAGATGTTTCATGCTTTTTCCACTACACAAGGCCAGTTCCAAGAAGAGACTTCCAGTAAGACTCAAGAAGATCTACCCAATTTAATTAACGCTTATATGAGTAAACCAAAAAAGCCATTAGTCCATATAAGTAATCAAGAAACTTTTTTATGCATAAACAAAATAGGTCATTTTTGCAGAGAACCTGAAGAATGAGCTTCAAGCATCTTGGCTCATGTTTACCCTTCCATTCCCTTCCCTTTTCTCTTCCCTTTTCCATCCGTTTCCTTCTCTTCCCTTCTCCTTTTTTTTCTCTTCTTTACTTCCCTCTCTGTACTCCCTTCCTTCCCTTTTTCCTTTCCCCTTCCTTTCCTTTACCTTTTCTCCCTTCTCCCTGCTACTCTCTCTCTCTCTCTCTCTCTCTCTCTCTCTCTCTCTCTCTCTCTTTCTTCCCTTATGATATCCAGTATTTCTTCTATAGGAACAGGAAAGGATATAAAGAGAGAAATTATGAAGCATTAATTAGGAAAAATAATAGCACCTTCACTGGAAAGAAAATTTTATTAATGGGTTTAGAAGAGCAAACACAAATGCATCATTCATGCAAATGGTGCAACGGAGTCATTTTTACAAGTTAGGAATAGAGTCAGAGGCCCAGTAAATGGTGATTCGTATTTATTCCACTAACTTCTGATTTAGTATCATTATTATAAGATCTGTAGGGTAAAAATTTCTCTTGGAGTTGAAGCTAATTAACTAAATAACCTATAAAGACAGCAGTTTAAATACCAAACATTATATATTGAATAGTATATTTCTACAAAAAATATGAATATTTCCCTTTATTTTTGTATGGCTGCAAATTAGACAAATGAATAGTATAAGAGTTGTAATAAAGAGGATCATATATCAGCCCACTTTGCCTCTCACTAGATGTTTATGAAAAAAGGAATTAATCTCCCTAAGTCTCAGTTTCTTCATTTGTGAAATTTAAGAATTTAAGGGATTGAACCATATTATCTTTTTTTTTTTTTTGAAATGGAGTTTTGCTCTTGTTACCTAGGCTGGAGTGCAATGGCGCGATCTCGGCTCACCGCAACCTCCGCCTCCTGGGTTCAGGCAATTCTCCTGCCTCAGCCTCCTGAGTAGCTGGGATTACAGGCACGCACCACCATGCCCAGCTAATTTTTTTTTTGTATTTTTAGTAGAGACGGGGTTTCACCATGTTGACCAGGACGGTCTTGATCTCTTGACCTCATGATCCACCTGCCTCGGCCTCCCAAAGTGCTGGGATTACAGGCTTGAGCCACCGCGCCTGGCCGAACCATATTATCTTTAATAATTCTTCTGTCTCCAAAATTTCATGATCATGAGGAAAATCTAACTCAAATCATCTGAAACTGAAAAAAAAAAAAAAAACCATGCAATTTGATCCATTTGCAGAAGTAATTCATACGTCAGAGTTACTAGGTTAAAAAAAAGAAAGCAAAAAAAAAAAAGCTTCTTTATTGATCAAAGCTCTTGATTATTAATAATGTGTATTGCTCTTGGAATCTTCTTTAAATTACAATGTCTATGATTACTTTCCACTTGGGATAAGCTACTTTGAGAGTCTGCTGGGAGTATCTGTTGTTCTGCTAGCAGAGGCTCTTTAACAGGAAAGAGGGACAGGGATACAGAAGCAAAACAAAGATAAAATTCCAAGAGCTCAGTCACAAACATCAGGGACTGGCTCTGCAGTGAGGGCTTGACATTCATTCTGCAACGTCTTCTACTACAAGGATATGGGTGTCTGTTACTAAAATTTAGAAAAAATAAATCTCAATCTTTTATAAGATAAATGAAGGCCCACTCTGGTCTTACGGGAGCTCTCAAAAAGGAAGAGCTTAAAAGCCTTTGGCCACAAGGCAAAGTCCCATCAGCAGAGTCATTTCTTTAAGTCTTTTGTACAGACCCTAACATCAAAGTACGGGGAACCAGTCCAAAGTCGTAAAATGTAAACATGTATTTTCTTTACAGAAACCTGGAATATGTGCTGACCCTCTATAGCCTAACATTAAAAACAAAAAAAGTTTTGGCAATATTTACCTGACTCTGGACTAAAAATAAAATTGATTTATATTCTCCCAAAAAAAAAAAAAAATGCTACTTTTGTGTTCATAGACCTACTCATAATAGAGAGGAAATTTAAGGGCAAGAAAGTTTCTCCTCTGTAAGTGGTAGCATAGAACTAGTGGCGTTAGTTGAAAATGCTAGTGACTCATTAAAGAAATATATTTTATCATCTGCCAGATCCTGAAATTCTTGGCTCTGGTTTCTTAGGTACAAAAATCATGGTCTGAACAGCTTTTCTTAAAATAATTTTCTACTCCCTCCCCATTCCTACAAAGACATAGTTCATTTATATCATTAGATACTTTGAAATGGTAAGGGACAATTCCTCTCAAGTAGTCAAAAACAAACATTAATTTGTAGGATTTTATGTGGAAGGAAAGTGTACTGGAAGAGGTAAAGCCAAAGCAGAGGTTCTCTGTAAATGTATGAAAGCTAAACTACTCCTTGGATTTATATCCAACAGACTCAGAATGGAAATGAATCTCTTAAAAATATCCTGCCCTGCAGAAACACTCCTTACTCAACAGTAGGCCAAATTATGTGCCATGTCCTTTTACTTAAAATTTCTGATAGCACTTTAAGAATATAAGAAAAACAAAGAGAATCATTAGGAAATATAAAAGTGCACAAAGCT
The DNA here is from genome assembly GCF_048565385.1 of Saimiri boliviensis. Classification (NCBI taxonomy): domain Eukaryota; kingdom Metazoa; phylum Chordata; class Mammalia; order Primates; family Cebidae; genus Saimiri; species Saimiri boliviensis. Next base: position 106,261,898 of record NC_133455.1, read on the forward strand.
TTTCAAGTCTATAATACCAAAGAATCAGTGGACTCCCCCGAAATTGCTAGCAGTCATTTTTAATAAGCACACCTTGAAATATATGCATTCTAAGATGCAGCAGTTTTTTCTTAGTTTTCTTGAAGACTAAATGGAAATTCAGATTTATTGATATTATTAGAATAGTAAATGATATATTCCATTTGCCATTTATTGATTATAATTTGTTCTCTTATATTCTTTTTATGCTGAAAAGCATCTCTGAAGTCCTCCTTCAAGATACTCTTCCACTCAATGTACTTAAATTTTGTCTAAAAATTGAAGAATTACTTCCATAATTTGGAAATGTTTAGAATGAACTAACAAAAAAGACAGAAATTCATAATTCATCAGCATTTTTATATTAAATATCTTCTACCTTCAGGACATCTTCAGTTATTTTCCATAAATTGGGAAGTCACTTCTCATTATTTTTGAATGTCATCGTTTTGTTTTTATAAATACTATATGTGAATTTAGAGGAAGATCCTTCCCTGTGCTCTGATACATAGGCTATCAATTAGCACACAGTATGGACACTATAATGAAGACTTAGAAATGGACAGCTAAAACAAAAAGTGATACTTTTTTATAGATTCATATTTTTACTAGGGAGGATTATGGAGTCTCTTTCCCTGGAAACACCTAGGTGTTGTTTACACATACATCTGATAAAGATCATAAAGTTGGAGACAGAGAAATAGTTGACAAGAAAAACATTTTTGGGTTTTCTCCAGTTTTATGATTCTGTTTTTCTAAAATTTGTTATTTTTGTTTCTTCTATTTAAAAATATACAGATGGAAAGAAATGTTCTGTTCACACCCACATTTCCTCAAATCCTATAGTATTCAAGCTACTCTTCTAGCACCATGTTTTGTTTTGTTTTCTCATATTCTGCAGGTAGAAAGCTATAAAATAAAGGGAATAGGCTGCATTACCCCAAGCCAGGACCAACTAACTTCAGATATTACTAATACGATATCCCTAACAAGTCTCTGGATGATACTGAAAGAGTGGCATTTCATACAACAAAAATATGGAACACTTCTTTATGTAGTCCTTAATTGTACTTCTCAGAAGTGTGAAGAAGCTCAATTATCTTTAGGACTCTAAAAACCTATTTCTGCAAAAAAAATCACATTATGTATGTTATTATTCCTCTATTCAAAAATCTAGTATCACATATCATTTAGGGGTTCTCAGATTGACCACAGTATTTCACACAAGTTTTGAGCATAAATACTAAGTATAAATGTAGTATAATACTGAATTTTTAGGGTTTTTATCTTTCAAATCAGAGTGTATATATATCAAGCAGGCATTTTTTTTTCTTTAAAACAGACTAAGAAATAACTACCAAATAAAGAACATATGATTTGTCTTATGTTTTGTCATCTTTATGGTATACTTATCAAAAAATGACAGTCAAGGAAATTTTTAAAAGTAAACTTAAGATATAAAAAGATTTTATTTCATAAATAACCACTATTTACCTGTACATGAATAATCATCTATTCTGATGTATCCAGTTTTGCAGATGCACATAAAAGAACCTGGGGTGTTGACACACATCGTATTCTCACGACAGTAATGGCGTCCTTCAGCACACTCATCAATGTCTGTGAAGAAAAACAGGACAAAGAGGTCAACAGTGGCAATATTCTGGAGCTCCTCTATAATTTTCGTTGGTAGGGAGAGGAAAATATTTATTTTGACTAGCATTTCAAAAAAGCATGCACGATATCTCCTTTGCTATGAGTGTTTAATATTCAAATAACAAAAATCATGAGTTTTTTCCAACAGCTCTTCTGGGAGTTTTGAAGAAGTCTGTCTATTTTAACTTGCAGCATCTAAATATCTTTTAAAATTTTCAGTGCATTCAACTACCTATGCTTGATAAAATGAATCAGAATGCAAAGATGGGGCTGCCTTAGTATCCTATAATCTTCAATCACTGAGCCTGCCACATATTATTGTTTGATTCACCAGCTATTCTGTACACTTGAGGAGACCCTGAAAGAGGTAAATAAAGTGTTTGGTATTAACCACAATTGTAGTAACCTTACTTAAAGATATGAAGCCAATTGCATGAGCTTATTAGAGATAAAAGTAGGCATATAGCTATTCCAGTAAGTGCCTAAACACAGATAAAATTACAACAGAGACCTGATATAGGTGAAAGTTACAAAACGGTAAAATAAGATAATATAGTGAAGATCTTACATGGTAAGTCACACACCAAGTTTTGAGTATGTATAATAACTTCTAGATGCTGACTCATAAGAATCACTGCTACTAATTGTGAAGAATCTGAATTTTCACAGTGAAACTGTCCTCATTTAATAGCATCTCTCTGCATAGAACATAAAGCATTTTAAAGGTATTTTATCATTATGTAATAGTCTTTATTAAAGGCCTTAATCCATTGTCCAGACAATGAATTTCACATCTGGAAATCTGCTTTCTCAAATCCTTGGGATGATTCCACAAGGTAGCATTGAATTCATTTATACTAATAACAGAAATGGATCAACTATAAAGAGATGGCTAGATGACACACAACTACAGGGGCCATGTCATTTGTATAAACCAAACTATGTTCCCAGTACTGAGAATGTCAAAAGAAATAATTGACATAATCTCAGGAATCTATATTTTAGAACTGTAGAGTTCTTATTCATCTGAGCTATCTATTTTAGAGAGGGAAAAAGTGAGTCCTAGAAAAACTCAACTTTCTATTCAATTCCATGGACAACATAATATTCTAAGCCTTTTATCTGAACCTACAAAACTTTTCCTGGTTTGGTCCCTACTTTTCCAATTTCACATCTGATGACCTCACTTTCTTCTCCCCTCTCAATGTTTTGGCCACACAGTTTCTAACCTACTTGCTCTTTTACCTATCATCCTGTATATATGCTGTTCTCCCTACTTATAACTGCTACTCCTTCTCTCCCTGATATGATTCTAGTGGATCTTGTTTAACAGTAGATTCATCCTTCAAGAATCTTTTTTTTTTTTTTTTTGAGACGGAGTTTCGCTCTTGTTACCCAGGCTGGAGTGCAATGGCGCGATCTCGGCTCAACGCAACCTCCGCTTCCTGGGTTCAGGCAATTCTCCTGCCTCAGCCTCCTGAGTAGCTGGGATTATAGGCACGCACCACCATGCCCAGCTAATTTTTTGTATTTTTAGTAGAGACGGGGTTTCACCATGTTGACCAGGATGGTCTCGATCTCTTGACCTCGTGATCCACCCGCCTCGGCCTCCCAAAGTGCTGGGATTACAGGCTTGAGCTACCGCACCTGGCCTTTCAAGAATCTTTAAATGTCCCTCCTACAAAAACTTCCCTAATCAACTAAAATACTCCCAATGCAGTGCTCCCTCTAGACTTTGTAAATGTCTCCATTATAAATGTATCAATTGTATTTTTACTAATTTTTATAAACTTACTTCTCCCAAACAAACCACATATTCCTCAAGAGTATCAATTATCTATTAGTGTTTCTTAACTTTGTCTGCCCATCATATTCATCTGGGATGCTTAAGAAAAACATACAAAAAAACAAACAAACAAAAACTAGTTCTTGGGCCAACTCCAAAAACCCCACTCCAAATTCTAATCTAATTGTTTGTGGTGAAACATATACAATGATTTTTTAAAAAAATCTTATCCATATATAAATGTAATACAGGGGTCAACAAAAAAACTTCCATAAAGAGACAGATCATAAATTTTCTAGGCTTTGGATGTCTAGTGTTGGAATAATTTGGCAGTGTTTGAGTAAAATTTCACTTACAAAAATGGATGGTGAGGCAGATTTTGCTCACAGGTCATAATTTGAGGACTCCTGACCTAATGCATAACCAAGGTTAACAATCACCACTGAGTGGTTTGGGGATTCAAGATGCTTACTAGAGCAGCCTGCTAGCCTTACTAGATGAGTACTAGAGGTATTCATCTCCTCCACAGACAAAGATCATAACAGCGAGTAGATAACCACATGTCCAGCTGTGTTTTCTAACATATAACTAACTGAGTTTCTATCAGAGAACTCTGAAATTCAGCAGGAAAGTGTCAGAGAACCTCTGATGCATGGGAGAGAGAAGTGAAGCAGCTGGCCCAGGTGATATCAGCTCAAAGCTGTAGGGCTGAGGGCCCCACAGGGTCGTGGGGTGTCCCTTATGCTATGCTGAGGTGCAGGATCAGAGAAATAGAGACAGGACACAGAAGTACAAGGAAAACGCAGCTGAGCTTGAGTGGCCATGCCACCTGAGTGGAGTCAGGCGAGGCCCCGAATGTCCCAAAGCGTGTGTATTTATTGTGTATAGGTTAGAAGGCAAGGCAGTGAGTGAAATCATCTTTAAGGACAGTGATAGGGTTGTGAGCAATAAAACAAGGGGTCCACCCCCATTAGGTCACCTAGGCTAGGAGGTGGACAGTGTGCAGCAAGGGGTCCATTCCCATTAGGTCATTGAGGTAAGGGCCATATGCAGTAAGTGGTCCACCCCCATCAGGTCATCGAGGTATGGAGGTGGGCTGTGTGCAATGAAGATGGTGCAGTATGCAATACCTCTATCTACGGGCAAGCTACTTCTAAGATTTATAGGAGAATGCTTTAAGTCACACAGCAGTGACAGCGCTGTCAGGGTTACTGCCATCTGCTGGCAGATTCCAATGAGTTCTATAGGGGAACGCTTTTCAAGCAGCACAGTAACAAGAGCTGATAAAGTTCACAGTCACCGAGATGCAATTATCTGGAGGGGTTTTGAGCCCTCGGATGCTTGAGAGATTACCGGTCTGAAGGTAGCCCTCCACAAGAACTGGAGCAAGGTCCTACAACTCCTTTATCAGGAGGAATGGCTCTTGCCCCAAACCTGCCATACAGCGAGTATCTTTATGATACTGAATGCTGCCGCTTGGGCGATGGGTTCTTGTCCAGGTATAACTGTTTTCTCTTAAATCATGCTCTGCACTGTGTCTGCTCCAGACATTCCTCTGAGTATAAGCTGCTTATTCCTTAATTCATGCTCTGTACTGTGTCTACTCTAGGCATTCCTCCAATTATGAACTAAGATATAGTTATATATATCATATATATATCATATATATGGAAGTACCTGAGTGGTAAGATATTCTTTAGACACTCATTCTAAGACCTAATATATGATTATATATAGAGGATTATATAAAGGGAAATAACTAAGTAACAAAGTAGTAGCATTATAAACTGAGATATTCTCCAAACCCTAATTCTATAAACTAATATATGATTATATAAAGGATTATATAAAAGGAAATAACTGAGTAGTAACACTATAAACTGAGACATTCTTCAGGCCTAATTGTGCCAGGATTCTGCTTTGCTCTCCTTCCTCGGTACCTATATGGCGGGGGTGGGGGGGGTGTTACCCACAAAAGCGAGGAGGAACTATCTATTGTGGGGAAAAGGTAAGTGAAAGATTCACAGAGGTCCACATTCCCACCACAGACTCACATAATCCTAGCCACAAGTGAGACCCTGAGCCTAGTACAGGAAGGTGCCTAGAATCCATAGGATGTCATTGTTCCAGAGAGGGAGTTCACGCAGGGTCCTCCAAAACTCCCTGAGACCCAAGCAACTATAGCTTGGTGCCATTTTGAGAGTCCATCCCTCAAAAGATGATATCCTGCCCTGGGGCCCAAAAGGCCCTGCTTTTCTACGTATCTGGAGCACCACTGCCATCCCTTCATGTCCATCCAGACGGCTATGGTGCCATAATACCAGCTGGACCCAGCAGTGCAACCAGGTCCCCAGCACTCTAGTCCACACAATGTCCTACACACTGGGGAATGGATGGTGCAGCACACTGAGGAAGCTGTCCCTGGGACAAAGAAAGCCAAAGCATACCCTCCCCAGAAATGAAGAGCCAACTGCCCAGGGTCACTGCCAATCCTGCCCTCTCTAGCAGCAGGGCTACCCTGTTACCTGTACATGCCTTCAGGAGACCTTGGGACTGGCCATGTGCCCTCCTGGGGTCTGAGAACAGGCTTTCCCCACCCACTGCCCCTGCCACCAGCACGCAAATGCGCTCTTCAAGGACCTGAAGATTGACCTATCCTACCCACCATAGCCAGGGCCCAGGTGCACCACCATGGTGCTTGAGAGACCTGTCTCATCTGCTGCAACCACTGCTGGTGCCCATGCTCACTATCACGAATCTGGAGATCATCCCACAATGCCCACTTGTGCTGGCCAGGAGCCTGGGGATAGGCCCAGCCTGCCTGCTGCCACTGTATATATGCACACTATCTAGGGTATTAAGGACAGGCCTTCCCCACCTGCCATCAGTACTCACATGTACCTCTTGGGGAACCCAGAAACCAGCATGCCCATCCCAATGCCACCACCACTAATGCTTGGGCATGTGGCTCAGAGACCTGAGGGTTAGAAACTGCCACTAATGCCACCATCAGTGTCACGAATGCTGCCCGAGTGATCAAGGACTCACTCAGTTGGGCTATCAGTGTCACTACCAGGACCTGAGCACACTGCCCAGAGGCCTAAGAACAGACCCACCCATAACTGCCACTGATGGTACCCCTGTGCAACTAAGGGTCCAACAACTAGCCACACTCAGCCCACCAATGCCACCACTGGTGCCCAGGGACCAGCCCACCTAAAATTCCCATTCCCAGCAAAGCATCACCAAAGCCTCCTCTAACAATCACAGCCTAAGTCACTGAGGAACTCATAGATACCAATGACACTGATTATAGCCCAATATATCATACAGAGACTGCACTATTGTGCCTCCCCAGAATCAAAGCAAAAGCACCTTACTAAACCAACAATGTAGACACATCTATAGAAAAAAAGTCTTTCTCTACTAAAGCCAATCTATAAAATTGGAAGAAGAGACTGTTACACCATATGCACAGATATCAACATAAAGACAGAAGAAACATAAAAAATCAAAGAAATACAAGGTCCCCAAAGGAATATCATAATTGTCAAGTAATAGATCCCAAATTAAAGAAAATCTATAAAATGTCTAAAAAGGAATTCAAAAAATGGCATTAGAAAAATTCATTGAAATTCAAGAGAACACAGACAGAAATCAGAAAAACAAGTTATTATCTGAATAAGAAATTGAACAGAAATAAATGCCATAAAAAGAAAGAAACAGAAATCCTAGACAGGAATAATTGAATGAATAAAATAAAAAATATAATAGAGAGCTTCAACAATAGACTAGATCAAGCAGCAGAAGAAAGAATTTCTGAACTTAAAGACAGGGCTTTTGAAATAACCCAGTCAGACCAAAAAGAAAAAGAAAAAAAAAATAATAATAAAATGAAATAAAGAAAGCCTAGGTGGCACATAGGAAACTATATAATAAGTCAAATTTAAATTTTGGGAGTTCCAGAAGGAGAAGAGATGAACAAACACATCAAAAACTTATTTAACGAAACAAAAGCTAAAAGATTCCCAACTCTTGCAAGTTATAAACATCCAGATACATGAAGCTCAAAGATTCCCAGACAGCTTCAATTCAACAAGTTCTTATTCAAGGCACTTTATAGTAAAACTGTCAAAAGTCAAAGACGAACAGCAGGAACAAAGCATCAAGTCACATATAGGAGAATCCTTATCAGACTACGTTTCTCAGCAGAAAATTAGAGGCCAGGAGAGAATGAGTGATGTATTCAAAGTGCTGAACAACAACTGGTAGTCACGAATACTACACCCCAAAAAGCTATCCCTCAAAAATAAAGGAGAAAGAAATTCTTTCTCAGATGAGAAAATGATGAAAGAATTAATAATCATTACACCAGCCCTACAAAAAAATATTTAAGGTAATCCTATACGTGGAAGTGAAAGAAAGATATCCGCCATCATGAAAATACAGCACTCACTGGTAGAGCAGATATACAAATAAGCAAAAGAAAGGAGTCAAATATTATCACTATAAAAAAAAACTCATCAAATTGTAAAGTAAACAAAGAAGAAGAGAGAATATATAAAACAATCAGAAAATAATTAGCAAAATGACAAAAGTCCCCACCTATTAATAAAAACTTTGAAAGTAAATGGCTTAAATTAATCAGTTAAAAGATACAAAATAGTTGAATGTACTAAAAACCAAGATGCACATACAAGAAACCCATTTCATCTATAAAGAAACACACAGACTAAAAGAGAAGGGATTAAAAGTAAAATTTATGCAAATGAAAACCAAAAGTGTGAAGGAGTAGCTATGCTTACATCAGAAATGGATTTCAAGTTAAAAAACATAAAAGGGCTTGGACTTTCAAGATGGCCGCCTAAGAACAGCTCAGGACTTCAGCTCCCAGTGAAAGTGCAGAGGGTGAGTGGACACCGCATTTCCAGACGAACTCTTATTGCCCACAGACCAGGAGATACCCAGGCAGAGGGGTCGCCAGCGTCGCAGTCCCAGCCGGTGCGGCTGTTTTGGCCCCCGCGGGGCTGATTCCGCCCGCGCGGCTGCTGTGACCACTCCCTGTTGCTGCCGTTCTCCGTACAAAAGCCACTGGTCTGGGAGCCCTCTTAGCTGGCGAGCAGAGCCTTGAGACGGCAGAATAGCCCATTCATCTGAAATAGCGAGCCAGGCCAGGAGATTCCTAGGCAAAAAATCCGCCAGGAGCCGGCGCCGCGGTTCGAGCCGACTCCGTGAGTCGCAGCACGGGAGATCCCGGCGCCTTTTCAACAAGCGACCAGAACGCCGGGTCCTTCAACTTAAAAGAAAAGACTCTGAGTCAGGGAGCCAGGTGATCAGGCTCGGTTGGTCCCACCCCTCCACCCCCAACAACAACGGAAACAAAAACAGTAATTGGAAACCCTCTGGGTTGAGCCCTTCAAACCAAGCACAGCTGAACCGGGACGGTCCGGCTCCGTGGGGGAGGGGCTTCCGCCATTACTGAGACTCTCCACCACTAAGGAGGCAGGCTGCCGTTGCCGAGGCAACCCGCCGTTGCCGAGGCAACCTGCCACAACAGAGAGAGTCCGCCATAAGAGAGGCGGGGCCACCATTGCCCAGACAGTTCTAACTACGCCCATATAAAAAGGACTACAGGGAAGAGCTCAGGGCAGCTGGGCGGAGCCCACAGCAGCTCAGCCGGACTTCAAACTATACTACAAGGCTACAGTAATCAAAACAGCATGGTACTGGTACCAAAACAGAGATATAGACCAATGGAACAGAACAGAGGCCTCACAGGAAATACAACATACCCACAACCATCTGATCTTCGACAAACCTGACAAAAACAAGCAATGGGGAAAGGACTCCCTGTTTAATAAATGGTGTTGGGAAAACTGGCTAGCCATGTGCAGAAAGCAGAAACAGGACCCCTTCCTGACACCTTACACCAAAATTAACTCCAGATGGATTAAAGACTTAAACATCAGACCTAATACCATAAAAACCTTAGAAGAAAATCTAGGCAAAACCATTCAGGACATAGGTGTAGGCAAGGACTTCATGACCAAAACGCCAAAAGCAATGGCAACAAAAGCCAAAATAGACAAATGGGACCTAATCAAACTCCACAGCTTCTGCACGGCAAAAGAAACAGTCAGTAGAGTGAATCGGCAACCAACAGAATGGGAAAAAATTTTTGCAGTCTACCCATCTGACAAGGGGCTGATATCCAGAATTTACAAAGAACTAAAGCAGATCTACAAGAAAAAAACAAACAAGCCCATTCAAAAATGGGCAAAGGATATGAACAGATACTTTACAAAAGAAGACATACAGGAGGCCAACAAACATATGAAAAAATGCTCATCATCACTGGTCATCAGAGAAATGCAAATCAAAACCACATTGAGATACCATCTCACACCAGTTAGAATGGCGATCATTAAAAAATCGGGAAACAACAGATGCTGGAGAGGATGTGGAGAAATAGGAACACTTTTACACTGTTGGTGGGAATGTAAATTAATTCAACCATTGTGGAAGACAGTGTGGCGATTCCTCAAGGACCTAAAAATAGAAATCCCATTTGACCCAGCAATCCCATTACTGGGTATATATCCAAAGGATTATAAATCATTCTACTACAAGGACACGTGCACACGAATGTTCATTGCAGCACTGTTTACAATAGCAAAGACCTGGAACCAACCCAAATGCCCAACGATGATAGACTGGATAGGGAAAATGTGGTACATATACACCATGGAATATTATGCAGCCATCAAAAACGATGAGTTCACGTCCTTTATAGGGACATGGATGAACCTGGAAACCATCATTCTCAGCAAACTGACACAAGAGCAGAAAATCAAACACCGTATATTCTCGCTCATAGGCGGGTGTTGAACAATGAGAACACATGGACACAGGGAGGGGAGCACTACACACTGGGGTCTGTTGGGGGGAAATGGGGGAGGGGCGGGGGGTGGGGAGGTGGGAAGAGATAGCATGGGGAGAAATGACAGATACAGGTGAGGGGACGGAAGGCAGCAAAGCACACTGCCATGTGTGTACCTATGCAACAATCTTGCATGTTCATCACATGTACCCCAAAACCTAAAATGCAATAAAAAAAAAAAAAAAAACATAAAAAGGGACAAAGTAGGTCAATAAAGATGATGATGTTATAATTCAGTAGGAAGATTTAACAATTATAATTGTATATGTACCCAACACCAGAGCACCCAATTACATAAAGAAAATATTATTATAGCTACAGAGAGAGCTAGACCCCAATATAATAATAGCTGTAAACTTCAATACCCCAGTTTTAGCACTGGGCAGATCACAGACAAAAAATCAACAAAGAAAAATCAGACTTCATCTGCAACACATACTACATGGGGTTAACATTTACAGAAACTTTAACTCAACGGTTATTATTGGAATACACATGGAATATCAATGGAATACACATTACTCTCATCAACACATAGAGGGTTCTCCAAGACAGAATACATGTAAGGCCATAAAACAGGTCTCAAAAATTTCTAAAAATTGAAACCATATCAAGTATCTTCTCAGAACACAATGGAATAAAACTAGAAATCAAAAACAACAGAAATTCTGGAAACTGCGCAAAATACATGGAAATTAAGCAATGTGTTCCACAGCAACCACTGGGTCAATATAGAAATTATGAAGAAATAGAAAGTTTTCTTTAAACAAATGAAAATGAAAGCACAACACCCCATAACCTATGGGATACCGTAAAAACAGTGCTAAGAGGGAAATGTATAGTATTTTCCTGTATCAAAAGCCTACATCTTAGCAGTGCTAAGAGGGAAATGTATAGTATTTCCCTACAACAAATGCCTACATCAAAATAGTAGAAATATTTCAAATAAACAATATAGCAATGCATCTCAAAAAACTGGAAAAGTGAGAACAAACAGAACCCAAATTTGTAAAAGAAAAGAAATGACAAAGATCAGAGCAGAAATAAACAAAACCGAGACTATCAAACAATACAAAGAATTAACAAAAATGAAATGTTGCCTTTTTAAAAAGATAAAATAAACTGCTATATAGAATAACAAAAAATAAAAGAGAGAAGACCAAATAAACAAAAATGAAGACAATATAACTGACACTACAGAAATACAAAGGATCATAAAAGACTATTATGAATGGCTGTATGTTAATAAATTTAAAAACTTAGAGGAATGGGTAAATTCCTGGACACAGACAAGCTACCAAGACAGAATCAGAAAGAAATAAAATACCTGAACAGATCAATAGCAAGTAACAAGACTGGATCAGAAATAAAAAGTCTCCCAACAAAGAAAAGCCAAAGACCAAATGGCTTTACTGCTTAATTACACCAAACTTACAGAGAAGAACTAACAAAAATTCTTCTGAAACTATTTCAAAAAATTGAAGCGGCAGAAATTCTTCCTAACTCATTCTACAAAGCTACCATTACCCTCATACCAAACCAGATAAGGACAAACAACCAACAACAAAACTAGAGGCCATGATCTCCGATTAACATAGACACAAAAGCAATCTCATCAAAATACTAGTAAACTGAATCTGACAACACATCAAAAAGTATTCTGTGATCGAGTGAGATTTGTTCTAGAGAGGCAAGGATGGTTCAATGTATGTGAATCAATAAATTTAATACATTGCATCAACAGAATCAAGGATAAAAACCATATAATCATTTCAATAGACCCCCCCAAGAAAAAGAATTTGATAAAAGTAAACATCCATTCATGATAAAAACTCAGCAAATTAATTATGACAACCCCACAGCATACATCATACTGAATGAAGAAAAGCTGAAAGCCTTCTCTCTAATAACTGGGACAAAACAAAAATGCCCACTTATACCACTATTATTCAGCATAGTATCGGAAGTCCTAGCCAAGGTAATGAAGCAAATGAAAGAAATAAAATGCATCCAAACTGAAAAAGAGGACATCAAATTGTACCTCTTTACAGATAATGTGATCTTATATATAGGAAAAACAAAAGACTGAACCAAAAACTCTTAGAACTGATACACGGATTCAGTAAATTTGCAGCATGCAAAATCAACATCCCAAAAAAAAAAAAAAAAAAAAAAAAAAAAAAAGTGGCATTTCTATGCAGCAATAACAAAGTCCTGAAAAAAGAAACAAACAAAAGCAATCCCAGTCACAATACACACACACACACACACACACACACACACACACACACACACACACAAAACCAATAAAATACATACAAATACATTTAACCAAAGAATAAATTTAACAAAGGAGGTGAAGGACTTTTACTACTAAAAACTACTAAACACTGATGAAAGAAATTCAAGATGACATGAACAAATGAGAAAAGATCCCATATACATGAATCAGAAGAACTAATACTGTTAAAATGATTATGTCACCTAAAGCAATCTACAATGTCAATGCAATCTCTGTCAAAATACCAATGATACTTTTCACAAACAAAGAAAAAAAAATCCTAAAATATATATGGAACTAAAAAAGACCCCAAATAAGTGAAAAGAATAAAGCTGGAGTCACACTATCTAACTTCAAAATATATAACAAAGCTATAGTAACCCAAACAACATAGTATTGGTATAAAAACAGACAGACCAATGGAACATAATAGAGAACTAAGAAATAAATCCACGTATTTATAGCCAGGTGAGTGTAAAGAATCACTGAGTGTATCACTCATTTCTGCATCTGCAATAACTTGTAAGGTATTCAGAACATTATGGGGTCAATAAATGCTACATAAAAAATGAATAAATACTTCAAAGCTAGTTAATGAAGATTTAGGAATGGCTCTCAATACATGTGTAGCATGTGTAGGTTTGCAGCAAGAAAAGAAAAAAAAATGGCTCTCAGATTTTCTGACTTCTAGGATAATATTTTTTCTCATGATATTTTGCTACTTCTAAATATTTACATTGGTCTTCAAGGAAAGTATCACATTCAATTACAGCCTAAAAATCAGGCTACAAGGAACTTAGAGTAATATAGTAAAACCTCATTAGCTAGGGTTTTAAGATCATAACTAGAATCACATGGGATTATTAATGTGCTGAGCTCAATCAATGGATGGCTTGAACCTAGACCCTCTGAGAGCCATAGCAGGAGTCCCCTGGGCTTAAGCTTGTGAGCTAGAAAGGATGCCATCAAGAACTCCATGTGTACAAAGGCATAAGCAATTTACCTGTGGGGATAAAAGAGCCAATCATAGGAAACAAGTCAGTGAAAACACCTTGGTTTTCAGAGAGAGGAATTATTTTGATTACACTGTGGCATTTCCTTCCTCAAACAAGAGTGCTCCTGGTTAAAGACCACAGTTAGTGGTACAGATAGGAAAGCAGCTTCAGTGTCTAGAGGAGAACAGTGAGTCCCAGCTGGAGCAAACATTAATTACATCAGGCACCATAACTCTCTCCGAAAACAAAACAATATCCCATAGAACAGGGGTCCCCAACCCTGGGACAGTGAACCAGTATCAGTCCCTGGTACCAGAACCGGCAGGAATGGCTACCAAATCTGGTTAACTGAACTCACAAGTATGTGTGAAACAGCCCAGATCTCTCCCAAGAGTACTTAAAAGATGGGAACTTTGATGGCACTGAAGTTCTGTGAGAGGTGGGGAACAGAGGCAGTGAATTAGGATTATTTCTGTTCATGTGACCCTATTTACAGCCGCAATGGTGGATAATTTGATTTATAAACATAAATGGAGAAAACTGGGCAAGAGTAAATTGGCCTTTTAAAAATTGTTCAGTGTTGGGTCTACATCCCCTAGATTTAGGAGACAGTGACCTGTCCAATCTTCTTTTATAGATGTTTCCCTTTCAAGCTATCATATGGCCAGAGAAAACTCCATGTAGGATCATGAAGCAAAAACAAAAAGACTATTGAATATAAAACCTTTTAGGAACTCAATGATTTGGATCCCACAGACATATACAATTCATGACCAAGAGATCTCAAGTATCAGCCTGTTACTTGGAGCAGTGTTGTGAGACAGAAGGAAGTAAAAATAACAGAAAACACCACCATAACACTGTAGATCTAACTGTCACTTGCCTTTTTTGATTTCTCATGCCCTCTCTTCAGAGGAAGAATTTCCCAGAGAGTTGCATTTATGTATTGAAATTGCAAAGTTACTTTCATGTCATTTCCATTTATATGTACGGATATTCAAAGGCATAAAAATGGCACAACTAAAAAGTAATCTGGTGGAAAATCACGTCAAATTTAGTCTAGGGTGTATTTTAGCTCCAAATCCCAACTCAAAACCCTAATATAAGTCAAATTCTCACAATTCAGTTTTAATTCTCTACACATTCATTGAGTATCTTCTATGTACAAAGGCACTTTATTGAATTTTCTGATGTCCCTATGGGGTAGAACCACAATGATGAGTGGATAGTATTAGGGATAGGCTTTGCCTCTTTATGACTTTGGGCTAAGCAGAAAGAACTGCATAGATTTGGATCAGGCTGCCAGCAGAAATATTCAGACATGAGCTGGTTATGCCATAGAGAATCAAACAAAGAGTGTCCCATTGGACCACATGGCCCTTCACATACCATCCCAAATTTATTAGAGTTAAGGGATAGACTCTGCCTTTAGAAAGCTTACAATCCAGGAAATAGATAATGATGATCATCATCACTGTCATCCAATTAGCTGCCTTCTACATTTGAAGCCAGCATTTCACAAGTAGCATTGTTTAAAAGCAGTATCTTGAATAGAGGTTCATGGTACCTTAAAAACAAAATATTACATGATCAAATAAGTTTCAAGATCACTATATTACCATAGTTCTTCCTAGCTGCCTCCTAAACACTCATAATGTACATTAGTTAATTATAAGCTCCAAGACACTTGCTTAAAAAAAAAAAAAAAAACTTCATTCATTTGTTCAACAAATATATAGGGGATAGGCACTCTGTTCTAGGTACTGTATTAGGTGATAATACAACAGAAAATAATATATATATATGATAATGTTATAAAGTGATGCATACTATATAACAGAAACATATACATTGTGCATTGAATAGGGAGCAACAGACTTTTTATTTTAAATGTAATGCTTATTTGTTCTGAGAACCTATTAATGCAGAATGCATTTGGGAATTTATATATGGTGATATGAATAATTTTCTGACTCTGACTTCTCCTCCCAACTTGAGAAGTTGATAGTGAAATTAAAAAGCCAGGGCACATTTACATAAATAACGACATGAGTTCTTATATCGTAAGTGCCAAAAAAACCCACACACATACACATACAAATCCTACAGAGACTGATATTCAGAGAAAGCTGGATGACTAAGAGTAGACATATCCAGGGAAAATATAATGATGTGGCAGGGCTTGAGGTGAATTTTGAAGAAATCTACTTTACTTATAATGTAGGACTTCATGTTATTTTGCTGCAGACAGAGCAAAAACATGAAATATTCCGGAACAATAATCCATTTAATTGGAGTTTGTGCAGGAAAACAATGTAAATACAATTATGGGAAAGGAGACACAATGTGAATGTATTTAAATGACCAACATATATGAGGGAGGGACCTTCTCTGTAGTGATATGAAGACATTAAACCATTTGGAAGAAAGGGGTATGGAGGAGGTTCAGATATATCTCATTGGAGTTGGTAAAATGGCATAATTGAGGAGTTGGTAAGAAGTACATTCAAGGTAAGAAGATCTTTTATAAATTAATAAAAGTCCAAGTCTTAAGTGGTTACTACATCTAAAGTAATCTTCCCAGTCTCAGTTTCTTCATATGGTACCTTCTTTGGTATCTGAAAGAATTCTATTAAGTTTTTGTTAATATATCTGCTAGCTATGTCCATTGGAATATAAGATTCAAGAAGATAGAGAGCTTGTCCACAACAAAGGCTGGCCCTGAATAAACAGCTGTTGAATGAATCAATGAACCTTTTTATGGCTTTTCCTTTATAAGGACAAAAATGAAAGTATCTTCATTCACAATGGTCTGATCTGAAGCTCAACATGGCAGAGTGAATTCACTGTCTTCTAGCACACTGCCTGAGAATTTACTTAGACATGGGCTTTTGTATGAATAGCAAACACAAGTCATCCTGGTGAAACAGTCTTACACAGTAAAGGAAAAATGGAGTGAGAATAAAGATGCCTGAACTCATCTACAGCCATACCACCCTGAATGCACCTGATCTTATCTGATCTCAGCTGCTAAGCAGGGTCAGGCCTGGTTAGCACTTGGATAGGAGACCACCTGGGAATACCCGGTGCTGTAGGCTTTAATTAAACAAAAAATATAAAAATAAATAAAAATATAAAAATTTTTTTTTAAAAGCCTGAATTCTGGACCTGCATTTATTACAAACCTGACAAGCATTTAGTCCCTCCAGACCTTAATTTCATCATTAAAAGATAATTTTCAAGTCACTACTTGCCATAAAACTTTGCAATTCCAACAAAGGGAACATGATTTATGTGGCTGCAGTGGTTTCTGCTCCTCCAGGATTTTGTAGCTATACAGTCATATTCTACCAAATTTGGAAAGCAAAAGTAAACTGTGTTTCTTATACCTGAACAGCTTCTCCAGCCCCAGGATAATTCGAGCTGGAGAATTATTTTAGAAACTAGCATTTATAAATTTATAAATTCCCTTTTATCCTATCTGAAAGCTGAGGCCAACTTTGTAATTATTCAGAATCATAGATTTTTAGATCTGAGAGGAACTTTAGAAATCATCTAACCCCAGTAATTTACAATGGAAGAAACAGAGGCACAGAGAAGCCAGAAACAAATTAAAGAAGTGGCAGGGATGGGATCATAAAGCTTTTGTGAGCCATATTAATTTGGACTTCATCTTATATAAAATGAGAAAGGTATTAAAAGATGATTAATTGAATCAGATCTGTGTTTTTGAAAGAATCCTCTAGCACAAGCTTATATAGTTAATGAGTGGCAGCCATAACAAGAACAACATTTCTAGACCCCAGGTTTAAAACGGTTTCTTTTGGTCTATGGACTCATCTCCAGACTAAGCTCAGAGGCTTAGTGAACACTCAGGCATGATGCTCCCTTTCCTGTGTTCTGTCATACCACCACGCTATGCCACATTATACCTTGAATGTCACTGATACTATTTTGTTTTCTAAAGTATAGTGTATTTCTAAAGCTACATTTATCTTGATTATATCCTGTAAAAAGATTATATTAGTATGGTAATAAACACTAATGTCTTCTTGCTCAACCAATAGAATCCTGAAGTCATGCAGCTCAAGTGCAAAGACTCCACACATTGAAAAATAATACAGATTGGTATGGGTTATTGCTAAGTCTTGACTCACCAGCTCTGAAATACTGGTTCGGCAAAGTTGGCAAAGATATTAATAAAATAATTCACAAGCCAGGATAAAGACTAAGTTGTAAGAAACACAATTCTGGAAAGAGATTTGAGAGTAACATTTGGAAACATAAGAATATTTTTTTAAATACAAAATTTGTAAGTTTAAGTAGGCTGCTCAGTGAAATACCCATAAAGAATAAATTTAAATATCATTTACAAATAAGCTAACATTGAAAGGAAATGTCGGCAATCATTTGTTTTAAAGTTAGTGGCATTAATGAATTTGTTCACCACATATTAATTTCTATGTATTAAAAGCTATATCCATCTAAAAGTATAACTGAAGGATAAGACTGAACCATATGATTTTCTTGACATCTCAAAATAATGGCCACACATTTGCTTCATTCATTTTGTAATTTCATTCATTGTAAATTGTATGGTACATTCCTCAAGAAGAGTGAAAGCTCTGGCATTATATCAGATTTCTTGCTACTTTTAATAGACTACATAATTCTTAACCACTACCAAAGCAGTCTACCACTACCAAGGCAGTACATCACTACTGAGTCAGTACACCACTATCGAGGCAGTCCACCATTACCAAGGCAGTCCACCATTACCAAGGCAGTCATTACCAAGGCAATCTGCCATTACTGAGGCAGTCCGCCATTACTTAGGCAGACCAACATTACCAAGGCAGTTGTAACTATACCTCTGTAAACAAAACTGCAAGGAAGTTCACACAGCAGCTGAGTAGAGCCCACAGCAGCTCAGCAACGCCTCTGCTGGCAGACTGTAACTAGGCTACTTCCTTGCTGGGCAGGGCATCTCTGAAAAAAGGCAGCAGCACCTCAGGAACTTATAAATAAGGCCCCACCTTCCCAGGACAGAGCACCTGGGGAAAAAGGCATTTGTGAATTCCACTGCAGCAGACTTACACTTACCTGCCCAGCAACTCTGAACAGAACAATGGAGCTCACAGCTCAGCACTTGAGCTCCTATAAGGGACAGACTGTCTCCTCAAGCAGTTCCCTGACTCTTGTATATCCAAAGAGACACCTCATAAAGGAGAGCTCGGGCTGACCTCTGGTGGGTATCCTTCTGGGACGAAGATAACAGAAGAAGAAACTGGCAGCAACCCTTACTGTTCTGCAGCTGCCACAGGTAATCCCCAGGAAAGCAGCATCTGGAGTGGACCTCCAGCAGTCCTACAGCAGAGGCCTGAGTGTTAGAAGGAAAACTAAAAAACAAAAAGAAATAACTTCAACATCAAAAAAAGGATGTCCACTTAGAGACCCCATCTGAAAGTCACCAACTACAAAGACCACAGGTAGATAAATCCACCAACATGGGAAGAAATCAATGCAGAAAGGATGAAAACACCAAAACCCAGAATGCCTCTCCTCCTCCAAGGGATCACAACTCCTCACCAGCAAAGGAACAAAGCTGAATGGAGAATGAGTCTGATGAACTGACAGAAACATGCTTCAAAAGGTAAGTAATAAACTTCTCTGAGCTAAAAGAACATGTTCTAACCTAATGCAAAGAAACTAAGAACCTTGAAAAAAGGTTTGACAAAATGCTAACGAGAATAAACAGCTTAGAGAATAATATAAATTGACTTAATGGAGCTGAAAAACACAACACAAGAACTTCAAAAAGTATACACAAGTTTAAATAGCCAAATCGACCAAGCAGAAGAAAGAATATCAAAGATTGAAGATCAACTCAATAAAATAAAACAAGAAGGCAAAATTAGAGAAAAAAGAGTGAAAAGAAATGAACAAAGTCTCCAAGAAATATGGGATTATGTAAAAAGACCTAACCACATTTGATAGGTGTACCTGAATGTGACAGAGAGAATGAACCCAAGCGGGAAAACATTCTTCAGGATATTATCCAGGAGAATTTCCTCAACCTAGCAAGGCAAGCCAATATTCAAATGCAGGAAATACAGAGAACATCAGAAAGATATTCCTCAAGAAGAGCAACCCCAAGGCACATAATTGTCAGTTTCACCAGGGTTGAAGTGAAGAAAAAATGCTAAGGGCAGCCAGAGAGAAAGGTCAGATTACCCACAAAGGGAAACCCATCAGACTCACAGCAGATCTCTCAGCAGAAACCCTACAAGCGAGAAGAGAGGGGGCCAATATTCAACATCCTTAAAGGAAAGAACTTTCAACCTAGAATTTAATATCTAGCCAAACTAGGCTTCATAAGCGAAAGAGAAATAAAATCCCTTGTGAACAAGCAATTGCTGAGTTTTTATCACCACCAGGCCTGCTTTACAAGAGCTCCTGAAAGAAGCACTAACCATAGAAAGGAACAACTGGTACCAGCCACTCCAAAAACATACCAAATGGTAAACAGCATCAACACAATGAAAAAATTGTGTCAACTAATGGGCAAAACAACCAGCTAGCATCAAAATGGCAGGATCAAATTCACACATAACAATATTAACCTTAAATGTAAATGGACGGAATGCCCCAATCAAAATACATAGACTGGCAAATTGGATAAAAAGTCAAAACCTATTGGTGTGCTGTATCCAGGAAACCCGTCTCACATGCAAGGATACGCATAGGAGTGTATCCCTTTATTTATCAAAATAAAGGGATGGAGGAAGATCTACCAAGCAAATGGAGAATAAAAAAAAAGCAGGAGTTGCAATCCTAGTCTCTGATAAAATAGACTTTAACCCAACAAAGATCAAGAGAGACAAAGAAGGGCATTACATAATGGTAAAAGGATCAATGTAACAAGAAGAGCTAATGACCCTAAATATATATGCACTGAATACAGCAGTACCCAGATACATAAAGCAAGTTCCTAATGACCTAAAAAAAGACTTAGACTCCCACACATTAATAGTGGAAGACTTTAACACTTCACTGTCAATATTAGACAGATCAATGAGACAGAAAATTAACAAGGACATCCAGGACTTGAACTCAGATCTGGACCAAGTAAACCTAATAGACATATACAGAACTCTCCACCCCAAATCCAAAAATATACATTGTTTGCAGTACCACATTGTACCTACTCTAAAATGGACCACATAATTGGAAGCAAATCACTCCTCAGCAAATGGAAAAGAACAGAAATCACAACAAATAGTCTCTCAGACCACAGTGCAATCAAATAAGAACTCAGGATTAAGAAACTAACTCAGAACCACACAACTTCATGGAAATGGAACAACTGGCTCTTGAATGTTGACTGGATAAACAACGAAATGAAGGCAGAAATAAAGATGTTCTTAGAAACCAATGAGAACAAAGACACAACATACCAGAATCTCTGGGACACATTTGAAGCAGTGTCTAGAGCAGGCGTCCCCAAACTTTTTACACAGGGCGCCAGTTCACTGTCCCTCAGACCGTTGGAGGGCCACCACATACTGTGCTCCTCTCACTGACCACCAATGAAAGAGGTGTCGCTTCCTGAAGTGCGGTGGGGGGCCGGATAAATGTCCTCAGAAGGCCGCATGCAGCCCGTGGGCCGTAGTTTGGGGACGCCTGGTCTAGAGGAAAACTAATAGTAATAAATGCCCACATGAGAAGCAAGAAAAGATCTAAAATCGACACCCTATCATCAAAATTGAAAGAGCTAGAGGAGCAAGATCAAAAAAATTCAAAAGCTAGCAGAAGACAAGAAATAACGAAGATCAGAGCAGAACTGAAGGAGATAGAGACATAAAAAAAACCCTTCAAAAAATCAATAAATCCAGGAGCTGATTTTTGGAAAAGATCAACAAAATAGACCACTAGACAGATTAACAAAAAAGAAAAGAGAGAAAAATCACATAGATGCAATAAAAAACAATAAAGGGGATATCACCACTGATTCCACAGAGATACAAACTACCATCAGGGATTATACAAACAACTCTATGCACATAAACCAGTAAATCTGGAAGAAATGGATAAACTCGTGGACACTTGCACCCTCCCAAGCCTAAACCAGGAAGAGTTGAAAGCCTGAATAGACCAATAACAAGGGCTACAGTTGAGGCAGCAATTAATAGCCTACAGACCAAAAAAAGCCCAGATCCAGATGGGTTCACAGCTGAATTCCACCAGACATACAAAAAGGAGCTGGTACCACTCCTTTTCAAACTATTCCAAACAACCCCACAAGAGGGAATCCTTCCCAAATCATTCTATGAGACCAACTTCATCCTGATACCAAAACCCGGCAGAGACTCAATAAGAAAAGAAAACTTCAGGCCAATATCCATGAGGAACATAGATGTAAAAATCTTCAATAAAATACTGGCAAACCAATTGCAACAGCACATCAAAAAGCTTATCCATCATGATCAAGCAGGCTTCATCCCAGGGATGCAAGCCTGGTTCAACATATGCAAGTCTATAAACATAATCCACCACAAAAACAGAACCAAAAACAAAAACCACCTGATTATCTCAATAGATGCAGAGAAGGCCTTTGACAAAATTCAACAGCCCCTTATGCTAAAAACCCTCAATAAACAAGGTATTGATAGAATGTATCTCAAAATAATAAAAGCTGTTTATGACAAACTCATGGCCAATATCAAACTGAATGGGCAAACCTGAAAGCATTCCCTTTCAAATCTCTTACAAGACAAGGATGCTCTCTCTCACCACTCCTACTGTAGTATTGGAAGTTCTAGCCAGAGCAATCAGGGAAGAAATAGAACTAATGGATATTCAATCAGGAAAGGAAGAAATCAAATTATCTCTATTGGCAGATGACATGACTGTATATTTAGAAGACCCACTGTCTCAGCCCAAAATCTCCTGAAACTGATAAGCAACTTCTGCAAAGTCTCAGTATACAAAATCAATGTGCAGAAATCACAAGCATTCCTATACACTAATAACAGACTTAAAGAGAGACAAATCAAGAACGAATTGTCATTCACAATTGCTACAAAGATAATAAAATACCTAGGAATACAACTAACAAAGGATGTAAAGTACCTCTTCAAGGAGAACTACAAACAACTGCTCAAGGAAACAAGAGGACACAAACAGATGGAAAAACATTCCATGTTCATGGTTAGGAAGAATCAATATCGTGAAAATGGCCATACTGCCCAAAGTAATTTATAGATTCAACACTTTCCCCATCAAGCTACCTATGACCCTCTTCACAGAATGGGGGAAAAAAACCACCTTAAACTTCATGTGGAACCAAAAAAGTGCCTGCATAGCCAAGACAATCCTAAGCAAAAAGAACAAAGCCAGAGACATCGACTTCAAACTATATTACAAGGCTACAGTAATCAAAACAGCATGGTACTGGTACCGAAACAGAGATATAGACTAATGGAACAGAACAGAGACCTTGGAGGCAATGCCACACATCTAAAACCATCTGATCTTTGACAAATCTGACAATACCAAGCAATGGGGAAAGGATTCCCTGTTTAATAAATGGTGTTGGGAAAACTGGCTAGCCATGTGCAGAAAGCAGAAACTGGACCCCTTCCCAACACCTTACATTAAAATTAACTCTAAATGCATTAAAGACTTAAACCCTAGAAGAAAACCTAGGCAATACCATTCAGGACATAGGCATAGGCAAGGACTTCATGACTAAAACACGAAAAGCATTGGCAACAAAAGCCAAAATAGACAAATGGGATCTAATTAAACTCCAGAGTGTCTGTAGAGCAAAAGAAACAATCATTAGAGCGAAGTGGCAACCAACAGAATGGGAAAAAGTTTTTGCAATCTACCCATCTGACAAAGGGCTAATACCCAGAATCTATAAAGAACTAAAACAGATTTACAAGAAAAAAAACAAACAAACCCATTCAAAAGCGGGTGAAGGACACAAACAGACACTTTTCAAAAGAAGATATATAAGAGGTCAACAAACATAGGAAAAAATGCTCATCATCCCTGGTCATTAGAGAAATGCAAATCAAAACCGCATTGAGATATCATTTCTTGCCAGTTAGAATGGCAATCATTAAAAAATCTGGCCACAACAGATGCTGGAGAGGATGTGGAGAAATAAGAACACTTTTACACTGTTGGTGGGAGTATAAATTAGTTCAACTGTTGTGGAAGACAGTGTAGCAATTCCTCAAGGACCTAGAAATAGAAATTCCATTTGACCCAGCAATCCCATTACTGGGTATATATCCAAAGGATTATACATTGTTCTACTATACAGGCACATGCAAAGACGTATGTTCATTGCGGCACTGTTTACAATAGCAAAGATCTGGAACCAACCCAAATGCCCATTGATGATAGACTGGACAAGGAAAATGTGACACATATACACCATGGAATACTACTCAGCCACAAAACACGATGAGTTCATGTTTTTTGTAGAGATACACATGAATCTGGAAACCATTATTCTCAGCAAACTGACACAAGAACAGAAAATCAAACACTGCATGTTCTTACTCAGAGGTGGGTGTTGAACATTGAGAACACATGGACACGGAGGGGAGCATCACACACTGGGTTCTGTTTTGGGGTCGGAATAAGAGAGGGACAGCAGGGGGTAGGGAGGCTGGGGAAGGATAACATGGGGAGAAATGCCAGATATAGGTGACGGGGGGATAGAGGCAGGAAACCATACTGCCATGTATGTACCTATGCAACAATCCTGCATGTTCTGCACATGTACTCCAGAACCCAAAGTGCAATAAAATCTATAACATTATATATTATATAATATATATGTTATATATTAAGTATATATATTATATATTTGTATTATAATATATTTAATATATAACATAAATATATATCTTATATATTAAATATATTATATATAACATATATATTAAATATATTAAATATATATGTAAAATATATATATTTAAAAAATAATATATAATTCTTAACTTTGGTATTCCTGAATTAAAAAAGAGACATGCACTAGAAAAATCTGAGACATAGTTGAGAGTGCATCATAAATAACATTCATGGAGAAAAATGAGAGAATGTGGAATATTAAGGAGTCGGGGAACAAAGGCATGTGTAGGTTTGTCCACTGAATAGCTGCTGGCTTCCTACTATGTCCAAGGTACTATAATAACTTAGATACAAACGGCATAGCCTGAATGAAACAGATGGAGTATCTGTCTTTGCAGAGCTTAGGATCTGAGAAAAGAGACAACTAGTAACTTTTAAAAATGGAATGAGAGTTTGAGAAGGATAGTTCCATCTGGATAACAAAATGAGGGCTCCAAACCTAGTCTTATGAATAAGGAGAACTTGACATCTAAGCAGAGGACTGAAGGAGAAGTAGTTAGCCAGGTGGACTGTGCTAAACGACCATTTCAAACAAGGAGACTCTATGCAAATGTTGAGAATTAAAAGAATTTGATACGTTTGAAAGATAGCAAAGTATTCAATACTCCTAATGAAGTAAGCAGGAGTGAGTTTGTGGGGAGGTCTTACACACTATATGAGAGTTTGACATTATCCTACTATCAATGGTAATCACTGAAGTTTTAAAAATTTTCCTAAAATATGTCTTATGTACACATGCTGTAAAACTTAAAAGATGCACTAGTGTGTACCATGAAAGTAAATCTGAGTCACAGTCACTCAGTTTTCCCACTACTAATCCCTGAGACAACCACTGGCAGCAATTTCTTGTGGAATTTCCAGACATATTCTATGCCTATATAAGCATACACATAGGGATATATGTGTTTGTGCTTTTCTTCTGAAGGGTGTTCAGCAGGGACCCTGAGATGTTATCATTGCTAAACAATACATTTGTAAAAGCAGGGCAGAAGATAAATTAAAGAAGAGTAAAACTTGAAGCTAGGAGAAAGCTTACTTAATAAATAGTTTCAGTTCTTGTGACTATGACAGCAGAACATGAAAGGAGTGAGGCAGGTTTTTAAAATGCGTGGGTTCTAAAATGGCTTGACTCTGGGACTGACTGGATGCCTGAAGATTAGTGAGGGATGCTCTCAAAGGTAATACTCTTCTTTTTTAACTGAGCAACTGGGTGGGTCCACAGTACAGGGAACTGCAGGACTGCAATTGAGTTACAGAGAAGCACAGTTTTAGATAGGTTACATTTGAGGTGCTTGTGAGATATCCAAATAAAAATGTCCTGGAGGCAGTGAGATAAGTGGGTCTAGAGCTTACTCAGGAAACAGCACTGAGCTAGAGATCAACATTTGGCAGTCATAAACACAGAGAATGTAATTAAAGTCATGGTGTTAGACACAGGTAGAGGATGTAGAATGAGGAAAAAGCAATTAAAATGGAGATCCAGGGAACTTGAACATTTAAGTGGCAAGTAGAGAAAGCAGATGAAGAAAAATTGCTCAGAGAGACAGCAGCAAAATGACAGTAGTGGTGGAGAAAGACAAATGCCAAAACACTAGGCAGTCATCACCTTTTGAACACACCTACATTTTGAAAAATCTTTGTTTCTTCAAGAAGGGAAACTCAAATTTTTGGTGTCCTCAGAAACTAGTGACCTAGTACTACCAAATGGGAGCACTCATGCCAAAATTCAATCCAGAAGAAAACCATAACCTTGCAGGTTGCAAAATTTAGCAAGTACAATAGAGAAGGCTTATCAGCATTTAGCATGATCGCCATGGCATTCACTTCTGGAGTCCAGTCCTGCATGCCATCAGTGAATGTTCACAACATTTATGTGAGCTGTGGTGTTGACACCAAGAGGTAGAGGTAGTGGGATTTGTACCAAGAGGTAATAGGTATTGTCTTGGCTGAACATCATCGTAACCTATCCTCCAGTCCTCCCACATACATTGTGAGCTATCTAACGTCCTCCAACGTATTCTTTTTCTGCTTAAATTGTCAGAGTGGATTCTGCTGTTTGCAATTCCAAACCCTGATCAATACAGTGTAGTATCATGAAGACAAGGTACATAAGTATTGGAAGAAGGGAGAGATCGATAGAACTAATTGCTGCCTAGAAGTCAAGCAAGATACAGACAAAGTTGTTTGATTTAATAATAGAGAAGTTATCAGTGACCTTGGTGAAAGCAGTACAGAGGGGATATAGGATGAAAAGTCTAAACTGAAGTAGGTTAATGAGAATGTCTGAGATGAAGAAGTGAAGAAGTGAAGACAATGAGAAAAAAATCATTACATTAAATAAAATAAAATAAATAAATAAATAAATAAATAAATAAAAATAGTCCAAAAGAAAAAAAAAAAAAAAAAAAAAAAAGAGATCCAGCCATAAAGGGGAAAGGGGGTAATACATAAATTGAAAGGGATGTAGAGTTAAGGGAGATATTAAGCATAATTAAATCCTGACGGGAAAGAGCAAACAGAGAGAAAGAAATTGAAAACTGAGTTTGAACATATAATGGATGAAGCAAATTTTCTCTGAAAACAGGAAGAGATGAAATTTAGTACTCATATAGACCTATTATTCCCAGGAGGAGAGGTTTCTATTCCACTGAAACTAGGGAGAAGGAAGAAAGAGAAGTAAAGCATGCTGGTTTATGAAACAAGAGGATGAAGAAGTTACTGTCTGTTTCTGTTCCACTGGTAAAAAAGTTATCTGCTGAGAATAAGAGAACTGGTGGAGTCAAAGGCTTCAGGGAAGGTGAAGGTTTACAATGATCATTGTAGGAAATGAGAGTAAACTCTGCTGGAATGCACGGTAAAATTACCAAGCAGAGTATAGGACTCAGCCAGAGTTGGTAAACATGAACATAAAGCTGTGTGAATCCACTACCTGACATTTTTATAAGACTTTGCTTTGTACCATGCATGTTCATATGCCTTGAATGTTTACTCTCACAATCATCCTGTGACCTGGAGAGAATAGTTAGTAACCCCTTTTCATAGCCACGGAATCTTTGTGAAGTTAAGAAGTTTCCCAATGTCTGTTTTAAGTTAGTGTCTGGCAAATCTAGCATAGAATCACTAATTACTAGCCACTGTTCTTCTACAATCTGGTCCCTATCTTCGTGGTTTAATATACTAACGTTCCTGGATATGAGCCTCCTGTTATGGAAAAGCTCCAGAACCTGTCTTCCCCTTTCCCTTTGCTTACTCTTCTCTGCCAATCTAAATTTGATTTTCATCTCAAGGCCCAGATGAAGTCTCAATTCCTACATGGTACCTTCCCTAACCTTTTTGGCCACAGGGATTCCATCTGTCTCTACTTCTGCACTTATTGTCTGTGCTTATTCTTGGCTAGTTAGTAGGTATCTTGGCTGAATCTGACTTGCTTGAAATCAAAGAACAGATAGTCTCATTTGAATGATTGTCTTGTCATGCTGGATTTGAAAATTCATCAAGTTGAATCACAGCATTCTTTCCAAGAATGTGGATTATTTTTAAATATTAGATACTAATTCAGTAAATATATATTTATTTTGCCAGAAAGCATGAATTGCAGTCATAAAAATTATCCAAATTGCTACCCATCCAGAGTTACGCAATTAACCTAAACATTACGTCAGTGCTTTCATGAAAGATATGGAGCCACTCCAATTTCCAATTGCTTGCTTGTACATAAATCACTGACTGAATTGCATTGCTAGTTTTGACAATCTTAATCAATGTTTAATGTTGATTAGGAAGCAGGGGCCTTACAACAACTCAGAATACACAAAAATATATGTTCTGCAATTGAAGTCCCATTTTTCCACCACCACGTTTCCATTTGAAGATAGGAACAATTTTTTAAAAATCTATTTGGAAATACATTCTTCATATTAAAGAAAAATTACTTGGAGGACATTTAAAAATGTAATTATAGTTGTTTTTTGAATTTAAAGTAAAAATGAAAATCAACTGTATTATTAAAATCCCAGGTATCTATTTTTACATCACACCAATGAATAAGACATGCAATTTAGAAAGATAATGTCCTTGCCTCTTCACCAATGCTTCACATTCATTAAAGGCAGCACCAATTTCCTGTCTCTTATATCAAAACACATGGGGCTCTGTTTTCTGTGGAATAATAATTGGCTCAAATAAGCCAGGTCTTTCTCCATCACATAATTCAAATATCTCCCTGTGCTCTCTGACATTCATTTAACTTGTACCTACCTGCTTCCCCCAGTTTGTAGTTATTGTTGTCTCCAAAAAATGTACTCTTATTTCTATTCATTATACTAATAATGAAGTTAACATTTACTACAATATCTGTTGCTTTGACAATGCCATTTCATTTCTTTCCCCACAGCCTCACGTTTTCACAACAGATCCCAAATGTAGTCTCAGCACTATTTAATCAAAGTTAGATCCCAAATGTAATCTCAGCAATATTTAATCAAAGTAGATTTATTTGGGCAATTCTTATATATTTCTAGTTATAATGTTTTCCTGCCATTAACCAGGCCCAAGCTTTCACTTCCTATCTCAAAGCCCTTTTTTTTTTTTTTTTCGGATGTCTTGGATGTACGTGATAATCTTATTTTCTATTGGAGTTTGTTCTTTTTGAAAGCTAATGAAAAGAGGAAGATAATGTAAAAGGAATGCTAACAGTTGTGTTTCATTCCAAGAAAGCGATTGTTAATTGACTTCAGTGCTTTCAAAAAATATAACCAGAACATGTGACTTGGATTTCTTAGAAGAAAAGATAAAGCTGGTATTTATAATTTAATCTCTCTGCATACCTGATCTTAAACTTAATGAAGTTGCAAAAAACCTTTTTATATCAATTAGATTTTTAGAAGTTGTTAATCATGTGATGTCTTCTTCAAATGGATTCCTTTCCAGGGAGGCAATTTATTATTTTTAATAATTGCATTTCTCTAATGAAAAAAATCATAATAAATGGCTCCATCACATAAGATACCTGCAACTGATTTGTTCAAAATGAATTGCTTAATTCTAAGCAGACAATGTCTCTCTAACATTAATAAATAACTACATGTAATGTAATTATCAAGTATTTTAACTTGCTATTTATTTACAGAAAAATAACGTAAATTCCCATAGTTATATTTAAAGACTTGTCATATAATTTTCAAAATGAGAACAGATTATACATACTCTATATTGAAGAACTGGTTAGAATATTATTCAGACTAGAAAAAAATTGGCATAAAGTAGTTTGGTTCTGGCAATAACCCATAACTTAGTTATGAAGTAGCTACAGATGTCATTATAATTGGCTTTAAATATCATTATACAGACTCTGAGTCCTGTTGTCTTTAGTTTCTAGTAAGTTAATTATATTTTTATTCCAAAAATAAAATCATATTGCATGAATTAACTGATACACTGACAGTAATAAATATATCTTAAATATACAAGTTTAATGAGAAACGTTTAGTGACTTATTTTTCTGGAAGATATTTTTAATCTTATTTAATCTCTGCTTCCTTAACAACCCCATGAGACAAATTCTCCCCATTTTAATAGATGAGGAGACCAAGGCTCTGAGATGTTAAACGATTTGCACAAGTTCCCACAGTTAGTAAATAGCAGAGGTAAGAATTCAAGTCTTCTTGGGCAATGTTCTTTCCATACATCAGCACTGCTCTTGTTTGTCAAAGATAGACAGATTTTGATTTGAACCATACAAACCCTTCATATTCATCTGTCTATTAAATCTCCAAATTTTGTCTGGCATGCATTTTTCAAAAATAATTATAGTTGGCTGCACATATAAATATGCAAAGTGTGTATTCACATACTAGAATGACTATGTACAAAGAATGTGCCTAAAATAAATTGTTTGTTCTGATTTACTTTTCAGTATCCACACAACTGACTAGCAAAAGAGTAACAATTATAAAATGCCTGTTTAACATTGGTGGGTTGTAAATATTTCCATTATACTACAGAGAAATCCAAAGGTAAGCAATCTGTTAAAAACAGTGGGCCAAACAAAACTCAAAGTCATACCAGACATTCAACAATGTTACAGGCTATGGATACAAATTTTCCTGGCTGCTAATAAATCGGAGATTGCCCTTCAAGGTCTCCCCAATTACTTCTGAGTGCACTCTCCTGTTCCTATGAGTTCAGGAATAAATCAACAACATACATACTACCACTTCCCACTGCCCTGCCCCTGGCCATCCTCTGGGCTTTTTCCATGTATTCTGAGTCTCTGCCAAAGCTAGTACATATTCCTATGTGCTTATTCTGTCCCCTCAAAAGGAGCTCCCATCCACAAAGCTATTGTAGAAAACTCTTTGGCTACTACCCAGCATATTTAGACTTCAGATGCATATTCAGAAAGACTCAAAAATGAAAAAAAGGTCAGGTGTGGTGGCTTGCACCTGTAATCCCAGCACTTTGGGAGACTGAGGCAGGTGGATCGCCTGGGGTCAGGAGTTCGAGACCTGTCTGGCCAACATAGTGAAAACCTGTCTCTACTAAAAACACAAAAAATTAGCTGGCTGTGGTGGCATATGCCTGGAATCCCGGCTACTCGGGAGGCTGAGGAAGGAGAAGCACTTGAACCTGGGAGGTGGAGGTTGTGGTGAGCCGAGATCGTGCCATTGCACTCCAGCTGGGGCAACAAGAGCCAGACTGGGTATCAGAA
This sequence comes from Saimiri boliviensis, assembly GCF_048565385.1. Classification (NCBI taxonomy): domain Eukaryota; kingdom Metazoa; phylum Chordata; class Mammalia; order Primates; family Cebidae; genus Saimiri; species Saimiri boliviensis. The sequence goes on from NC_133455.1 coordinate 106,293,218, forward strand.
AAAAAAAAAAAAAAAAAAAAAAAAGAAAAAAGAAAAAAAGAAAGAAAGAAAAGAAAAAGAAAAAAAAGTTTTTATACCTAATTTTGTTTTGTTCTTTAGGCCACAGGTCCTCAGTGCCGTTGTTTCTGTACAAATATAAGAGTTTTTCCTCTTCCCTATCATATTATATCTCTCTTACCATAGAGTGTTGAAACCAACCCACAGGGCCAGGCAATCCTTATATCCCATACATAAGTCTCTTTTCACCCTTGGCATAAGCCCTGAAGAGAATCAAATAATAACAATAAATACTTGGAGGTAGGAGTCATATCCATATACAACCACGCTTCTTTCCTTTATTTAGTTTAAACCAATTATTCTCACCTGAGAACAATTTTGCTCTTCAGAGGAAATTTGGCAATGTCTGCCAACATTTTTGGTTATCATAACTAGGAATGTGGGCTGGCACAGGTGTGCTACTGGCATCTAGTGAGTAGAGACCAGAGATGCTGCTAAACATCCTACAATGCACAGAACAGCCTCAAACAACAAAGAATTATCTGGTATAAAATGTCAACAGTGTGAGGTTGAGAAACCCTGGTTAAAATAAAAAACACTCTGATACACAGGAATATATGACCAGTAATTGAATAATCCATCTTTCTAGGCAGGAGCATATAAACTAAAGACTCAAAAATAATTTTTAAAAATCCATCCTTAGACATCAATGTAAAACTAGCCTAAAAATACTCCTTTTCCAACTTTAATCTGCACAAGAATCACCCGGGAAGCTTGTAAAAATTTGAGACCCAGCATTGACCTACTCAAGGAGAATTAAGGTTGTGTCCAGTAATGTGTATTATTCACAAGATCTTCAGGTGGTTTTGATGCAGCCTGAACCACATTCTGAGATACAATCTTAGAAAACCAAATCTTACATTGATGAAAATAAACTGAGAACATAAACATTAAAATTCCTCTCCAGTTGAGCATATGGCTGAAAAGAATTGGATAGCTACCAAATTATTAAGATGATAAATTAATAAACTCTACACCCAAAACCTGCTCTCTTCAAATTTTGTATGCATAGGAATCACCTAGAGATCTTGTTAACATGCAGATTCTGATTCAGAAGGACTGAGATAAAGTATAAGATTCTGCATTTTTAACAAGCTCCTAGATGGTGGCCCATGTTGCTGGTCCTTGGACCACATGTTGAGCACTGAGGTCTTGAAAAAAAAAACTGCCAAAAGAGTATAGAAACAGGATTACTCATTTTTAACAAAACACAAAACCATCAATCACAATTCTCATTTCCATCTGTATCTGGGCAGAGGTTTTAGAATGTCACCTCTGCTAGAAAGTCAACTCCATGAGAGCAGGGGTTCAGCAGGAGGGTCTTGCTCATATCTTTATGAGCAGATAGTATGTGCTTAACAAATACTGTGAATAAATGGATATTGAATAAAGATTCTCTATATTATATCTGATGATAGAAGCTAATCATAAATCAAATTCCCAAGAAGAACCTGTAGATCCACCTCAGGAAAAAAATGTGCTTGTTCTTAGTGCTATGTAACATATAGCTATATAGCTACATCACTAATTGATGATTTAAATTATTTCTTCTCTATATAGCATCCAAGGCAATCATGATCTTTAATAGAGTTAATTATGGGTTTTTTTTTTAGGTAAGTCACTACCTTGAGGAGGGAAAAATCAGTGGACCATGGAAGTCACACAACTAAGGTATGTTGTTTCAAAACAAGAATACAGGCCTTGCGTTATTGCACTTCACTTCACTGCCTTTTACAGATAATGTGCTTTTTATGAACTGAAGGTTTGTGACAACCCTACACTCACCAAGTCTGCCAGCACCATTTTTCCAACAGCAAGTGCTTGCTTTGTGTCTGCATGTCATGTTTTGGTAATTCCCCCCAAATTTCAAAATTCTTCATTACTATTATGTCTGTTGGGGTTATCCATGAATAATGATCTTGATTTTACTATTCTAATTCTCCTAGGGCACTAAGAACAGTGTCCATCGATACCTGTGTCTTTTCTGATTACTCTACTGACTGGCCATTCCCATCTCACTCCCTTTCCTCAGGCCACCCTATTCCCTGGGACACAACAATATTTAAATTAGGCCAATTAATCAGTTTTCAAGTGAGAAGAGTTGCACATCTCTCATTGTAAATCAAAAGGGAGAAATTATGATGCTTAGTGAGGAAGGCATGTTGAAAGTCAAAACAGGCCAAAAGCTAGGCCTCTTGAGCCAGTTAGCCAAGTTGTAAATGCAAAGGAAGAAATAAAAAAGTGTTACTGTACAGAACAAATGAATGACAGAAAGTGAAATGGTCTTATTGATGACATGGAGAAAGTCTGAGTGGCCTGGATGGAAGACAAAATCAACCACAACATTCTCTTGAGCCAAAGCCTAATAAAGAACAAGGCCCTAACTCTTCAATTCTACGGTAAGAGAGGTGAGGAAGCTGCAGAAGAAAAGTTTAAAGCTAGCAGGGGTTGTTTCACTATGTTTAAGGAAAGAAGCCATCTCTATGGGAGAAACGTGGAAGGTGAACCAGCAAGCTCTGATGTATAAACTGCAGCAAGTTATTCAGAAGATCTATCTAAGACCATTGGCCAAGTTAGCTACACTAAACATCAGATTTTTCAATCAAGACAAAATGGCCTTCTATTAGGAAAAAAATACCATATAGCACTTTTACAGTTAGAGAGAGAAGTTAATGCCCGGCTTCATAGTTTCCAAGGAGAGGCTGACTCTCTTGCTAGGGGCTAGTGCAGTTCTGATAACTTTAAGTGGAAGCCACTGCTCATTGAATATTTCAAATATCCTAGGGCCCTTAAGAATTATGCTAAATCTACTCTGCATGTGCTCTATAAATGTAACAGTGAAGCCCAGATGACAGCCGCACCTCTGTTTTACCATGTTTTACTAAAGATTTAAGGCCCACACTGTTCAGAAAAAAAGATTCCTTTCAAATTATTGTGGCCCATTGACAGTGTAACTAGTCAACCAAGAGCTCTGATGGCAATACACTGGGAGATTAATGTTCTCATGGCTGCTAACACTACATCCATTCTACAGCTCATGAATCAAGAAGTCATTTAGACTTTCTAGTCTTATTATTTAAGAAATGTATTTCTTAAGAATATAGCTGCCATAGATAATGATTCTTCTCATGAATCTGGGAAAAGTAAGTTGAAAACCTTCTGGAAGATTCACCATTCTAGATGACACTAAGTAAATCTGTGATTCATGGGAAGAGGTCAAGATAACAACACTAACAGGAGTTTGGAAGAAGTTGATTCCAGCTCTCCTGGATGACTTTGAGTGGTTCAAGACTTCAGTAGAGGGGGTAACTGTAGATGTAGTGGAAATGGTAAGAGCACTAGAATTAGAAATGAAGCCTGAAGATGTGAATGAATTGTTGTGATCTCATGTTAAAATTTGAACAGATGAGAAATTCCTTCTTAGGGATAAGCAAAGAAAGTAGTTTTTTGAAATGAAATCTACTCCTGGTAAAGATGCTGTGAGCATTGTTGAAATGACAACAAAGAATTTAGAATATTACAAAAACTCAGTTGATAAAGCAGCGACAGGGTTTAAGAGGATTGATTATAATTTTGAAAAAAGTTCTCCTGTAGGTAGATAAGATGCTATCAAATAGCATTGCACGCTACAGAGAAATCTCTCATGAAAGGAAGAGTCAATCAATTGACAAACTTTATTGTTATCTTATTTTAAGAAATGTCCACAGCCATCCTAACTTTCAGCTACTATCTCCTTGATCAGTCAACAGCCATCAACATCGAAGCAACACCCTCCACCAGTAAAAAGATTATGACTCTCTGAAGGCTCAAATCATTGTTAGCATTTTTTACAATAAAATATTTTGAAATTAAGATATGTACATTTTAAAGCTATAATGACATTGCACACGTAATAGACTGTAAATTAACTTTTATACGCACTGGAAGACACAATAATCTATGTGACTTGCTTTATTGCAATTATTAGCTTTATTGCAGTAGTCTGGAAACAAACCAGCAACACCTCCAAGGTATGCTTGTATATGGATAGCATTGATGTTTCTTCAATTTGCTTTGCATGAGAAATCATGTCTAAGAAGAAATTTAGAAAGGTTTCATCTTTATCAGGTTTGATTTATAAATTTCAAAATTCTCTCCTATCAAAGGAGAGCTTTGCCTAACATTTTAAAATGTCCTTTTCTCATGTTTGAATATCTTAACGGTGTTCAAGTCTAGAAATGAATGGAAATTGTTTTGAGTCTGAGAAAGTTGAAGTATAGCAGAAAATGATGAATGAGCCCAGATAAATAGCTAATGCAAGTTCAAATTTAGCTAGGTCACTTAGTAGGGATTTTTAGAACTTCCCTAACAAAATTATTTAATTGAAGAAGGAATGATTCGCATGAAAAAAGAAATCCATTAATTCCTCGGCATTGTAAATATGTTACACAGATGTTCCTCAAAGCCTACAAATAGTTTAATGTTTCCATATATCATATTAATCTTGAAAGCTGTTTTATGTAGAAACTTTTTCACTTGACTGAATGGAAAGATGATGCCATTAAAAGGTCAAGTCATGACATTTGGAAAGATCAGAAATGCTTTTGCTCTTTTCTGTCTCTCTTTCTCTCTTTTAAATTTTACCTGTGATGGTTAATTTTATGTGACAACTTGATAGGCCAAGGGGTAACCAGATATTTGGTCAAACATTATTTTGAGTGTGTCTGTGAGGGTGTTTCTGGATGAAATTAACATTTCAATTTGTAGACTGAGTAAAGCAGATTGGCCTCCCACCCAGTGTGGACAGGCCTCATACAATCTGTTGAAGATCTGAACAGAACGAAAAGACTGAGTAAGAGGGAAATTTTACCTGCCTGAGTCCTTGAATTATAACATTAGTCTTCTCCTACCCTCGGATTCGAACTTATACCATTAACTCTCCAAATCTCAGGCCTTTAGAGTCAGACTGAAACTATGTCACTGTCTCTCCTGAGTGTCCAGCTTACCCACTCCAGATCTTGGGACTTGTCAACCCCCATAATCATGTGAGCCAATTCCTTATAATAATAAATCTCACATGTATATAATACACAACACACACACACACACACACACACACACACACACACATCCTATTGGTTCTGTTTTTCTGGAAAACTCTGACTAATACAGTATCCTTGGACATTTTTTTAATTTAAGTAATTCTACCATAGCATACCACAGAGAGTGCATCATTAATGACAGTTTTGAAAGCGCCAGTATCTGCTAGAGTTTCCTAATTAATCCTATAGGGCTCAGTTCTCTAGGTTATTTATCCTAGCTGTTAGCATGCCTCCCATTAGATCCAGCAGGGACTTGTGTGCTGGGTTTGCAATCCGAGAATTGAGTTAATTCTATAGCTTTCCCTTCATATCTCTTGGAGCAACTTTGCAAGGCTATTGCTCATCTTACTCTTAAAGGAATCCTTTCAGATTTCCTCTATATCTCACAGTTACTGATCTTCAACTATGGTTATGTCAGGAATTCATCAGTAAACAGGTTGAGAGGTGGTAAATAGCTGAAAAAAAAGAGAAGGAACAGGGAGAAGGGGAGGAAGAAAGGAAAGAAGGAAGAAAGGAAGGAAGGAAAGAAGGAAGGAAGGAAGGAAGGAAAGAAGGAAGGAAGGAAGGGAGGGAGAGAGGGAGGAAAGGGGAGAAGGAGAGAGAAAGAAAGTGCGGGAGGAAAGGAGGTTGGTTACAAGGTTTCTCTAAAGGCAATGAACTGCTGCTGGATGAAATACAGAATCTGAGCTAGACTCCGTCTCGGAAAAAAAAGAAGCATCCAATTTTTAAAGCAGTCAACTGTGATTAAAAATATCTTACTAAAGAAAATTATTATGCTACTCTTTCATACAGAAAGAATCAAATTCAATATTTAATAAATAAATCAGTTTCGCCATAGTGGCTCATGCCTGTGATCCCAGCACTTTAGAAGGCTAGGTGGGATGGTCACTTGAGCCCAGGAGTTTGAGACCAGCCGGGGCAACAAAACAAGACCCTACCAAAAATAAAATAATTAGCCAGACATGGTAGCAAATGCCTGTAAGCCCCAGCTACTCAGGAGGCTGAAATGGGACCATCGTTTCAGCCCAGGAGTTTAAGGCTTTAGTGAGCCACAATCACACCACTGCACTGCAGTCTGGACAACAGAGTGAGACCCTGTCTCTAAAAAATTAATTAAAAGTGGTAGAGAGAAAAAGTACACAGAATGTGAAGACAGATGACATGAATCTGAACTCTGAATTTACTGTTTGCTATCTGGGTAAATGATTTTGAAGAAGTCATTTGATATCCAAGTTCTTCAGTCTTCTAAACTACAAAATAGATTATAATAAAGCTTCCATCATCATGGGACTGCTGGATGAAATAAGATCATATATATGACCAGCCTAGGCAACACAGTGAAACCATGTCTCTCCAAAAAAAATTTAAAATTAAAAAATGAAAATAAATTAGTCAGGCTTGATGGTACATGCCTGCAGTCCCAGCTACTTGGGAAACTGACGTGAGAGGATTGTTTGAGCCCAGGAGCTTGAGGCTGTGGTGAGCATGATTGCACCACTGCATTCCAGCCTAGGTAACAGAGTGAGACCCTGCCTCAAAAACAAACAATTTACAAATTTTAGGTAGAATTCAAATCTTAGGAAACAATTGAGTGTTGTGTAAAAGCAACTGTGAAGATGGGAAAATTTCTAGTAGTCAGGGTGCTTTTAATGTGGATGTTATTTATCAGTAGACATATAATTTAAAAATTATATAAATAATGAATGTTATGAATGAACAAATTTCTTGTACTACTCAAAATAATTTTAAAGCCCAATACGAATCAATTTAAAACAGACTCCCTTTTAAGCTACAAAAGTCAGTACCATGATTAGATTTTCTTATATATAATATAAATGCAACTCAATAAACTCAGTGCTTGCCCTGAGTCATTTTTTAGTGTTGAGTTAGCCTAATGGTGCCCCTCAGTTCAGCATATCTAACTACTGCAAACCATCAATAAACTAATCTTTCTTAAGCTCTATATTGCCTATAATTTAGAAGTTTGTGAGAATTGAAAGAAAATAAAAAGGCTGTGATCACTAGGAACTTATAGTTGAGAGACGTACACACATACATATATTAAAATCTGAATTAATAAATAACATAGTACAATAAGCCCTCACTTAACATACATAGGCTCTTGGAAACCTCAACTTTAAGTGAAATGGCACATAATGAATGTAACTGATTTTGACATAGGCTAACGGTTGTAAACAAGGGTTGAGTTCCTTCAGCATATTTCTGGTCACAGAAACATCACCAAACTTCTAACTAAAGACCAAAACACTTCTAATATTAAACATGGAAATAAATGTGAGCTATACATACATTAAAGAACCATTAAGATAATTATTTATCCACTTATTCCAGTTCAGGGTTGGGGAATGGCTGAAGTCTGTCTGGGCAGCCCAGGGGACAAGGCAGGAACCGGCCCTGGTCAGGTTATCATTCCATCACAGCACCACTCACACACACCCACACTCACTCACACTGAGGCCATTTAGACACGCCAATGAGTCTACTGCACACAGTTCTGGGGTTTGGAAAAAACTGTAGTACCTGGGGAAAATTCACACAGACGTGGGGAAAATGTGCACACTCTGCACTAGACAGTGGCCCCAGTCAGGAATATGTATAATTTTTTTCTCATCAACATTTTAACGAAACAACATTAAATGAAATAACATTATTTGAGGATGTGTTGTATACTCCAGCTGAAGAACTGGATATAAACCAGTATAAAGTGCTAATTGCTCACTCAGATAAAAAGAATTTGAGAAAGTAATTCTATGCACACAATAAATTCATCAGGTGTTCTTCACAGAGTAGATAAAAATCAAGCAGAGCCTAGAAGAATAATTAAATCATGGATTGTTAAGCCAAAAAGCCAAAGGCATTTCTGTCAGATTGTATTAGTTTTCTAAGACTGCCATAATAAAGTACCACAAACTGGGTGTTTCATGCAACAGAAACTTATTGTCTCACTGTTCTGGAGGCTAGACGTCCAAAATCAAGGTTTTGACAGGATGGTTCCTTCTGAGGGCCATAAAGTGCAACTTGTTTCATGATCCTCACCTAGCTACTGGTGCTTTGCTGGTGATCTTTGGTTTTCCTTGGCTTATAGTCACATCATCCTGATCTCTGTCTTCATGTTCACATGATAATTTTTCTGTGTCTGTATCCAAATTTTTCCTTTTCATAATGAAAGTGATCATATTGGAGTAGGGTCTCACCATCCTCCAGCATGATTTTATCTCATCTTAACACATTAAATCTGCAATATCCCTATTTCCAAATAAGGTAACATTCTGAGATACTCATGGTTCAAATTAGAATGTAAATTTGGGGTGTGAGCATAACACAATTCAATTCATAACTCAGATGAATCATTATCAGCAAAAGAAATGATCATGATAGGTGACCTGCTCAGGGCTAATGGATGCTATGTGAGACCAGGTGACATACAGCCCTGGAAGCTGGGCAAAGAAGTTTGAGCTTGAGGTGATGAGCAAGAAGAAGACACTGTGAACACTCAGGTAGAACAAATGATGTTTTATGAATGTTAATCTGGAGAGTAGGTCCTGGTTGGCTAGGAGTGGGAAGAGATAAAGGAGACAGAAGATCTAAACTGAAAGTGGCATGAAGTGAAGAAATAAGAATGAGATTGATTCTAAGAGAAATTAGGCTATCAATAAGAAATTAGGTACTTGGAGGTGGGGTCAGGCTATACCAAATTATTTCCCATATTCTTGTTAATTTGAAGAAATGTCTCACAAACTTACTTTAACGTTCATTAATAAGGCATCAATTATCATTTTTTATAATTACATGTGATATGCAATCCTATAAATGACTCACTTATGTAGGACTCTTCCTGTTCTTGGTATAATGTCAAAGGCTTGAATAGGAAAAATGCCAGAGGTTTTAAGAAGTTTAGAAATCACAAAAATCTTCTTCATTGTAATGCTCTATTGGACGGACACAGCTGGCATCCCCAGCAACTATTATGCGCTGAAGAAAGAAACTTTAAAAATGACTCCTGAAGTCACCACCTAAAATAGAATGCCAAGATAAACCTAACATAATATTGAATAGTGGAATGTGAAGAAAGAAGATATAGTCTTTCAAAAGCTCCCATAATTTTCAGTGTCAAGTGAAGACATGTAGCAAAAAACCAGTCTGAAAAACAGGATATCTAACATAATTTTTGACAATTTTTAATATCTTATATGTACTGACAAAATACCAAATGAGAGGTAAAATATTTTAAAATGTATGCAAAATCTATAGGAGATGAGATAGATGGATGGAGATGAATATATAATTTTTTAAAGAGAAATGTGATAAGCATGCAATTAACAAAAAACCTAAAGTAGGTCAATATACTTCCAGACATTCTAGATCCTTTATGCAGAAAAGCTAGACAAGCCATGCCATCATAAAATCCTAATATTATACTATGTTTATAAATATCTGAGGTGTTGCAAAACTCACTGAAGAACAAGAAGTTATCATCTGCCTGGCTGAGACACTGGGGCAGGGAGAACGGGTGAAGAAGTTAAATGAGAAAAGTGTGTGAGGCAGAAAAATGCCTTCTTTAGCTTCAGGTCCCTTAAACTACTTTCTTTCTTCTTCCCTTTGTATGTAAATATCTAGAAGTTCTCTCCCTTCTTCAGATTCATTTTTTTCCCTAGACAATATTTAATGTACACTAAACTGGCTTGTAACTTTGCACCTAAATCACTATTGCTGTCCTTAGTGTAATCTGTGAGGTTCAATGGAAAGAACATCTTTCAGTCTTCATTTTTCTTGATCTCTCAGACACATTGTACTTTATTCTTGAAACTCTTCTCTCAGTTCTGTGACATCACCTCTTCTCTTTCCTCCTACGTTTCAGCCATGACTTTGCTACTGTCATCATCAAATCATCTTTTCTATAAAATGCTCGAATGTTGCTGAAAACTCCCTAGGCAATCCCTTCTATTGCCTCAACTAACATATATGTGCCAAAGAATTCCAAATTTTCTGTCTAACTTAAACTTCCCTTAAGGCCAAATCGAAGTATATTCAACTAGTTACTCAACTTAGATGTCCCATAGGCTTTCCAAACTCATCATGATTTTCTTACTCAATCTGTTCCCTAAGTGAGCAGCACCAACGTCTGCCTATTTATTAGGCCAGAAACCTAAGAATCAACCTCCAGACCTCTTTCCTCATCATCTACTGTCAACAATTAATCAAGACTTGCTAGTTTTACCCCACAATGTTCTTAGATGCATCCACATCTCCACTTCCATTTTTAAGACAAGCCCTCACTGGCTTTTGCCCACTGGTTTCCCTGCATCCAGCCTTATTCCCATTCATCCTACAGCTGGAGTGATGTTTAAAATGCAAGTGTGATCGTGACACTTCTCAGCTTAAAATCTTTCATTAGCTGCCCCTTGGTCTTAAAATGAAACCCTTATTCTTCAGTGTGACCTTCACGATCCTGCTTCTCATCATCAGTCTCATTGGGCACCTCTCCTTTGCTCTCTGCTTCCAGCTACTGACCTTTCTTCAGTTCTTTAAGAGTCCTTCTTTCTACCTGAAGGCCCTTAGACATGCTGATTTACCCACATAAGAGACTGTTTTCTTTTCCACTCTTCCTTCTATTATTCCCTGACTTTTACTTACACTTTGTATTCCATAATAAAACTCTTCTTGTTTTCAACAAAATTTTCCCTAACCTCACAACCAGATCACATGCCCTATTAACCTATTTCTCTTTTAGGATACTTGCCACATTTGCAATGGGTTCTTTGGTGTAAGGAAATGGCCTGTTAATTATCTTTCTTGCCTGAGAGAATACTAGTCATGTGTATTTAATTTACTGCTTTACCCTTATCTCTAACCTTGCACAAAGTCAGTATTCAATAAATATTTATCAAATAAATAAATGAACTCCAATAGTTATCAGTTATAATAACCATGATCAAGCAAACTGTAGTAAAAATCAAGTCTCAATTAAAGTCATGTCATTAAACAACCCCACCGATTTACTAAATAAAATTTTATGTTATTTACGAACAACTGCTTATTTTTGTGTATAATCACAAGTGTAATTTCTTAAAGGATCAAACATGTAACATGTAAACTTGCATTAAAAATGTTTAAAAAGGTATTCCTTCTGGGAAGTCAAAACATTCTCAAAGTTAGCAGCCACACCAAAATCAAAAGGAAAACCATATTTGATAAGAATTATTCAAATCCTGAATAATATTTTGTTATTTGAAGTAAATAACAAAAGGCATATTAGAAGTCTTCATGTATTTAAAAATTCAAGATGTTTTGAATTTGATGATATCAATATCATCAATAAATTTTTCCAAGTTTCTTACGTTTTAAGTATTATATATTTAAATGAAAGATAGTATAAAGTTTTAAAACATCTGTCAGTATATAGAGCATTCAAGATGAAAACAGCTGCCAAACTGTGCCACAGATTTTATCCAGAACACCTGCAGATAAAAACTGAGTGACTTAGTCTTGATGATTAGGCCAATTTTCAGTAAGCTGCACTGATAAATAATTTTTTAAAGTAAGGTAATCTAAATCTCTAGCCTCTTTCCTTAACTTCTTTCCTGTATCAATAAATGGCAACAGCATCCATGTGTTGCTCAGATTCCAAACCTTGGCTCCTCTTGATCAATTCTCCAGTACAATAAACTATCTGCAAGTATTCTGGTTTTACTTTCAAAATGTACTATGAATATACCCACTTCTCTTCACTGTCTCTGTAACTTTCCTCATCCAGGCCATCAACACCTTTACTTGTACTGCTGCAATAGCCATCCAACTGGTCTCCAATTTCCACTTCTCCCTACCACACCCAACACCATAGTTCATCTATCACACTGCAGCCAGAACTATCCTTTTTAATACAAGCCTGAGCATATCACTCCTCTCCTTGAAGAAACTGAAATCCTTGCAAACTTTCCTACATTACCTGGCCCCTGCCTAATTCTCCAAAGTGATTGCCTTTGATTTGTCTGCTCCATTACATTGTCCTTCATTTTGTTCCTAGTGCATTCTAAGCTCATTCCCACTTAGAGCCTTTCCATTTTTAATTCTTCTGGTTGAAATGTTTTATCCAAAATTATTACATGACTGTTTCCTTTCTTATGGTACAGTCTCAGGTTAACCACTACTCTCCGTTCACTCCCTGCCCCAGAGGTTGAACACTCTTCTCAGCCAACCTCTAGCACATTATCCTGTTTCATTTCTTCCTATTATTTTTTACTACCCAAAACTGTCTCCTCTAGTTTTATGGCCCCCAACTAATTCTCACTCTTACCCCAGAATGTAAAATTCCTGAGCACAGGAAATTCTTAGACTTGTTTGCCATTTACTCCACTTTATACCAAGCCTAGAAAAATGTTCAGGCCACAGTAGGTGTTCACTAAACATTTATTATATGATTGAATACACTTAGGTAGCATCAAAAGCAGCTCAAAATTTTTTAAAAAATAATCATATGAGTAAAATTTAAAACAAAATATCACATGAATTTGTATCATGTGGTTTCATATTATACACATATACAATATCAAAGGGGCTTGTTACATGTTAGAGATCTCAAATATCATAATGAAAATACATTAGTTTCCTAAGAAAATTTATCTTTATGTTATGTAAGGATAAAAATCATTAGGTAAAAATCAATTTTTATGTAAAGCCTTTTAAAATGAGAAATTTTAAATAAATCTGCATTATGAATGGGGAAGGGAGGCTATATCTCTTTTATTCTGCAAAACTGGAGGGATCTCTTTAGGACTGAATCAGTAGCATTTTAAGAAATATTTTGATCCAAAAGTCAATTTAAAAAATGAATACAGATTTTTTAAGACAAAGAAGAAACTATTTAAAGCTAAAGGAAACAACAGAAGTTGGTTTCCCAAGAGACAATAAATCATCCTGCAGCTAAACAGAAGCTGTGTGTTTATACCTGAGGTTTTCCATCTATGGCACATGCTTGACACACAGAGTGGGTAAGTCTAGAACCCTCCAAATGCCTAAACACCACCAAATCAATGTTCTTATTTGTAGAAGCTATTAGTTAGTTACACAATTAACAGAAACTATTCAAATACATACCTTAGGGAAATCAAAAATTATCTTATGGACTTCTTCAGGAAGAGTCAAAGCCACAGCATTTGCAAATGCCAAGGGTCTACTCACTGTATGTGGACAGTTTCCATGAGAGAAAAACTACCTTGGATATTAGTTCAGATTTTTTAAAGTAACTAGAAAATGATTTACTCCACTGGAGCTACTTACTAAATACTACAGACCATGAATAAAACCCTTAGCTTACTTATAGTAGCAAACAAAAATAGCGGTAGGCACTTTATCTTCCTGTTAAATGATTGCCTTTGTTACACAACACTGTCTGGAAAAATCTCACTACAATTCTAACTGCAAGCCACAGTAATCATGTCAATATGTGAGTTATCTGAATATCTAATAATGAAAAAAAAAAAAAGAAGGCAATTTCACAGTGGAAGAATTGTTCTAATTCAAGAAATCAGCCATATTAACTTATTAGTGTGACATACAGCAGATAGCTGAAAAACTTTAATTTGAAAGATAATTATTTTTAGCTGATTAATATGCTTCAAATTAAATTCACTGCTTTTAATGGGGCCATCAACTTGACAACCTGGCAAATTAATAAATTTTGCATGCAGTAATCCTAGAAAATTTATACAGCTGAGCTACACATCATTACAAGGATTACCTTCACAGTAGGCATTATCTTCTCGAAGAGCCCTGAAACCATCTCGACAGCTACAAACAGCCCTGTCATTGAGATTTCTGCAGACAGAATTCTCCATGCAGTTATGCCTTTCAGAACAAAAGTCATAACCTACAGAAAAAAAAAAAAGAAATGTATTAAGGTAAATGAAACTATGACAAAGCAAATTTATCCTAGTTAGTATTTTCTTTAATTTGGAAGCTATTTTTCCCTAAATAATTTTTAAATTAGTATCTTCATCAACATTTACAGAAGAATCACATGCTATGAGTACCAAAAAGTTTTTCTTTATGTTTAACTCAATTAATTTCTATTTCAATTTAAGTCTGTTTCTCCTTTGGTTTGACTTTCAAATGCTGTCTAGTCCCCAATATTCTAATTGCAATCCTCTACATATCTAAAAAAAGAAATATTATAAGGGTCCAAAATGAATATTTACAATATAGAAGATAACACAATGAGAAGGTAATCAGAGAACTATAGGTACAATATTATCAATACCTGTGGGTAAAACAAACCAGGTCAGATGAAATGTACCTATTGCATATTTAAGAAATTAGACAGATGGCTTAGCAACTAAAAAAAAAAAAATTCCAAATGTGTCAAAGATGAATATTACATCACTTTAATCTAATTTTCTCTAGAAATCTGCAAGGCAAAGTATGTTCACTCTAAAGAGGAAGAAAATTTTTAAGAATTATAGAGATTTCACAGATCTCAGAGTCTTTATGAGAGAAAAGAAAAATGGAACATTTTATAAACAGTGAGAGCAATCATGTGTAATTTCTCAAGATCTCTTCTTGTGGTCTGAATCTTTTGTTCAAAGATCATCTAAGATGCTGAAATGAAGTCTTCAAAACTGGAATCCATATTTAATGGAAATTACATAATTATATATCATTCGACCAGTTTTAAACTGCTTAATGCATGTTATCTATCTAGTTTTGCATTTTCTAAAGAATTACTATTTTAGGCCATGTTTAAAAAAAGGAAAGAAGGTGGCCAGATGTGGTGGCTCACATCTGTAACCCCAGCAGTGTGTGAGGCTGAGGTGGGTGGATCCCTTGAGGTTAGGAGTTGGAGAGCAGCCTGGGCAACATGGTACAGTAAAACCCTGTCTCTACTACACACACAAAAATTAGCTGGGAATGGTGGCAGATGCCTGTAATCCCAGGAGAATTGCTTAAACCCAGGAGGTGGAAGTTGCTCACACCATTGCACTCCAGTCTGGGCAACAGAGTGAGGAAGAAAAGAAAAGGAAAAAGAAAAGATAAGAAAACAAAAGGAAAGAAAAGGAAAAGAAGGAAGGAAGGGAGGAAGGAAGGGAGGAAGGGAGGGAGGGAGGGAGGAAGGGAGGGAGGGAGGGAGGAAGGGAGGGAGGGAGGGAGGGAGGAAGGGAGGGAGGGAGGGAGGTAGGGAGGGAGGAAGGGAGGAAGGGAGGGAGAGAGGGAGGAAGGGAGGGAGGGAGGGAGGAAGGGAGGGAGAGAGGGAGGGAGGAAGGGAGGGAGGAAGGGAGGAAGGGAGGGAGGAAGGGAGGAAGGGAGGGAGGGAGGGAGGGAAAGAAAAAAGGAAGAAAGAAGGAAAGAAGGGAAGAAGGAAAGAAAGAAGGAAGGAAGGAAGAAAGGAAGGGAGGGAGGGAAGGAGGGAGGGAAGGAAAAAGAAGGACCAGAAAAGTAAGGAAAGAGAAGAAGGACTAAGAAAGTATATTTCATGTATCTTAGAATAATCTGATCTACCTATAGCCAAGAAAGACTTTTACTCGCAAAAATCATACAGATGGAAGTACTAAATTGGTTAATCTTATCTGTAATCAAACTGGTGTTCATTCTGATTGGTATCATTCCAGAGTTAAAACATATTTCCTATTAATGCAACTATGGTGTACAGTAAAATATTATTGGTATAACTTAAGCCTGAAGAAGCATAACGTTCCAAAACTGTAAGAGTGCCATTAAAAAAGAATGGAAAAGTAATCAAATGATTCAGTGATTTCTACAAAAATAAAATAAAATCAAACATAGGTTTGTTCAGTCCAGAAAAATATAGTCAATAACAGCATTTAAAATACTTGGAAAGTTAGCTTCTTTTGACAAGAGTCTTCACAATCTAAATTGTCATGATTAAGGCTGTACATTTAAAAGTAAAATTCTCAAGAAGAGCAAAAGTAAAAAATGCTTTCTCCTACGGTCTTTTTATTTCCTTCTTTAAATAGCTAAATTGAGATAATATTTCTTCAAATGTATTTCACTGTCTTTTTATAATGCCTGAGGGAGAACAATTTCAGCTAAAAAGTTATCTTCCCTACCCATCCCAATAGCTCAGCACATCATCAAACCAACTGAAAACGCTTCAAAAACCACTTTATATTTATTCTATATTAAAACAAAGTTACTAAAAAATAGCCTACTTCTTAAGATACACAGAGAATTAAGAAACAAAGCTCTAACACAGTGCTAAATTTCTGCATAATTTTACCTGTACTGTTTTAAACAACTTTTAGAGGGCTGTAACTAAGAATGGGTAGCATTTCTGATACATCTTTTTCTCACAACTATCCTTCAATTTTTCACTTGGTTGAATTTTCTATGCTCCCATCTTTAAGACTCTGCTTAATATTATCTATGCCATATGATACGCCACCTCTATTATCATCCATCTTCAGTTCTGTTTTGGTAATGCCGAGACTTCTCATCTCAGCATTAAACATCTTGCACACATGCACTATGTAAAGTTTAATTGCTGCAAGAATTTTCTCACTGTAAGATAACAGCATGACTCAACTTTCACTGTTTTTGGTAAAAGTTAGAAAGTGTTTTACATTTTATCAGATGGGTTTTATTAAACACAAATACTTGAAAAATTAAAATTTCAGTCAACTGAATTCCAATTTACTATAAACAATGGCAGCTATTTTGATTCATTCTTCCAACAGATGAGTTGATTGAATTTACTGGTTATTCTGCAAAATGCTAGGGTCAAAAAGCTAACAACTAATGGGTAGAAAATCCAGACTTGATTTAACGTGGGTTGCTTCTGATATATAGGGAGTAGCTTTAAAGAAATCAGAGGATGGGTTGGTAACATAATCCTATTATCTTCATAGTTGCATTTCCATTCATGTGTGCTTGGCTTTTGGAGTTTGGAGGCCTGAGTTTATATCTGATCTCTGCCACTTACTTGCTGTGTAAATTACTAACTGTACATTAATTAACCTTTCAAAGCCTTCAGTTTTTCTCAGCTGTAAAATCAGTATAATAACTACCTTGTAAAAATGTGAGGTTCAAATGAAATCATCTATGTAGAAACATAATAGTATATTATTTGTTAATAACTAAAGCTAGTAGAGTATTATTAATAAGCTGAAACAAAATATGTCGAGATCCATAAAAGAAAATTTAAATATTTGTTATAGACAGATGGATGACCTAATTATCTAATAGAACCTAGCCTTTCTTTGATTTCCTTCTTTAGATTTTAACTTCAAGGCTATCACGTTCTCTGATCCCCTTTGTAAGCTTTACGAAGTTACATAAAGTTCTTTGTTTTTTTAATCAAGTGCAGACCTTTTGGTAAAATAAAAACATGCATTCCTATGTAACTGGAAAAGTAGGAGGGGGTGGATACAAAAGGTGTGTGTGTGTGTGTGTGTGTGTGTGTGTGTGTGTGTGTGTACTGTTTAATATATATCTATACAATGGTAATACATAATTGTCAGGAGAAAAAGAATACGATAATGTTGCGCTGAACATTTACACGTTTTTCCTAAAGGCATCTCCTTCTTGTTTTTGTGGAAAAAAGAATAACGTAGTTATACTTCGGAAGAATCACACACCCCTCCTTTCAGCCCAGATGCTTATAAGAAAATGGACTCTACTCCTCCCCAGGATGCAGCCACATCAGACAATGCAGTCTGCTGGCCCAGACACAATAATTTCTTCAAGTCAGGGTATATTATCTACTTCAGGCTAGTGAAGACCACTGAAACTCAACTCTGGGATTTTTATTCAGTTTATGAGAATATTGAGCTTTTCCTTCCACCTACTTGAATGGCATAATGATATGAGCATAAGAATGTAAGGGGATAGCTGAGAACACATGGAGCCTGAAAATGAAGCTACCTCAAAGGAGATAAACTGACAGAGATATCAAAACAAAGGGACAGGATTTGAGAGCTGAATCAAGCTACACCTGAAGTCAATTTACCCTCTGCTTACTGGGACCTGCATATTCCAATATTTGCTGTGCCACTTGAATTGGGTGTTCTATCACTTGTACATTAAAGAATACTAACTTAATTCTGTTGTTGTTTGCAAGATAACAGATTATCCTAGTGTTTCCCAAAGTGTAGCTTATGTACATGGATGAACATTAAAAAATACAAATAGCAATGGATTTCTTTTAATGTGTATAAGAAATACACAAATCTAGTAAACAACCCTATTATTTCTTGGCAACCACTGCTTAGGAATAAAACGAAATCTTTTAAAAATGAGTTGACTAAGAGTAGGCATTTAAAAATTAGCTATATAATGGTATTAGTAACAGCCAGAATGATGGTGATAAATAATGTGGGAAACTATAGGTTATCCAGAAATTTCCCAGGGAGAGGACAACAACCAACACTAGCTCAAGTTTTCTGCATGTATACGCCCCTGTTGCTTATGAGTGGAGATGAAGTAAGTAACAAATTGAAGAGGGACAGCTAGTGAATAAGGCTTAACCGTCTTGCAGGCAGACAAAGTGGTTGCCAAGGAGGAGGAGAAGAACCAGAAGGACTGTGGCTATAAAGTTATCCACATTCTTTCTGAATCTAAGTCAGAATCCTCGCTGGATCGCTTCATCTCTGTGATGTGGTAATCTGTTATAAGCTTCCCTGAAAGGGCTCTCTAATTTGAAAAAAGCAGAAAACTTTTCTGCTACATCTCTTCTGATCTGCTACTAGAGAAGATGGCGAGCTACAGGGTATGTAGAACACTGTGATTTTGACTTAGCGTCTAGTGATTTGGAGCCTGACTTCGGTGTGCAGCTTAGTTTCCAACCACTGGCTGAGCCTCTAGAGAAAAGGTCAACACTTCATCTCATGCTCTGCCCTCAGTGAACATTCACTAATTGTTGTCCAACAACTCACTCTTTCCGATGTGAACACACCATCTTTAGCACTACACAAACAGGCCTGGAAACAGGAAGCCAATTTTATTAAAATGAATTTGTCACAACATATCTTTAGAAGCTGACTAAAAATTTAAGCCTTGAAAATTTGGCTTATTTTAGTTCAAAAGTTAGAAATGCTAGGAGAACACATTTATTTTACATATTTGAAGCCAGAAACTGATGCAATCTTTATTAAAAATAGTGCTAATTAGTTCAAGAAGGGCCAACTGTCCAATTTCAGTTTGAGGATTATCTAAGCCAGTGGTTCACAATCCTAGCTGCAAAAAATAATTTATCAGGGAGTTTCTAAAAATAGTAATGCCGAGGCCCCACCCATCTTATATCAGTTATATCAGAATCTCAGATGGAGGGGTATCAGTCATGATACAGTCTATTATGGTGTTTTTAAGCATGCTATGTAAACACATTAATTTTTTTAAACTGTAAATAATGTAAATATAACACAATTTTTGTATCTAGCCTTTTCCATTTATTAACTTGCTTTTCATAGTGTTAGGACTCTTTTATAAAGAAATAGATGTAGTTAAGGTTTCTCTTGATATCTTAAAGGCCCTATTTCAGCTTTTTACCCAAATCTTATCTTACCCAACTTTGACTAACTTCTATGCTATTCATTTCTGTAATTTCTGTGTAGCCCTCGGACACTATTAGTGTCTATTAAAAATAGCCATTAAAGGTGGCCACACTTTTTCAGTACTCCTATCTATGGTGAGGTCTATTTTCCCTTCTTTTCAATGTGGGCTGCCTGCGACTGTTTTGCCCAGTTGTGTATGATAGAAGTGATGTGTTGCCAGTTCCAGACCTAGTCTTTGAAAGCCTGAGCCACAGTTTAAGAAGTCTGATCACTACCCTGCTGGAGAGACTGTGGGAGGAAGTCCTGAGATTATGTAAAGAGAGAGGGAGCACCAGCTGTGTTCAGTCTTCTAACCATCCCTACCAAGGTGACCAATATATAGTGAGACCATCTTGCACCTCCCAGCCAAGCCCAGCTTCCAGCCCTACAGCACTGAATGACCCCAGTTAACACCATGGGGAGCACAGGAATCACTTAGCCAAGCCCCGTCTGAATTCCTGACCCACAATACTACTGCGTTAATCACTGAGTTTTGGAGCAGCAATAGGTAGTGTTTTTTGCAGCAACAGAGAACTACTAAAAGTGTAGTCCTGCTTGCCATCAGCATCAGCATCACCTAGGAGTTGTTTTTTTTTTAGAAACTCAGATTCTTAGGCTTGACCCTAGACCTACTGAATAAAAATCTGCATTTTGACAATATCCTGAAATTAGTCATATGTATATTGAAGTTTAAGAAACACTGATATGGCCTACCCATGTTTGGATGCCAAAAACACTATAGTCAAGCAGCAAGCTGGGAGGCCAAAATCCAAAGAGCATTCTTGATTCATATATAGTTGCACGCATGCTTTGTGTAAGGCACTGACTCAGGCACTGTGAGGGTGAAAACGCTTATGGTCCTTATTATATGTCCATGTGATCATAGTTCTTTTTAGAAGTGTTTCATATTTTCGCAGAGTTATGCTGAAGGCTCCTTGATGGGCAGACCATATCTTAAACCATTTTGTGATTCCTAAAGGACCTCATATGAACTGAGATTTAAAAACTCTCTACTGAGTGGATGGAAAAGTAACTTAAAAACTAAAAACAAAACCAAACTATACCACCTTGCTAAAAATGGGAGTGGGTGATCCAGGATCTATCATATCCTATGTCCATTTTTGATAGAGCAGGTTAAAAGAAAACAAAATAGTATACGTTTCATAATGTTTCTTTGTCTTACTTTTTCTATTTAAGCTTCATTTTGCATCAACATAAAGGTCATTATTCAAACAAGTACTAGTAGTTCATTTGGGGCAGTTTGTCATACAGCACCAATTACATCAGTTATAAGTACCAACTACATTCCAGATATCATACTAGATATTAAGGATATACAGATGAACATGAAGACTCAGCCCTGCCCACAAGATGCATTGTCTAATGCAAAAGATGGATTCACAAGCATATAATTCCAATACAGTACAGGAAGGTGTATATATTTCATGATTGGCAAGGATCTTAAAGAGTTCCATATAATCAATGCTTTAATTTAATACATGAAT